>NC_059114.1:88207378-88526378 GCF_020740685.1 Jaculus jaculus
AATAAAACTTAAAACATAAAAATTTTTAAAAAGAGATGCAGTGTGAATCAGGCTAACCGTGTCTATTTAATGGTATAATTCCTTTTTTTCATAACATAGAGCTCTATGTATAAGAAGGATATAAACACAACCCATAAACAATATTTAAGGTAACTTGAATATGTATAAAATCTCACACATCCCTTTTTCAAAGAAAAGTATCACCTATCTCATATACTGATTGATTCATTTCCAGAATATGTTTGTTGCTCTTAGGTCAATTTGGGCTACAAGTGAAATTTAACGTGTGGTTGAGTTTTTTTTCCTTTGGGGAAGGATATTTTGACACAGATCTCTGTATAGACCCAGGCTGACCTCATGCTACCCCTGCCTCAGCCTCCTGAATGCTGGCATTGCAGGTATGAGTCACAGCTTAGAACTGGGTCTGCCTGCCTTTCCATTTAAAAAAAAAAATTGGGGCTGGAGAGATGGCTTAGCGGTTAAACGCTTGCCTGTGAAGCCAAAGGACCCTGGTTCGAGGCTCGATTCCCCAGGACCCACGTTAGCCAGATGCACAAGGGGGCACACGCATCTGGAGTTCGTTTGCAGTGGCTGGAGGCCCTGGTGCGTCCATTCTCTCTCTCTCTATCTGCCTCTTTCTCTCTGTCACTCTCAAATAAATAAATAAAAATGAACAACAAAATTTTTTTTGAGGTAGGGTCTCACTCTAGCCCAGGCTGACCTGGAATTCACTATGTAGTCTCAGGGTGGCCTTGAACTCACAGTGATCCTCCTACCTCTGCCTCCCAAGTGCTGGGATTAAAGACGTGTGCCACCATGCCCCGCTATTTTAAAATTTTATTTATTTATTTATTTATTTATTTATTTAAGAGAGAGAGATACAGAAGTAGGCAAGTAGAGAAAGAGACAGAGAGAGAGAGAATGGATGCACCAGGGCCTCCAGCCACTGTAAATGAGCTCCAGATGCATGTGCCACCTTGTGCATCTGACTTTTGTGGGTCCTAGGGAGTCGAACCTGGATCCTTTGGCTTTGCAGGCAAGTACCTTAAGCATTAAGCCATTTCTCCAGCCCCTCTTTCTTTCCTTCTTTCTTCCTTCCTTCCTTCCTTTCCTTCTTTCTTTCAAGAGAAAGAGGCAGAGAGAGAGAAGAGAGAATGGGCATGCCAGGCCTCTAGCCCCTGCACACAAACTCCAGACACATACACCACCTTGTGCATCTTGCTTACATGGGTACTGAAGAATTGAACCTGGGTCCTTAGGCTTCTCAGGCAAGTGTCTTAACTGCTAAGCCATCTCTCCAGCCCTAAACTAAGTTTTTGAAAGCATCAGCTTTTCAATGATAGTTCTTAGAATTATTTTCTGATATGCAGAGATCCAGAGATTCCTAAGAGCTCATCACTAAAGTAGATTTAAAACTCACCTACCATGGCTCAGGGAATGTTGCAAAAGAAGGGACAGAAAGATTGTAAGAGCCACAGGTTGAGACATCATGTCCATAGGCATTCCCTCCCCTCAAAAATAACTGACTGTTGCTCCCACAACACATAACCCACGACCCATGGAGGAATACCCATAACTCCCCTGAGGAGGGTCCCCAATGGAAGGGGGGCAGGGACGAGGGAAAAGAAGGTACCAATACATGGTGTATCCATAAAAATATGTTGATAATAATAATAATAATAATAATGAAAGATATTTGTTGGGATTTATCTATTACTTTAGCCCAATGGGCAGATTGTCTCCTCCTCAAAAAGGTACTCAAACTGAAGTCAACATAGACAAAAAGCAAAAAACCAACATCCCTCACCAGCAACGGGAAGAAGACTTCTTTGTAAGCTGCCTAGTGTTTCCATAGGAACCAGATCTGCTGCGTCTCGTGTTAGAGGTGGGATTCCCCAGAACGTGATACCATGTCTAATACTAGTGGTCATTCTTCTTTCTCTCCCAGGCCTTGAACCGGGGCATCGCAGCCGTCAAGGAAGACGCTGTGGAGATGCTGGCCAGCTATGGGCTGGCCTATTCTCTGATGAAGTTCTTCACAGGGCCCATGAGTGACTTCAAGAACGTGGGCCTGGTGTTTGTGAACAGCAAGCGAGACAGGACCAAAGCCGTCCTTTGCATGGTGGTGGCTGGAGCCATCGCTGCTGTCTTCCACACGCTGATAGGTAAGCCTCTCTCACATCACTTTGGTCATTTCTTAGTCTTCCCAGGTGCTTCAAATGCAGGAGTTAGTTTCTTCAATAGTTATTAAACTTTTCTCATGAAAATATCAGGGGATAGAAGGAATGGAGTTTGTGCTCCCAACTTGAGAAATTTTATTATTATTTATTATTATTATTTACAAAGGTGTTTTCTGGAAGGCTGTAGCCTTGTGTGTCTGATTCCCAAAGTCAGAGAATGATTCCATTATTGGTGACCATACCTAAGAAGAACATTCCAGAAGGTACACAAAACCTTAGCCGCTTTGCTGGGAGATACGCAGATTGCCGGGAGGTACTGTGTCAACTTGAGGGTGACAGTACCTCAGCTGTGATTGAAGCTCACGCACCATCAGTTGTTAGAAAAAGTGACAGGATGTTTCACTGATGGATGTTAATGTGCCGCAGGGATCTGTGTGTGTTTTATTCACAGACCGGACTGAACACTCTTGACACAGCGTTCTCTCCATGAGGCAAGAAAGCCGGCTCATGGGTTGCAGAGATGGCTTCGCCGTTAAGGCCCTTGCCTGCAAAGGCAAAGAATCCTGGTTCGATTCTCCAGGACCCACGTAAGCCAGATGCACAAGGGGGCACATGAATCTGGAGTTCGTTTGCAGTGTCTGGAAGCCCTGGCACGCCCTTTCTCTTTCCCTCTCTCTGCCTCTTTCTCTTTATTTGAGACAGAGACAGGGGAAGAGAGAGAGAGAGAATGGGCACGCCGGGGCCTCTAGCCACTGCTAACGAACTCCAGACACGTACACCATCTTATGCATCTGGCTTACGTGGGTCCTAGGAAATCGAACCTGGATCCTTAGCTTTGCAGGCAAGGGTCTTAACCACTCTCCAGCCCTAATATATATATATATATATTTTTTAAGTGCTTTAAAAAAAAAAGAAAAAGAAAGCTAGCTCAGAACGACGGCTATCTATCTACAGTGCACCAAGACACAGGACCACTCATCGTCAGGCCTTGGCGTATCCTGCTCTCTTCTTGGTGGTCTTAGCCCTAAGGGCATACTTTCATGACTGCTTTTTTAAAGATATATGTATTTTTTTATTTATTTATTTGACAGATAAAGAGGGAGAGAGATAGAATGAGAATGGGCCTCCAGCCACTGCAAACGAACTCCAGATGCATGTGCCCCCTCGTACATCTGGCTAACGTGGGTCCTGGAGAATCGAACCGGGATCCTTTGCAGGCAAACACCTTAGCTGCTAAGCTATCTCTCCAGCCCCAGAACGTCTTGGTTTTGTTTATTTTTATTTATTTGAGAGCAACAGACAGAGAAAAAGAGGCAGAGAGAGAGAGAAAGAGAATGGGCACAAGGGCTTCCAGCCACTGCAAACGAACTCTAGACACGTACACCCCCTTGTGCATCTGGCTAACATGGGTCCAGGGGAATCAGAGCCTCGACCCGGGGTCCTTTGGCTTCACAGGCAAGCGCTTATCTGCTAAGCCATCTCTGCAGCCCTAGAACTTCTTGGTTTTAAAAGAGCTGCCTTACCTGCTGTGATAGCTGAGGGGCAAGTCTAGAAACTACGAAAGTACCTCGAGTTGCCTCATCAAACAGTTGTGCACCTTGATGCTTGCTGGTTGCATGAAAGACACACGTGTCAGTGCGAGTAAAGAAACCAGGTTCACCCGAAGCACTTGCGGTGTGTTCATTTGCAGAAAGCCAGTGTTTACCCAATCAACTGTGAATCCAAAAGTAAACAGGGGAAGGCTTTTGTGGTTTTCCGTTTTCATATGGCATAGACTCCTGTCCCAAGACCAGCATGCCTGCTGCTGGGCACGTTGGGTGTTGGCATCGATCCTTTCGCTTGCGCGCAGAGCTCCAGGGTGTGGGTAGCAGAGCGGTGCCCTTCTGTACATTAGTGTGGTCCCTAAAGGCTAACGGTGTGAGTCTGAAGCAAATTTCTACCGCTACACGTGATCTGAACCGTTTCCAGAGGTGAGGTTTGTACTGAAGAGCCCGTGGTTTGGGACAAGGGCTTACGACAGTCTCGACAGTGTCAGCAGTTCTCCTACTGCCAGTCATTGTTCTTGGGGACCCCTCAATAACCCTAACTTCCACACGTTTAGCCGTGTGTGGGATGGGGCCATGGAGATGTTCGCTAATGTCTAGCCCTCAGTAACTAGGGAGTAAAAAAGCTGAGCATGCCGTGTTATTGACAGTTAGGTGGAAAATGTGGTCATTGAAATCAAAACATCATTTTCCAGGTTAGGCCCATTTTTGCCTATTTTAAGGTAGAATTGTAGCAATCTTAAATTTAACCCAAAAGGTTCTACTTCCTAGTCCCATTTAACAATCAGTTTATCACATGATCTGGGGTTTTTTTTTGGGGGGGGGTCAGGTCTCACTCTAGCTTAGGATGACCTGAAAGTCACCCTGTAGATCCTGACTGGACTCACTCAGAGTGACCCTCGTACCTCTGTCTCCCAAGTGCTGGAATCAAAGACATGCACCACCATAGCTTGTTGCTGATGTTGTTGTTTGAGGTAGGCTCTCACTCTGGACCAGGCTGATCTGGAATGAACTATTTCAGGGTGGCCTCAAACTCATGGTGATCTTCCTACCTCTGCCTCCCTAGTGCTGGGATTAAAGGTGTGCGCCACCATGCCCGGCTTTTTTTGATTTTTTTTTTTCAAGGTAGGGTTTCACTCTAGCCCAGGCTGACCCAGAATTAACTCTGTAGTCTCAGGGTGGCCTCAAACTTCTGGCGATCCTCCTACCTCTGCCTCTTGAGTGTTAGGATTAAAGATGTGCCTGGCTCCCAGCTTCTTTGTTTTTGTAAATATTTTATTTATTTATTTGAGTGAGAGAGAAAAAGAGAGAATGGACACACCAGAGCCTCTAGCCACTGCCAACGAACACCAGGTTCATGTGCCACCTAGTGCATCTGGCTTTACGTGGGTATTGGGGAATTAAACCTGAGACCTTAGGTTTTGCAGACAAGTGCCTTAACCACTGAGTGATCTCTCCAGTCTCCAGCTGCTTTTGTTGATGACATTTATATAAGGACATGTGAGAGCATAGAGAAGGAAGAAGAGAGGTCCTTGTTTTTGGGTTGGGACTGAAAGTCATGTGGACTGGCTCTAAAAAGACATGTTGCATTAGAATGTAGCCTTTTCTAAATTTTTCCTATTCTATATGAAAAATAATTGAATTTGATCCTGTTTTATAAATATATATATTTTTTTTTAAAAGATTTTTATTTTTTTTTATTTATTTATTAGAGACAGAGAGAGGGAGAGAGAGAGAGAGAGAGAGAGAGAGAATGGGCCTGCCAGGGCCTCTAACCACTGCAAATGAACTCCAGAGGCATGCGCCCCCTTGTGTATTTGGCTTACATGGGACCTGGAGAATCGAACCAGGGTCCTTCGGCTTCGCAGGACTTAACCGCTAAGCCATCTCTCCAGCCCTAAATTTGTATTTTGCTATGGCTGTGGTATAACTCAGTGGCAGGATATTTGCTCAGCATGTATGAAGGTCTAGGTTCAGTCCCAAGGAGAGAGAAAAAGAAAAAGGGTGTGTGTGTGCGTGCACGCGTGGGGGGGGTGCTGTAATCTAAAATCTCCCCTGTCTGTTATTCTGTCCAGCATTAGCCCCGCAGCTTAGCACTACTGTTGAAGCTTTTGTTTTCTTCGATTCACAGCCAATCCCGTGGTTCTTTTTTGCTTTGCTTTCTATTTTACCTGTTTATTTGTGGTTTTAAGTATTTATTTGAGAGAGAAAGATAGAATGATGGATAGAATGGGAGTGCCAGGGCCTCCAGCCATTGGAAATGAATTCCAGACACATGCGCCACCTTGTGGATCTAGATTACGTGGGTACTGGGGACTCAAACCTGGGTCCTTAGGCTTCGCAGACAAGTGCCTTAACTGCTAAGCCATCTCTCCAGCCCTGCTGCTTTTTTTTTTTTTTTTTTTTTAACTATATTAGGTACTCTCCCAGGCATGAGCTCCTGCTTTCTCATGTGGCGCATTTAACTGTGTAGAATTGCATCATTTGCTTACTGAGGGTTGCAGAGGCAGCTAGGCTGGTCATTAGAGACTCAATGCAAAGTTCTTTAAGCAAGTGACCCCTGGCCAGCAGTTGTGACTGGGCTCATTTTCCTCTTTGAGTGGTAGATCTTTAGTCCACAAATTATCCTTTCCAGGAGTGCACATGACTGAGATTAAGGATTGCCATTATTTCATCGATTCTTTTTTTTTTTAAGTTTTTTTAAATTTATTTTTTATTTTATTTATTTATTTATTTTGGTTTTTTGAGGTAGGGTCTCACTCTAGCCCAGGCTGACCTGGAATTCACTACAGAGTCTCAGGGGGTCTTTGAACTCACAGCAATCCTCCTACCTCTGCCCCCCAAGTGCTGGGATTAAAGGCATGCGCCATCACGCCCGGCTTAAAATTATTTTTATTTATTTATTTATTTATTTATGAGAGTAAGAGAAGGAAAGAGACGGGGGCGGGGGGGGGACACGCCAGGGCCTCCAGCCACTGCAAACGAACTCCAGAACTCCAGATGCATGCACCACCTTGTGCATCTGGTCTACCTGGGTCCTGGGGAATCGAACTGGCATCCTTTGGTTTTGCAGGCAAACGCTTTAACTACTAAGCCATCTCTCCAGCCCTGTTCCATTCACTTCTAAGTGACCCAATCCTCACTCACTAGTGGCTCCACAAGTTGTGTACCAATAGTGTGTGCCATTCCAGGACCTATTGATCCCAGGTTGAGGCTCCTGGAAGTGAGATCGGTACTAAAGGCTTGATGGCCAGCCACTCCCCTCTCCCTAAAGCTGTGGTTGATGGAAAAGTGCATGTACTGAAGGATAATTTCTAGAACTCTGGAAAATGCTGCCTTCAGCCATGGAGAGCTTTGGCGAGATGGCAGAAGTAAACCAAAGCCAGGACGGGGAGCAGGGCCCTGCTCCCTGACCCGAGCAAGGGGGCACATGGACCGGAAGTGACGGGAAGGCAGGCAGTAGCCACGTGTTCATAACGTAGGGGAGTTCTGTTGAACACGTTGAAACCCAAAGGGAGGGAACTGGGGCTTGGGAATGGAGAGAGGAAGCCACACTGGAGAACGCTGTGGTGCGGTCCTCCAGCTATGTGTAGGGTCCCTTTACCACCAGGGACAACCATATCAAGGAAGAAACATTGTTAAAAAAGATGCAAGTGAGAATGCAGTGACCTCTCAACATGGATCCTAGAGAAGGTCTGCCTGCCCACTGCCCAGCGAGGCGGTCTGCGCTCCTCACTGGCTGGAGGGGATTTCACCGACCACACGAGTGCCTCCCCTGGAAGGCCTGGCGGAGCTTAGGAGGCAACAGCAGCTTTTTATTTTTTCGAGGTAGGGTCTCACTGTAGCTCAGGCTGACCTGGAATTCACTATGCAGTCTCAGGGTGGCCTCGAACTCAGGGCGATCCTCCTACCTGTCTGCCTCCCGAGTGCTGGGATTAAAGACATGCGCCGCCACGCCCGGCTCAGCGCTGCTTCTTAATCTGTAGCACACAGCCCGCCCAGACCTCATGCCACAGAGCAACTGAGTAGACAAGTGCAAGTGGAGTAGATTTGACAGATTTGAAATCTAGAAACTTCCTTAGCCCTAGCGTTCCCATCTGTTCCATGCACACTCACAGACTGGCTCTAGCTGCCGACTGCAGGAATATTTATGGGTTCTTACTGAATGGCAGCTACTCCGCTAGCCGCCACCACTGCCTTCTCCTCCTCCTCCTTCTTTTTCAATAAACTTTATTTACTTATTTTTTTGAGAGGAAGAGGCAGAGAGAGAGAGAGAATAGGTGCACCAGGTCCTCCAGCTACTGCCAATGAACTCTAGGCGCATGCACTGCCTTGTGCATCTGGCTTACGTGGGTCCTGGGGAATCGAGTAAGGGTCCTTAGGCTTCACAGGCAAGTGCCTTAATCTCTAAGCCATCTCTCCAGCGCCCCCCACTTTTTTTGAAGTAGCACAGGCTGACCTGGAAAGTCACTGTGTAGTCTCAGGGTGGCCTGGGACTCATGGCAGTCCTCTTACCTCTGCTGCCCGAGGCGGGGCTTGCCTTCTTCAGTTTATCTGTGGCTGTGAGTTCTCAGAGATGCTTTATAAAGAAAAGTGCAGAGCCAGGGTTTAATTTAGGCCAGTGGTTACAGCCAGGTGATAGCCTGTCTCCCACTCTTCATGAACCCATAAAAGAGGAAAACTTGCTGACCTTGTATTTAGTTTCACTTGAGCCCTGTTAGCTTAACCCCAAGGGGATCCGTGCTTCCTGACCTCACTGCAGCCAGGCGGGAACTGTTTGCTGTGGCTTTAGCTGTGGCGTTAGCTGTTCTTACGCACTGCGGCCAGCTTTGTGCCCTAAGAGCAGCTGGGTAGTCAGCAGAACTCAGGGAAGCTGAATACATCGGCCCCTGACCTTCTATCCTGCCTCAGTGCTGTCCCTTCTTCGTGGGCTACAGACAGACCAGGCCTCTGGAACATGAACCGGGCTAGGAGTGCACGGTTTCAATAGAGTTTAAAATAGACTTTGTCATCTGAAACCCATCCCAGTACCTGGTGGCTTTAAAAATCAAGCACTTCTTTTTTTTTTTTTTTGTTCTCCAGACCATGGCTGCCCGGGCCATTCCTTTGCGCTTAGCTGGGCTTTCTCTCCTTGTAGTCATTAGAGGTTTGGAAGTAGATCTGCTGCTCTCCAGGGACCCCCCCCCCCCCAGGGTGACCAGCTGAGCACAGGCTGCCCCAGGTGGCCTCTGGTGGCTGCTCTGTCCCACCGCATCAGCTCCTCGTGGATGGAAGTCTTTAGGTCGCTGTGGCAGGGCTCCACGCGAAGGGAGCCACGCACAGGCTCGTGAGGCTGAGAGTGAAGGCACCGAGCCCCACGTCCTCGGACGCTGCTCACCACGCATGTCTCGCTGGCCAGCCCAGGGCAGGCACGTAAGCCCGTAAGCTCACAAGGAATAAGAGGCAGGAGGAACTCCTGGAAGTTTTCAGAGCACTTCTTTGGAGGATGATGGACTCATCCGTGCATGTTATCTACTCACCAAATGCCTGCTCTGTGGACAAAGCCCAGCCCCCCTCCCCCCCCCCCCCCCCCCCCCCCCCCGTCATCCTGGCAGGAGAGGAGAGGGCAGACCGGGCGGTAACTTGCAGGGCCCGGCTTCGCCGCGTCCCCCGTACGGGTTAAGGGCGAACTGTATTCTGTGTTGCAGCTTCACATTTGCAGGCGGGGAGACAGGAGCTGGTGAAAATGCTTGCCTCGCACCCATAAGCACCTGAGACTGCCCAAGTCCCATTTGTTTCACCCACGCAAACAGCTGGGCATGGCCATGCCCTGGCCTGTAACTCCATTCTGGCGGGGTGCAGAGACGAGAGGCTCACTGGGGCTCACGCACGTAAGACAGCATTTCCTGTTTGAGGGGGAGGGGAAGTACACAGAAGAGCGCTAGAAGCAGAGGACACTGGACATCCTCCATCTCCGTGTCTGTGCGTGTGCGTGCGCACACACACCATGCTCAAATCACACACACACACACACCATGTGCAAATCACACACACACACAGCATACACAAATCACACACACACACTATACACAGGTCACACCACACACACACCATGCACAAATCACATACACAACATACACAAATCTCACACACACACACACAAACACACTATACACAGGTCACACCACACACACACACCATGCACAAATCACACACACACACACAAAACATACACAAATCACCCACACACAGACACACCATACACAGGTCACACCACACACGACATACACAAATCACCCACACACAGACACACCATACACAGGTCACACCACACACGACATACACAAATCACACACACACACACACAACATACACAAATCACACACCATACACACACACAACATACACAAACCATACACACGACATACACAAATCACACACCACACACACACTCCAAAAAAATTGCCATTTCCCTTACTTATTTCTTTAAATATTTTATTTTTTATTTATTTGAGAGAGAGAAAGGGGGACAGAGAGACAGAATGGGTGTGCCAGGGCCTCCAGCCACTGCAGACAAACTCCAGACGCATGTACCGCCTTGTGTATGTGGCTTATGTGGGTCCCGGGGAATGGAACGTGGGTCCTTTGGCTTTGTAAGCAAGTGCTTAACCACTAAGCCATCTCTCCAGCCCTCCTTTAATTGTTACACATGAGTCGAGGGTAGCTCCTCCATCCCCTTGTTTTCCAGACATACACGACAGAGTTTGACTGAGTGTATGACATGCTTGCGTTCGGGCAACCATCCCCTTCACCACTGAGTAGGTGGCGCAGTGCCTGATACGTGCAAGTCATTCAACGCAGGTTTGTGGAAGTGGCTTGAGCGTGACTAACGTAAGCACGCATACAGCTCGTCATAGGAAGGACAAGCTCTTGTAGGGAAGACGAGCTTGCCCACAGCGTGGGTAAGGTAGGTGAGGCTTATTCAGTGTTGCTAAGGCAGCAAGGCTGGGCATTAGGGACTCTATGCAAAGCACTTTAAGCAAATGACCCCTAGCCAACAGTTGTGACTGGGCTGTAAATAGCTCGGAGGCTGGCCTGGGACTCCGGGAGCTGGGGACAGGAGAGGCTGGGTGGAGCAAGTGCTGTGATTTTACACCCCCAGTGGCCGGGTGGAAAGATTATCTAAGTTACAGTCCGGTTCTTCCTACCACACAAAGAAGAGTAAGGAAGAAAATCTGGGCTCGGTCTCCAGGTTTCTCTGTCGGTAGCTGAAAGAGGATAAAAAGTAAAAAGAATCAGAAGTAGCCCTGGGCTCATGAGTCCCAAATGTCCCAGAAGGTGGGGAATGGGTGGCCCAGCTGGCTCTCGGAGCTGGAAGACCAGGCGCGGGGCTTACCCATGCGGGGGGTGCAGACAGCCGGAAGAAAGGGTTAAGAACCTCCCATTCCTTCACCCCATCAACCTTTATTTTAGATACATTTGTTCAATCAATCCTCTCTACATATCCTAGATATATATGTGTGTGTGTGTGTGTGTGTGTGTGTGTGTGTGTTTATTCTATAGCCTGTTTACATACATACATACATATATATATGTCTCTGTTTATTCTATGTCCTGTCTATGTCTATATCACATATATGTGTTTGTTCTATATCCTGTCTATATGTGCTTCATTTATGTTTATTCTCTATTCTGCGTGCGTGTGTGTGTGTGTGTGCGTGCGCGCTATATATTGCTGTTTCCGTGGCGAAGCCATCGTGAGTAGGTAGGTTATTTGGTAGGAGTAGGAAAGCTCACTCCGCTTGACTAACACCTGGTCCCCAGGCACCAGGAGCTGACCGTGCACCTGCCCTCATCACACACACCCACACATCCTGTCTCTGTTTGCTGCCACCCCAGAATCACAAACACGTTCTTCTGTTCCTTGGAAACCGCCTGCGGTCATCGTCAGCTCTCCTGCATCAAAGCAGCGCAGACAGGGTGTCTTTGACAACAGAGCCTCACGGCCGGGCACTGCTCGACAGGCCGCGGGTCCAAGGCCAGTGTGCCGGCAGAAAGGGCTCCTTCTCAGAGCCGCGCAGGAGAATCTGCCCTTTGCCTGCCCCCTGGCTTCTGGGCGGATTGTGGGAAGTGTTTGGCACGGGAGAGCGTTGATTGCCCTGTTTGTGCCCACACCCCCACTTGGGGGTTCTCCCTGCGTTGGTCATTGTTTGTGTCCCAGTGTCCCTTTATAAGGATGCTCATCACGTAGCATGTGACTTCGGCAGGACCTCATTTTAACTAATTATATCTGCGGTGACCTCGTAACATAAAGTCGCATCCTGCAGTCTAGGGGTCAGGATTTTGAATTTTAAGTAGGTGCACTTTGCCCGTGACTGGCAGCCTATGCCAGGCCCTCGGTCCTCAGCTTTGGTCTCTGCAGTCATGTCCTCCGAGCTGGCATTCGGCACCGACTTTAACCTTTACCGGGGCTGGTCACTCATGAGCTATTCATAGCCAGTCCCACGCTCCTGCACGTGGCAGGGCTGCCTTGTTTGCACTGCCAGTGGCTTCTGCCAAGGCAGGGACAGTGGTGTGGGCAGATCCTTGCCGGACCCTGCACCAGTGAGCATTTGTGTACTGCATGAAAATAAATGATCCAAACAGACTTCTGGTTAAGATGGCAGTGTAGGAACCACGCCAAAGCAGCCTAGAGGAAGGGAAAAAAAAAAAAACAAAAAAAAAAACAGCAAAATACACTCTTCTGGGCTGGAGCGATGGCTTAGCAGTTAAGGCATTTGCCTGCAAAGCCAAAGGATCCGGGTTCGGCTCTCCAGGACCCACGTAAGCCAGATACACAGGGGGTACATGCATCTGGAGTTCGTTTGCAGTGACTGGAGGCCCTGGTGTGCCCATTCTCTTTCTCTCTCTCAAATAAACAAATATATTTTTAAAAATACACTCTTCTACTATAAAATGAGATGTATAAGAAATTACCAATGGCAGCAAAGAAATAGGAGAGATCAGAGCATCCAGAGCCCACACAGGCAGGCAGAAGCGGCGCCAGGTCCGCGGGGCCACAGCTGCCAGGCTCGGTTGGAGCTGCAGGAAAAGCCAGGGGAGGGGATTTTCCACTCACACCGGAGCTCCACGCAAACTCAAGGAACGTGAAGGGAGGACCAGACCACGAGGTAGAGGATCACGTGGACCAGCGGGAGAACTAGAGCCACCATCCACAGCCTCCCTTCCCCCACCGCCAGCACAAGCGCCAGCAAGCACCAGAGACCTGGGGAAGGGAGCTCACAGCACCCAGCACCCAGCACTGGTGACCAGAGCAGCGATCCAACGGCCCAGCCAGCCTACATGAAAATAAATGTACAAATGAACCACCACGACACAGACAAAATCTCCATGGCCCAGCACCAGAGTAGACTCCATGGCTCAGGAGCATCTTTTTCTGGCTTTGTGTCTCAGCCAGCTGAGCGCTGAATCGAGTAACAGATCCCGCCTTGGGCTGCCCCGACCCCCTCTCACTCTCTAGTGGCCCTGGTGGCCCTGCTGCCTCCTTCCCCATACCTTTGCTCATCTTTGTAGCTGATGGTCTCACCCCAGCCCCACCTTGCTCTCTGGAAACCACAGCCGTCTATGCCCCTCCTAACCTTGTCCCTTACCTACTTGCCCACTATGGCCTCTGGGATTTCCATGGGTGCATTTCAATGTCCTCGATATTACCCCAAGACCTCGCGTGCTGCAGAATCCCTGTGGTTCAAATCTAGTCCTGACAGAAAAGGGGATGCTTTCTAGTTGCCAACTCGTGTGTAATAAGCGATCCTCCAAACTTGCAAACTGGGGTCTCATTTCTCGTAGGGTGAGACTCCACTGTAGCTCCACCGTGATTTCGGAGCCATACCTGTGGGTGTCTCGTGTCTGTCACAGTTACGAGACTGTGAGCTCAGCACAGCCCTGAGGAGCATAGGTTCATACTGTCACAGATAGCCTTAACCTCCATCAGTGAGGCCGAAGCTGGCTCAGTCTGTTCTCTCATCTTTGCTAATGGGGTGTCAGGATGCTGGCACGAGCCCCGCCTCCTTTACCCCTTGTCTGTTGGGCGGAGAGTGTGTATGGGTCGAGCGCACAGTGTTTCAGTCTCACGTGGTGACAAGCCCCGACATGGAGGGACTTCCGAGGCACCTCTTGGATGTCGCTCTGCACTACACAGGAGTGTTTCCGAATCTGCCACCTCCTCCCCAAAAGTGGCATAAACCCCGGGCAGGCATCACAAGCTAACTTTAAAACCTGTGCTCAGAAAGTATGCTGACATCTGGAAATAACTAATGTAGGTAAACGTTTAGCTTCAAGTGTGACATCGAGCATACTATTCCACTATCAAAATGTGATTGCCGGGGCTGGAGGGATGGGCCAGCAGTCCGAGGCACTTGCTTGCAATGTGACAGGTTGAGCTCCCCAGTACCCACGTAAAGCCAGATGCACAAAAATAGTGGTGCTTACGTCTGGAGTTCATTTCCAATGGCAAGAGGTGTGGCACGCCTATTCTGTCCTCTCTCAGCTCATTCTCTCTTTCTTTTTTAAAATATATTTTATTTGTTTATTTGAGAGAGAGGAAGAGAATGGGCACACAGGGCCTCCAGCCACTGCACACGGACTTGAGATGCGTGCGCCCCCTTGTGCATCTGGCTAACGTGGGTCCTGGTGAGTTGAACCAGGATCCTTTGGCTTTGCAAGCAAACGCCTTAACCACTAAGCGATCTCTCCAGCCCTCATCTGATTCTTTCTTTCTCTATCTCAGTTTGCAAATAAATGAAATAAAAGGGTATTACAAATGTAGCAGATGACATTGCTGCTAAGCAAATTTACAAAACAGAAGTCAGCTTACTGCAGGCACCTCGGTCACGGAGACCACCCAGCGCGGCTTGCACAGGTGGTCGCCGTTCACACAGGAGCGAGTCTGGGACACCATCTTTGTTTTGAAACTCACGCTCCTACCCCCCCCCCCCATGAAAGAACCAGGTGACTCGAACCATAAACGTCAGCGCTGGCCCCTGGGGATGGAGGAATGAGATTATAGATGATTTTCTTACAAGTTTTTCTGATTTTTCGGTAACAGATGTTATGTAAAGAATGGTTTTTTAGAGTAAAAGCACATGAGGTATCTTGTCTTGACTGTTGTCACATGTCTTCTTTGACCCTCTGCAGCTTACAGTGACCTAGGTTACTACATCATCAATAAGCTGCACCATGTGGATGAGTCTGTGGGGAGTAAAACGAGAAGGGCCTTCCTGTATCTCGCTGCCTTCCCTTTCATGGATGCCATGGTAAGTAGAGGAAACCGTTGACTTTTTCCCTTTTATTTGTTATTTTTTTTTGTTTTTTCTCTTTACCTTTTATTTTCCTCTACAAACTAAATGGTAAACTATAAACTCATTATATAAATAATAAGTTACTATAACAATTGGTAAGGAAAGCTGTTCTGAAGATATAGCAGGAAATAAATATCAATATTTGACACAATATAATTTTTACATAGCTTGCTTTTCATCCATTGAACTTTGGTTGCTAGTTAAGTAATCTTGTTTCATTATTTATCTCCCTGTCATTTTTTTCTTATTTTTCAACAAATTATATTACCAACATTATAGTAATACCCCCAAAAAGTCACACAAATAATTCAAATAGCAGAACAAAAACTGTAGTTTAGAGGCATTCTGATGTTGGAATAAGATATATAAGGGTTTGATTTTCTGCTACTGAATTACTATCTATACAATTGCAAAATTACTGATCATTCTAACCTCTGGTCTCCTTTTGACAAAATGGGAATCCAATATTACATACTTCTTAAGGTTATTGTAAGTATTTTAAAATATACTGTTAAGAAGGTATGATAGCTCTGTTTAGAAGTGATTATTATTAAATAAACAATTGCTGTTGCTATTAACCCAATGTTTTTGTCATTGTACTTGAATATGAGATGTTTCAGAGATCATAGTTTTTAACAAATATGACTCTAAAAGAAGATATTTTGTGTTTATTGCTTCTATGGGTGCGCCAGGGCCTCCAGCCACTGCAAACAAACTCCAGATGCATGTGCCCCCTTGTGCATCTGTCTTATGTGGGTCCTGGGGAATCTAACTGGGATCCTTTGGCTTTGTGAGCAAATGCCTTAACCTCTAAGCCATCTCTCCAGCCCTCCTTTTATTTTTTTTTTAAATATTTTACTTCTATTTGACAGAGAGAAAGAGGGAGAAACAGAGGGAGGGAGAGAGAATGGACGCCTCCAGCCACTGCAAATGAATTCCAGACCCATGTCCCCCCTTGTGCATCGTGGGTCCTGAGGAATCAAACCTGGGTCCTTTGCCTTTGAAGACAAATGCCTTAATTACTAAGCCATCCCTCCAGCCCAGCTTTTTTCTTTATAATGATAAAAGAAATGGGCATCACACACAATCTCATTATTTTGGGCAAGCAGTTTTCAGGGCTCTTTCCACTTTGCAAAATTGAGACTGCTCTCCCTGACAGCGACTGCGCTTCCCCTCCCCCGCCCCGGGAAACAGGATGCCCTCCACTTGGTGGGTCTATGAAGGTGAATAGGCCGGCTGCCTCACTAGTGAACTGGCCCAGTGTTTGTCCCGTGGTGACTGGCTCCTTCCTGTGTACACGGTGTCATTAGTGCTCACTCTGTGCGGTGACATCTGTCAGGATCCCGTTCCCTTTACGATGCAGTAATGCTTCATTGTATATAGTACATTTTCCTCTATTTGCATTGCTTTTGCATTTCAGCTATTGGGATTAAAGCTATCATGAGCACAGGTGTCCACATACCTGTCAAGTGCCTAATTAATATCAATTTCCTTGGGGTATACACTAAATTGCCTGGGATTTCTATTTTCAATTTTTTGGAGGAAGCACCCCACTGGTTTCTATGGAAATTGACCTTGGATTAACTGATTAAGTTCATCTTGTCATTTTCTTTTATGAGAATTATCTATATTTTTATACTTTCTAATAGACAGCAAGAAAACCTGTTGAAAAATATTGTATAAAATAACCTTCAGACTGTTTTTATAAGAAACAAAATTTATGTTTAGACATGAGTCCCAATCCCAAGTTCTTTCATCATACATATGAACATATTCCAAAGTCCAAACAAATGCAAAATCCTAAACCCTTGTAGTCCCAAGGATTTCAGATAAGGGTTGCTAAACCTGTATAATCCTAGACTATTTGTGATCAATACTCGTCTCTGTAAATTTTCCTAAAGACCCTAATATAAAGGAAGGATTATAATATCAGAAACTGCTAAAAAACCAGAGTTGGGGCCTGGGGGAGATTACTTAGTGGTTAAAGGCACTTGCTTGCAAAGCCTGCTGAGCAGAGTCCTATTTCCCAGCACCCATGTAAAGCCAGACACAATTGGTGCATCTGTGGTCCCGACAGTGGGAGGTGGTGCCAGCTAGACTGTGTTTGTCTGCAGTGACAAGAGACCCTGTCTCAGACAACGTGGAAGAAGGGCATAGAGGTTATCCTCCAATGTTCACGTGCATGTGCATAAACACATGCACACACATACACAGAAGCACAAATAAAATAATTTTTCCTCAAAAACAAAAATAATGAGCATTCGTGAAGAATGATCTTCTCTCTCACCTACACTTAGGTGTAGGACCCTGGTTAGTTGGGTGGAAAGATAATTTTTGGAAGACATGAGTCTTATTATCCAGGTGGCTATCAGACAATAAAAGCAGCAGAACACAAGGTGCTTTTCACAGATGTCACCTCGTTCGCGTTTCTAGTGGCGTTTGGCACCTTGGGATCTCAGGGCCTAGGAAGGAAGTAGATACGGCGGCTGCTATACAAAGACTTGACTCCAGCCTGATTGTGTTCAGCTCAGGTGAGATGTTATTTCAGAGTCAGTCCAAATTAGCCTTAAAGGTAAGAAGGGCGATCCCTAAACAGATCAAGTTACTTTTATCCACTAAAGATTTACCAAATGTGGGGGCTGGAGAGATGGCTTCCTGGTTAAGGCATTTGCCTGCAAAGCCAAAGGACCCAGGTTTGATTTCCCCAGGACCCACATAAGAGAGATGCACAAGGGGGCGTATGCATCTGGAGTTTCTTTGTAGTGGCTAGAAGCCTCTGCGGAGACTCTTGGGGGTTCAGGATACTTTCCAGGAACACACCCACACCAAATCACAATTAGAGAAGCAGCATAATTCCAGTGATGCCTCTCATGGGAAATGCTTTTCTTTTCTGGCAGGCGTGGACCCACGCTGGCATTCTCTTAAAACACAAATACAGTTTCCTGGTGGGATGTGCCTCAATCTCCGACGTCATAGCTCAGGTAACTGTGTCGTCTATGTGCCCATCGCAGAGACCTTTGCATGAACAGCATATGGGTTGGAGCAGAACGGGCTGGCCATACTCAGTCACGCGCTGTGGAACACTTGCCTGCATTGGGCTCACATCAGACATGGTTTCTGCTAAGTGTTTGTTGAATGAAAGGAGGGAAGAAAATGCCTGAGATTTTCACCAATTTTTAAAAATATTTTTATGTATTTATTTGCAAGGAGAAAGATAGGGAGAAAGAATATGAATCTTCAGCACTTTCAAAGAACATGTATGTAAAATGATGACTGAATTGCACCAGGTACATTTTGGGCCAACCGTAGGGTCACTATGCACTTGGCACTTGCCTCAGTCTCCTGTGTGGCCCGACAATATGCAGTCTGTCATTTGGTTCATTTGGGAAGGAGTGTGTGTTGGGGGGGTTGTTAGACAAGATATCAAGGCACCTCTGTAACCCAGGCAAGTCTTGACTCACAGTGTTCCTCCTCCCTCAGCCTCTCAAATACTGAGATTATTCTTATTTTGTTTTATTTTTATTTTTTGAAAATGGCGGGGTATTTATTTATTTGTTTAACATTTTTTCTGACAACTTCTATAATTGTGGATGATAAATGGACAATAAATCCTGATAATTCTTCTTCTTCCCCACTTTCCCCTTCAAATCCACTCTCCATCCTATCCCCTCCCCCTCTCAATCAGTCTCTCTTTTTATTTTGATATCATCTTTTCCTCCTGTTGTAAGGGTCTTGTGAAGGTAGTGTCAGGCACTGTGAGGTCATGGACATCTAGGCCATTTTGTGTCTGGAAGAATGCATTGTAAGGAGTCCTACCCTTCCTTTGGCTCTTACATTCTTTCCACCACCTTTTCCACAGTGGACCCTGAGCCTTGGCAGGTGTAATAGAAACGTTTCAATGCTAAACACTCCTCTGTCATTTCTTCTCAGCACTATGGTGCCTTTTGAGTCATTCCAATGGTTACCACCATCTGAAAAGAGAAGCTTCTCTAACCCAAACATGAGAGTAGCATTCATATATGGGTATAAACATGAAGAAAAGTGCTTGCTGGGCCATTTGGTAGGCTTAATATATGCATTTAGCCAGACAAGAGCAGGTGTTACACTCCTAGAGCTCATGACCTCCCCTGCTATAGGGTGTTTTTTTTGGGGGGGGGGTGAGGTAGGGTCTCACTCTAGCTCAGGCTGAGCTGGAATTCAATATGTAGTCTCAGTGTGGCCTTGAACTCACAGTGATCCTCCTACCCCTGCCCCCTGAGTGCTGGGATTAAAGACGTGTGCCACCACGCCCAGTATGCCATAAGCTTTTGATGAGGTTTTCAGTACCAGGCATGCATTCCCTCCCATAGAGCCTCCAGTCCAATCTGAGCGTGGTTGATTTCCCCATGGGATTATTCTTCCACATGGCTTCCTGTGGGGTGCCACGAAGAGCTGCCATTCACATGTCTTTTCTGATCTCTGATAAGAAATAGGAAGCCATTTCCTCTGTCTCCATGCTATCTGAGAAGGCCTGAATTTTTTTAAAAAAATATTTTTATTTTTATTTATCTACTTGACGAGAGGGAGAGGCAGAGAGAGTGAGTATGAGAGAGAAAGGGAGTGGGCATGCCAGGGCATCCAGCCGCTGTAAATGAACTCCAGATGCATGCACCACCTTGTGCATCTGGTTTACATGGGTCTTGGGGACCCGAACCGAGGTCCTTTGCTTTGCAGGCAAGCGCCTTAACTGCTAAGCCATCCCTCCAGCGCAAAGGCCTGCATTTATTTTCCTTCTGAAAGGGGAATTTTTCAGAGGGCTGTACTGGCCCTGGCCTTCTCTTCTCCCTTTCTTCTTCCCCTGAGAAGGCCACACAGCCAGCACCAGGATGGAGACAGACACTGAGGGCCCTGAAACCATCCCAAAGCAGAAATCCAGAAGTTGCGGAGAGCCCAACACAAAGTACACTAAAAACACGCCCAGCACGAGTCAGGGAATCTTGAGGAAGAGGGGCGGGAAGATTGCAAGAGCCACAGGGTGGGCGGGGCCATCCCGGGGCCCCGACTCCCCACAGTGACTGCCTGCGGCTCCCCCAGCTCGAACCCACAGCCCACAGCGAACACTAAGGAGGCCCTCAGGGGGGCGGGGGCAGGGAGGAGGGACATGTTGGTACCAACACATGATGTGTCCTTGCAAAGTTCCTTCTTAATTTAGGGGAAAAAGGCTTATATGGAAAATTAGATCTAACTTCTATAACGTGTTAGTTAACCCAAGTTCCCACAGTCAGGGCCTTCGGAGAATGCCGTCCACAGAGGCGTGTCTACAGCATGATTCCTGACAGGCCTCCATCTCCATATCTTGTTTCTGCTCTACAAGCTGTCTTTTAAAATAACCTACTGATGATCCGGTAGATTTACCTCCCTAAAGACCAAGAATTAAACTTGCAAACTAATTGCATGTACTCCATAGATCACTAGTGAAAGTAATTTAAATTAATTCTTGCTAACACATGTATACATGGGCCCGAATACTAGCTAACATCATTCTTTGATAAATCTTGTTCATTTTCCTGTAGAGTTACTAGAATTTTTTTTCCCGGCTTTACTGTCAGTCTCCTCTGAGAGACGAACTAAGCTCCTTTATTCACTCTAAACACTTAATTTGAAATGAAAGATTCAAACAGCATTAGCAATTAAGAGTATGTTGGTAGATATTTGCTATTTTAGAGGAAGGAAGGAAGGAAGAAAGAAAGGGAGGAAGGGAGGGAGGGAGGGAGAGAGGGAGGGAAGAAGGGAGGAAGGAAGGAAGGGGAAGGAAAGAAAGGGAGGCACTTAACTTCACCCAAGATAAATACAGTAAATCCAAGGGCAGAATGAAAAACTAAACTCTTGAAAAACACTTTGCCAATACACCCACAGCCATTTCCCTCCATTTTCACCCCATTCTGACCCTGGTCTGGTGGAATGAACAGACCTGGGTTGTGGGCGTGAGGGAGAAGCTTAGCTTAGATGCCATCTGGCCCTGGGCTGTTCCTGGTAGAGGAGTTATTTTAAGTCTTGTTGTTTTGAACTCCTACCACAGTTTAGTTGGGGCAGTAAATTCCATTTTTATTCTTAAATTTTCCCTCCCAGGTCCCCACCCCAGGCCTTATTCTTCTTGTTACCTGAAATCATTTGTTACTTACCTGCTTTGATCATTTGTAAATAGGTCCTGTACAAAACTCTCTGAACTACCACTTCATATAAATAATGACCAGTGGTAAAACGAAATTGATACATAAAGCCTGGAATTTCAGGGGCAACTGTCACGGTAAAAAATTTTTCCTGAGCTGGGCGTGGTGGCACACGCCTTTAATCCCAGCACTCGGGAGGCAGAGGAAAGAGGATCGCCATGAGTTCGAGGCCACCCTGAGACGACATAGTGAATTCCAGGTCAGCCTGAGCTTGAGGGAGTCCCTACCTTGGAAAACCAATAACAAAAAGTAATTTTCCTGGACGGAAGAGATGGCTCAGTGGACAAGTCAGTTGCCACACATGCAAAAGGACCTGAGTTTGATGCAGCACCCTCATCAATGCCCAGTGGGCATGGCGACCCAGCCATATAATCCCAGCACTTGAGGTTTGGGGACAAGCTGCCTCCGTAAACAAAGTGGAGCCGGATTGAGGAAGGACGCTTGACGTCACCCCCTGCACTCTGCATGCGCACACGACACACACATGCACACATGTAAAGAACTTTTTCCCTAAGTTTATTGGTTTCCTACAGTAGTGCAAAAAAAAGGTTCTTTACCGGGGCGTAGTGGTGCACGCCTTTAATCCCAGCACTCAGGAGGCAGAGGTAGGAGAATCGCCGTGAGTTCAAGGCCACCCTGAGAATCCATAGTGAATTCCAGGTCAGCCTGGGCTAGAGGGAGACCCTACCTCGAAAAACCAAAAAACAGCTCTTTGGTCTGTGCAAACACGTGACACTGTTCTCTGCCACCTTGCCTCCCTGAGCTTGCTCAGTGCTGAAGTGAAGCTTGATGCTGCTTGTTCTTTTGGGGACCTCCTGGTCCCTGCAATCGGTTCAGCATGCTCTTGTCCTCTGCGACCCGCTGGGACCCCGGCTGGCTGGGAGATCTGACCCTCCCTGTATCTCAGCCCGTGGCAAGACCCTCACCTTGAACTGGTCCTTGTGCCCTGCCCCATCTTCGCCCAGTGGCAAACCCTTCTGCAGAACCTTCATCCCCTCCTCCTCCTGCGCCTTGGCCTTCTCTCAGGAGCCTTCCCGGTCCCTTCAGTGATGTTTTGGTCATTCCCTCGGCATGTGGACATGCGCGGGTGTGTGCGTGCACTCCAGTAGTAAGCGTCCCCTGGCTCCACGTGCCACTTGAGCTATAATTCTCTTTATCGCTTCATAGCCAAACTTCCTGGAAGGGCAGTTTCCACACCACCTCGATTTTCCCCTCTTTCCATTCTGTCCCATACCCAAGGCTGGCTTCACCTTTGTCAGTTCACCCAGATGTTTCCCTTTTGTTGTTGTTGTTTTTGTTTTGCTTTACCAAGGGAGGGTCTTACCGTAGCCCAGGCTGACCTGGAATTCACTATGGAGTCTGAGGGTGGTCTCGAACTCAGGGCGATCCTCCTACTTCTGTCTCCCGAGTGCTGGGATTAAAGGCGTGCACCACCACACCCGGATTATCCAGATGTTTCTTACTAAGAACATGGTGCCCTTAGACCCACCAGGCCGTTTCCACTGTCTCCCGAGTATCTCCACGGCCCTTCACTCTGCCGACTCCTCCCACGGGCTCTGTCCCATCTGTGAAGAATCAGGCTCACAGTGGTTTGCATTTGGCTTGATCCCCAAAGTTTCACATGTAGGAGGATTGGTCTTCAGTGTGACAGACCTTTAAGAGATGGAACCTTAGATCACTGGGGTGTTGCCCTTGGAGAGGTTGTGAGACTCCAGTGTCATCCTTGAAGGACGTCCTTGTGGGACCCCACTGTCCTTGAAGGGGTTGTGGGATTCCAATGTCTCTGGTTTCCTGTTTTCAAGCAGCGATCTTTTCCAGACTCTCACTCACTTGCACCCTCGCCTTCAGCCATGAGGTAATGTAGCCAAGGCAGGCAGAAGGCCACCCACCCCCCACACACACACCCAAGGCTTGCACCATGGACACTCTTAGCCTCTAAAACTGAGTTAAATCAGGCCTCTTTTAAGATATAAAGTTACCCTGCCTCAAGTGTCCTGTTATATAACAATAAAAACCAAATTCAAACAGATGCCTAGGTGAATCACATCTGTAGCATGACTGTGGTCCCCTGTGGAATATCTGTAGCCTTGCCCACTCCGCCTCATAGTACCAGGTGAGGCTATTCAAATGCCTGGGTAGGGCTGGAGAGATGGCTTAGCGGTTAAGCACTTGCCTGTGAAGCCTAAGGACCCCGGTTCGAGGCTCGATTCCCCAGGACCCACGTTAGCCAGAAGCACAAGGGCGCGCACGTATCCAATGTTTATTTTTAGTGGCTGGAGGCCCCGGCGCGCCCATTCTCTGTCTCTCTGTCCCTCTTTCTCTCTCTCTCTCTGTTGCTCTCAAATAAATAAATAAAATAAAAAAAAACAAATGCCTGGGTACCATTTCCTCTGGGGGCCTTCCAGCCCCCTGGGACAAGCTTGACGACCTTGCACCTCAGGTGTGTCACTGAGCAAGTCGGTGGTCGTCTGGCCAGAAACGGGGAGCCCCCCCGAGGCGGCGCTCTTGTCACCGAGCTTTGACTCGCACTCCTCGTCCTCGACACCCCCTCCCCCGCCCCCTCTGGCGCTGTCACCGCGGCTGTGGAGGGGACGTCTGCACTGCCGAGCCCACATCCAGCTGCTGCCCCACTGCCACCAGAGCCATCTTTTCTGGTGAAACCCTGAGCATCTCACGCACTGTGTAAACCTGCTGTAAAAATCGCTTCCTGGTATTCTTGAAGAAAATCCCAAGGGCCAAATGCTGGATATGAGGTGCTGGAGAGCCGTGGGCCCTGCACCTGTCCGTCCCTGGCAAGACCCTCGCTTTCCTTCACTCTCTGGACCATAGTCCATCCATCACAGCTTCTCCTGCCAGAGCCCGGCTGCCCCTGAGACCTCTCTCCCGAGATCCGCTCAGGAGGAGACGCTCTGCCTCAGTTCCCCTGCCTCTTTCCCATTCCTCCCATCTCCGCTCAGGCTTAAGGCCTCAGCTCAGGCAGTGCCCGGCAGAGATGCCCCCCTCCCCTGCGGCACTCTACTCTGTCGTGACGGGCATCCAATCTGGCAGTGGGCATGCCGCGGCCTCTTGTCAGAGCAGGGCATCTGCTCCGTCCCATCGCCGGCAGCCCCGGTCTGGCCCTCTCTCTGTCACCTGCTCTAACAGGCCCTGGCTTGGGGCCAGCACATGCTGGCTGTCCCTGGGACATCCTCACCATGGACACAGCAGGTTCCCGCGCACGTAATCTGGCATGTTTTTGATGACTGTGTCAGATGTAACACTGCCATGCTAGAGTGAAATGCCAAGGGCACAAGTGTCATTTTGAGTTGATAAACGATACAGTCTGGGGCTGGAGAGATGGCTTAGCGGTTAAGCGCTTGTCTGTGAAGCCTAAGGACCCCGGTTCGAGGCTCGATTCCCCAGGACCCACGTTAGCCAGATGCACAAGGGGGCGCACACATCTGGAATTCGTCTGCAGTGGCTGGAGGCCCTGGCGCGCCCATTCTCTCTCTCTCTTTCTCTCTGTGCCTCTTTCTCTGTCTGTCGCTCTCAAATAAGTAAATTAAAAAAAAAAATAAAGCAAAAAACGATACAGTCTGTCTTGAAGACATTCAGGCCCGTTTCAAGGGCTGTATCACCATGCTTCAGTCTATTAGAAATCCAGGGGGGCAGGGCTGCAGAGGTGGCTTTGCAGTTAAGCGCTTGCCTGTGAAGCCTAAGGACCCCAGTTCGAGGCTCAATTCCCCGGGACCCATGTAAGCCAGATGCGCAAGGTGGCGCATGCATCTGGAGTTCATTTGCAGTGGCTGAAGGCCCTGGTGTACCTCTCTTTCTCTCTCTCTCTCTCTCTCTGTCTGTCTGTAGCTCTCAAATAAATAAATAAATAAAAATAAACAGAAATCCAGGGGGCACCTGACAGCATCCTTACCTTGGCCCTGGGAGCTCCTCTGGCAGAGCCCTCTGCCTCCCTGACTGCTCCCGCAGCCACTCTGAACTTCAGGCCGCTGTCTCGCTGTCTCGTCACCTCCCCCACACTCCTTTTTTGTCCTGTGTCCTTTTCCTTCTCACCCCACGTCCCCACAGCTCCACTGCTGTGCAGATGGGTCCTGACAGCTCTGGGGTTTTGCTGGACTCAGCAGGGGTGCACTGAACTTTATGCTTTGATTGTTCACACAGCCAGGTTTCAGACTCTTTAACACCTCCACCGTGGTTCACAAGGCATGTTTTGTAGATGGCAACTGTGAAGTTTGTCGTGGGCACACCTAACTCCAAGCACACTAGGAGGGCGCCCCAGAGAGCCCTGGCTGGTTAAATACATAAATGGAGATTGTGGAAACAGCACAAAACTCCCAATCTTCTGCCCCCCAGGCCCCCCCCACACACACAGTGTCCGGCTGGCCCTCCCGTCTTTGAGTTAGCACACTGAGATTGGACAGTCATGGGCACCCTCATTTCCGTTACTCAGCTCTAGCCTGTCCTTGGTGAGCAAGTGTGCGTGTGACATGACACCCCAACTTGCGTCTGCTCAGGTCGCCCGTGTTCCAGGCAGCCCGGTTATGTGCACACATCCACGCAGCCCCTGGCCCCTGGGCTCCGTGAGGACACAGTGACAAGGTCCGCCTCATTTGCTGGGTTTCGGAAGGGCAGCCAGCAGGAGTGTCTTCCGCGCTGTGGGAGCCCCCCCCCCCCCGCCCCCCGGCATCTGAGATGTGCCTGTGTTGAAGTCCTCTCCCTGCGCATCTGGTGAACACACTGCCACACTGGAGGCCTGGCTCCTCCTGTAACGTTTTGTCCTCACTGCGTCTTGCTGATGCAGCCGTCAGGGTAACCCTCTGGCCAGCACCCCAGTGCTAGTACACCGGACCCGCTTTCTCCCGTGGCTACCAGGGCATGAAAGTTACTGGCCTGAAGACCCCTCCCTGCCCAGTGTCCTATCTTTTCACTTCGAATCTTCTGCATGAGAGGTCCCACGAGGCCTCTGGGCAGTGGCTAAAAGGACCCTGGCAGCAGAAGGATGGGAGGTGAATGCTTTGTAAATTTTTGCCTTAGAGGTGAGCTGACCTTTAGAGAGTGACACTTGATCATGACTTCAGTGTCTCCGGACTTGTCATTTCTACCGACCACACACCCAGTTTCCAGCCTGTAAACCCCACCACCGTCCGGGCTGGGTGACGCAGGTTTTATAGATGGTCACCAGGAAGCGTGCCGCTTCCAAGTATGCGTGTGAGGCCATCCAAGGCCTCTAATTACGTATGTAAACGGGCATCATAGCTCAGCAAATGTTTTAACAAGTTTCCCGAGTTCCTGTTCTAGGTTTTCATTTAGGTGGTTTCCTAATAATTTCCAGCGGGTAGCATTTTCAGTGGCTTCCATCCTATGGAGGCTTCTGTCCTTTTGCTGCACCGTTGCTCATGGCCACTGCCCCTGGCGTGGACTGCGCTCTGCATTCCCGCCTCCTAAGGGAAAGGCTTTAACAGGAGGGGGGGTTAGAAGGCCAGAATTTCTAGATATTTCTAAAGCAAGCAATAATTTTTTTGTGGTGTGGGGGTTCAAGGTAGGGTCTCGCTCAGGCCCAGGCTGACCTGGAATTCACTGTGTAGTCCCAGGGTGGCCTCGAACTCACGGCAATCCTCCTGCCTCTGCCTCCCGAGTGCTAGGTTTAAAGGTGCGCACCACCACACCTGAATTTTAAAGCAATAATCTTAACTGGAGACACAGTTGCCTTAAAAGACTTAGTGGTAGATGTTACCAGGTCATGGCTGTGCTCCTCCAGGGAACCCCAGATGTCTACGCTTGTGTCTCCGAGGGTCGTACTCACTCAAAGCCCGGGCCGAGTTCTCTGCGCCCATGGGGAATTGGCCCCTCGCTGGCCGGCCGCGCTGACCACTTGTGCTCTCTCGCAGGTTGTTTTTGTGGCCATCCTGCTTCACAGCCACCTGGAGTGCCGGGAGCCGCTGCTCATCCCCATCCTCTCCCTGTACATGGGCGCCGTCGTGCGCTGCACCACGCTGTGCCTGGGCTACTACCGGAACATCCACGACATCATCCCCGACAGGAGCGGCCCGGAGCTGGGGGTACGGGCTCCGATATATATAATGTGTATATATATCATATATACATTATGCAAACGATCTCCAGACACGTGCGTGCGTGCGTGCGTGCGTGCGTGCGTGCGTGTGTGTGTGTGTATCATTTTATTTGTTTATTTGGGGGAGAAAGAGGCAGAGAATGGGTACACCAGGGCTTTCAGCCACTGTAAACGCACTCCAGACACATGTGCCACTTTGTGCAGCTGACTTACATGGGTCCTGGGGAATTGAACCTGGGTCCTTCGGCTTTGCAGGCCGGTGCCTTACCTGCTAAGCCATCTCTTCAGCCCTCAAAACATAATTCTTAACACGAACTGATGGCACAGGACTCACTGTGGCATTCCGTACATGAATGTGTCATGGCTCGGTCATATCCATTCGCTCTTCTTCTTCCACCTCCCCGTCTTCTCCTGACCCCCTCTCTTCTCCCCTGGGGAGCCTGCATTCTGCTCACCCATAGTCAATCCAGCACCCAGAGAAGCGTAAGATAGCATTCTGATCTTCATGAAATGAGAGCTCAGCATGTTGACCATGCACTCCATTATGCACTAAGACGGGTCTTCTGGGACAATCAGCGAACTCTAGACGTGGAAGCCGTCCTGTAGGTCACCATCCGCCTCCTCCTTGCCCTGTGTGGAGCAGGCACAGGATGTGGTGTCAGGGGAAGGATGGACACAACATTCATGCCTCCTTTTACTCTCTGTATTAGTTAGAAAGTCCAGGACATTCCAGGATCCATGGAACCTTTGAGTTGATGTTTAATGATTTTATTTACTTTTTTAAATTTTTTTTTTTTTTTTGAGGTAGGGTTTCACTCTAGTCCAGGCTGGGCTGGAATTCACTATGTAGTCTCAAGGTGATCCTCCTACCTCTGCCTCCCGAGTGCTAGGATTAAAGACGTGCGTCACCGCACCCGGCTTCTTTAATGATTATTTTTAACTTCACAACAGAGGCCCAGGCTGGTGTACTGGCCAGTCCCAGTCACTCCCAGGGACTAAGCAGAGTATTAGGTACCATAGGGTGACAGAGAAGCTTAAGAACTGATTCAAACAGCATCGTACCCCACGAGGCTGATGAGACCAAGACAGAAGCAATGAGTGAACAAGAATCTAGATAACCTGAGACAGTCCATAAATTACAGAGAACCCAAGAGTCCCCAGATACAAGGGAAGCCTCCTTGGAGGGGAGGACAAGTCAGTCCCGAGCCTTAAATGTCAAATAAAAAACAAGTTAAGAGCTGGAGAGATGGCTTAGCGGTTAAGCGCTTGCCTGCGAAGCGTAAGGACCCTGGTTTGAGGCTCGATTCCCCAGGACCCACATAAACTGGATGCACAAGGGGAGCGCACGTGTCTGGAGATCGTTTGCAGTGGCTGGAGGCCCTGGTGTGCCCATTCTCTTTCAATCTATCTGCCTCTTTCTCTCTCTGTCTGTCGCTGTGAAATAAATAAATAAAAATAAAAACAACAGCAACAAAAAAAGTTAAGAGCAGGGCATCAACCTTCCACCAGAGGCCAAGCTCAGCCTGGGTCTCACGTGATCTGATTGCTGTGCACGCCCCTTCCCTTACTTGTGTGCGTGAGCATCACTGCGTTTCTCTCCATGTGGCTATGAGGCCGAGAGGAACAGCCACACGTCCAGCCCTGAATTAATTATCACATTCCCCCCAGATGCCCATTTGACCACACATTGCTTTTATCATGTCAGAACAGGAATTGTGTTGACCACTTGCCTCCATCCAGGGTCAGGCCATCAATGAAATCCTACCTAGTTATTTCTGCCACTAGGGAAACCACGTTGCCCTTGACAGGAACAATCTTCTCTCAGTGTTCAGCCATCAGCAGAGGGAAATAAAACAGCTGAGAGGGTTTCATGTGGTGACTCAAAGCCAGGATTGCATAAGGAAAGGCAGGTTCTAATGGCAACAGCACACACCTTGGCTGCAAAGGTCTTAAGACATGGCTGCTTCCTTGCCATGCATCTCTTTGGCTTAAGCTGTTGCTTACTTTAGTGACTTCTGTAAAAGTATTGAGGGTGGGGACCTCTGTAGCTAATGTACACAGTGCTGAAATAATGAGGTGAAATAATGAGGTACACTGACTGATTCCAAAGTAGATTATAATATATGTATGTTTTTTTACTTCTGAGAGTCACCTCCTACCGACATGGCTTCCAGCCAGTCACTGTGATGGTATAAACAGAAAGTAATTTCAAGCCCGTTCTTTGGGCCTTGGAGCTGGGCTCCTCCTTGGATGGAGACCGGTTTCCTGTATGGAAAACAGTGGTTGGGATCCATCAAGCTTCAGTACATGCTTTGAGTTCACAGCAACTTGCCAGCTGTCGGAATTAATTTCTAATAAGACTGTGCACTCAATCTTAATTCAACCTGGCATGTCTGCAGAGGCTTTCCTGTACGCTACTGTTAAGTGTTAAGAATTCGGCCATGATTGGCATCAGGAAGGAAAGCTTGGATTTGGGGCCCGCTTTCCACTTCTGCTGCTCAGTGACCTTTGACCTCCTTTGCAGGGAGACGCAACAGTAAGGAAGATGCTGAGTTTCTGGTGGCCCTTGGCTTTGATTCTCGCCACCCAGAGAATCAGTCGGCCCATTGTCAACCTCTTTGTCTCCCGAGACCTTGGTGGCAGCTCAGCGGCTACGGAGGTAGGGTGGTTGGGTGTGGGCGGTGGCGGGGGAGGAGGGGTGGGCCCTTGTGACCACCTTGAGGGAGAAGAACAGTACAGATTTTCTCCACTTCACCCCAAGAGCTCGCGTAATTCTGAAACGCTGAGTTATATGGTGCGGTGACGATAGAAAAAACCATGAGGAGATCATCCACTTATACGCCACTCAATGTTTTTATGATTATGGAGGAAAGAAATCCAGGTGCTTCACCCTTGTTTTCCACACGAGGAACTGAGGCACGGGATGGCAAGAACAGAACCTGGTAGAAGGTGGGACAATGCAAGTGGCCAGGGTTTCTGACTTTCTGGTAGCCCTTCCTTCCTCTGTAGTGTCAGCGTGTGACCTCTTTAGTGCCGTGGCAGAGGACGATGGGACTTAGGTTCCGTGGGCTGTGACTGTGCCCAGAGGGCGGGCACAGGGACAGTGCCCACATTGTGACCCGGCCAGGCCTCACCTGTTCATCCCCATCTCCACGCACACCCATCTGGGCGGCTCTGTGATGGCCCGCACTCACTCCCAGCTCCAGAAATGTGTCTGGAAGCTGGCAGCTACTCCACCGAAAGGATTGACTCATTTGTTCCCTCTTTCGAGCTGGGTATGAACACAGAGTGACTTCATCTGTTTCCTCCTCCACTGCCTGCTGGAGAATTCGTTCTGTTGCTGGCGCTGCTGGTCCTTCAGGAAGGCTGGTGGCCTCTCCTTAAGGCCTCCTGTGTGCATGCGGCTTTGGCGAAGGAGCGGCGGGCCTCCGCCGTGCTGTGAGCAGCCTTCCAGCCCGGAGCGTCCCGCCAGTTTCCGTGTCTCGGGACGAGCTCCTGCTTGGCCAGGAGAAGACGCCCATAAATCCAAAGCAGAGTGCTTTCTCTGGCCTCAGTTTGTTTCTGGATTTTGTTTTTTTGGATCCATAGCTGTCACCTGGGGAGGCTGTTGTCACATAGCATCCTCCTTTTTAGTTGAGCACTGATTTTCTCAGTGAAAAGATAGGGGACCTCCGGCACCTATGTGCTAGAATTCCATCTTTCCCTAACGCAAGCAAGAAAGGGCAACTTGGTATTCAAGCCATGTCCAAATGACCAACAATGGCCCGTGGAGAACGGCCGGGTACCTACATGTCCAGCATTTCACTCTCTCACTTCCCCTTGGTTCTATGCAGGGCAATGAATACTGTCAGCCTTGCTGTCCTGTGGAGGGTCGGGGGGGGGGGGGAGGAGAGGGTCCCCCCGTATCATACAGCTGCTAAGCAGTGAGAATCACACCACACTACAGTTTTGTCACACTGCCTTGTGTCCCCCGCATGCAGGGCACTATCACTCTGGTCATCAGAGCAGACAGAGTCCATCTTCCTACTTTCCCACTGAGTTACAGAGTTGCCCACTACCAAAATGTAGCTTTAAGCCGGCCATGGTGGCGCACGTCTTTAACCCCAGCACTCGGGAAGCAGAGATAGGAGGATCGCTGTGAGTTTGAGGCCAGCCTGAGACTACAGAGTGGATTCTAGATCAGCCTAAGCCAGAGTGAAACCCTACCTTGAAAAACCAAAAAAAAAAAAAGTATCTTTAGATGCTGTGTCCTCTCTCATCTTTCTCCTTTCCATTTACATAAGGAAAGAAGCTGTTTCTTCATGGAAACACATCAGTGGTGTTTTCTGTATGAAATATGTTAAGTTTATTACATTAAAATTTTAAGCTGGGCCATGCTGACTGAGCAATGTGCAGAGAGTTGAGTTGGAAAGAAAGTAACCCGAAACATCTAGTGCCAGCCACTGTGACATGTGGAGGCAGGAAAGCAGTGCCAAGCTAAGACTTTGTACCCGGGATCATTCTGTGATCCCAAGTGTGGAGAGCTCCGGCTGGTTCCAAGGAGCAGAGATCCTGGGGTCTGAGGAAGTTGCGTGGAAATTTCGGCATCTCCATCCGGTCACTAACCCTGCTTCTCACGGTGCCTGGTCCGCGCTGCCCTGTTCCTGCCCGCCCTGTGGCTGGGTGGCGCATGGACGATCTGCCGCTGCCCTTGTCACATGGCCTGGCAGCTACTGGAGGACTTCCCTGCTGATGCCCACACTAACACTGTCCACTCCTCTTACAGGCAGTGGCAATTCTGACAGCCACCTACCCTGTGGGTCACATGCCATACGGCTGGTTGACAGAGATCCGAGCTGTCTACCCCGCTTTTGACAAGGTGAGACCTGTGTGGCTGGGTGTCAGACACGTGTTTTAGAAAACCGCCGTTTGATAGACAGGGCTCCCTCAGGAGGAGCGCTGAGGCTGAAGTGGGGGTGGGGAGGGGTGTTGACAGTGCCTGGGACATTTTCCTCTGAGGATAGCAAAGCAGCTTGAAGCAGATCCAGATTTGTATTCCTACTGAGAAAGTGTTTGTTTGCCAAAGGGCAAGTAAGCTCTCAAGACAAATGAAAGCCGGGGAGGGGCTGTCAGCAAAGTGCGTGCCTGACAGGCACAAGGCATGGAGCTCCAGCCCAGTCTTCATGTATAAGTGCTGGGCATGGTGGCACATACGCCGTAACCCCAGAGCCCGGGAGACATGCACCCCACATATACAAGCACAGACGTGTACACACGTTTCTGCAAACCAAAATAGGGCTGGAGGGATGGCTTAGCGGTTAATGCATTTGCCTGCAAAGCCAAAGGACCCCGGTTCAATTCCCCAGGCCATGCGTAAGACAGATGCACAAGGAGGCGCATGTGTCTGGAGTTCATTTGAAGTGGCTAGAGGCCCTAACGTGGCCATTCTTTCCCTCCCCCCCCCCCTTCTCTCTCTCTCTCTCTCTCTCAAACAAATAAATAAAAAAATTTTAAAAATAGGGCCGGAGAGATGGCTTAGCAGTTAAGGCACTTGCCTGTGAAGCCTAAGGTCCCACATTCAACTCTCCAGATCCCACACAAGCCAAACGCACAGAAGTGAGGCAAGCGCAAGGTCGCATATGCCCCCTAGGTGGCGCAAGCATCTGGAGTTTGATTTCAGTGGCTGAGGACCTGGCATCCCAATTCTGTCTCCCTCTTTCTCTGTCTCTCTCTCCAAAATAAAAATAAAAAGTAAATTAAAACATACTGGATTTCATTTTCATGAGTTGTTGTTTATTCAAGCCAGTACTGTGGGAGCCTCATCCCAGACAGTTGAGGCGTGGCCGTGAAGCTGGCCTTAAGCTCATAGGCTCACGGTAGTCGCTCTGGCTAGGGGACATGCACACACACAGCGTCCGCACAGCAAGACGTGTCCAGCTTAGCTCGCTGTGGCAGGTGTATTCTAGCTGAAAGCTCCCGTATACAGCAGCTCTCGCCTCTTGCAGCTGCTGGCCCCTCCAAGAGAGGCGTCTCACCCTTCTGACTAACATTATTTATGGCCCAGCCAGGATGCTTCCAGTTGTCCAATCAGTGCTTGTACTGTTACAATCATGCTGTTTAGACCTGTGTAGGGGTTAGCTCTAAATCAAATAGCTACCAGTGCATTCCAAGAAATAGTACATAATATTTTTGTTTGTTAGTTTTTTGAGGTAGGGTTCCACTCTAGGCCAGGCTGATCTGAAATTCACTGTAGTCTCAGGGTGGGCTCAAACTCATGACGATCCTCCTACCTCTGCCTCCCGAGTGCTGGGATTAAAGGTGTGCGCCACCATGCCCAGCTAGTACATAATATTTTTAAAAGAACAGTGTGAGGCCTGGAGAGATGGCTTAGTGGTTAAGATACTTGCCTGCAAAGCCAAAGGACCTAGGTTCAATTCCTCAGGAGCCACGTAAGCCAGATGCACATGGTGGCGCATGTGTCTGGAGTTTGTTTGTAATGGCTAGAGGGCCTGGCATGCGCATTCTCTGTCTGTCTGTCTCTCTCTCTCAAATAAACAAATAAAATATTTTTGTTAAAAAAAGAACATCGTGAAAGAAGCAAACAGCCAGCTTGCTACTTATGACCATTAATAGCTATAATTTTGCCTCTGTTTTCTATAGCAGTGGTTTAGAACCATTTTTGCTACTCCTCCCCACCCCCTTTCTTTTTTCTTTCTAGATAAGGAAGTCACTATAACTTTGTGGTCTCAGGCTGGCCCTGAACTCACAGCGATCCTCCTACCTCTGCCTTCTGAATGCTGGGATTAAAGGCGTGCGCCACCACGCCCGGCAGCAATGTCTTCTTATATGTTAGTTTCTGGGAGGGACAAGACTTGGGGACTGAGGAGACTATCTCAAGACGAGAGAAATGTCTGCCCGCCTTCTACCTCTCCCGGCACCCTAAGCTAAGGGTGCTCTCTCAGTTCTGGAGAGACAGCACCCACGATCAGTCCTCCTGCTCCCCTGTTCCACAGACAGGATTTCCCTGTCACTGCCTGCTCGGACAAACACATACGTGTGCACGTGCACACACTCTCCCTCCACCTGCCCTCACAACCCACCGCAGACCTCCTCCACGCTACCCCAAGCCCCTGCCATTTCTCCCTGTCGGTCACCTTCTTGTTTCCTTGGAAGCACACACTTACCATACATCTACCTCCCCCCGCTAGCATTGGGGTCCCACCAGGTACCCAAGCAGGAGACGAACTACTGGTCCTGTGCTGGGTGTGGGTCTCTGCAGCCACCACCTGCTGCAACTTTAGATGCAACCCCGGATGCACTTCTCCTAGGCAGCGGGTCTGGCTGCCGCCCGCACGTCTCAGACGGGCGAACACAACACCCGAGTCACATGCAGAAGAGGGTGGACACTTGCTTAGCGAGCTAATGCAATTCGTGGATAGAACCTGCTTGAGGCCTCTGGTAGCTTCCAGTAGTAGCGCCTGAGAGCGAAATACAGAATCCAACTTGAGGACAAGGGCAGGTGCTGAAACGGCAGCGCCTCCCGGCTAGGAAAGTCCCTTCGCACGTTGGTTTTGGCCACCTTGACATAATAAAATTTAACAATACCACACTGTGCGGCCTCAATAGGATCACCCAAGAGAAATATTGTTTTATTCTTAATCACGGAGGATAGGAGCTCTGCAAAATTTCCTTTACCAAGCATACCTCTGGCTGGAACCTGGCCTCACCCATTGTTTCCACGCATCCCAGTGAGCAGCCCCTGGCCATGGAGTCACCACCGTGGGGGACTCCTCTGTGGGGGCTCCCAGAATTTTCTGCCTTGGCTGTTGAAGCCCTCCGCCTCTTGCTGTTCCAGGAGGGATTTTACACTTTTTCCCCTCCCTGCCATGGCACTGGCTAAGTCTAAACTGAACGGTTTCCATGAGCGTGCACATCAGGCTGCCTGTGAGCTCATTCCAAGCACACGTGCAAAGATGTGTGTTCTTTCACGAACATTGGTGCCCCCAGCATGAGTGGAGCGTGTTTGGGTGGCTCCCTCCTGATGACCCAGCAGGCACTGCTCCTCAGATGCTCCCGAGCTTTGTGCTCCTTTCGTTCAGGGGGGCCAAGGGCTGAGCTTTGTAAAGGGACCGGCGGAGTCGTGTGTGATGCCTCTGTGGTGGTTTTTTTTTTTAAATGTATTGTTCATTTATTTGAGAAAAGGGGCAGATAGAAAGAGAGAATGGGTGCACCAGGGCCTCCAGCCACTGCAAACAAACTCCAGGCGCATGCGCCCCCTTGTGCATCTGGCTTGCATGGGTCCTGGGGAATCGAACTGTGGTCCTTAGGCTTCGCAGGCAAACGCCTTAACCGCTAAGCCATTTCCCTAGCCCTTGTGGTGGGGTTCTGTTCCTCAGCTCTGGGACTAATTGGGTCCATAACAAACAAGGCAAAGGTTCTTCTCTGGGGTTCCCGGTTCTGAGGCGACAAGTTTGCCTGCCAGTGGGCTGGCCTGGGCTGGGCTGGCCTCGGCAAACCTTGGATTAGTGGCCTGCAGGAGAACATCAGGCCACCTGCAAGATCTGGTTAAAATTCAGTTACCGAGTGTTCTTTGAGGCCTGCTCTGCCTAAGACAGATGGGCCTGGGTGCTTCTGGGCCACAGGGGTGGCCAGATAATGCTTGACCTCAGGTGCCTGAGGGCCTGAACCTGGGCCGGGTATGATGCTCCCTCGAGAGCCCCAGGGTCAGCAGACAGAACAGGAGTGAGACCTGGAGGCAGCCTGTAAGTCAGAGAGCGGAGAGGCCTTGGGAAGACTACGGCTGTGGAGAAGAAAGCCTGGACACCCACCATGACAAGATGAAGGGCCTCGTTTGCAGCGCAGGCAGAGGAATAATGGAGGGAAAAAGATGTGCAGGGCCTTAAGTGTAGGGGAAATCGTGTCCACTTGGTAGCAGGAGAGGATCCCTGGAGGTCACTGAGCAAGGCCATTTAGGGAGACAACCATGGTGGCCGGGCACAGTGTCCGTAGGAGCCAGGAGGGGACACATGAGTCAGGGAGCAGGCATCAGAGCCAAGGCCCTGCCGGGTGAAGTGGGCAGCCCAGTGCCAAGGGCAGAGGATTGAATGAGCCCAGAGTTCACTCTGGCTGATGTTCCTGGGCAGGAACCTGACAGCTGTCTGAGAGACCCAGTGTGCCGAGCTGTCACGTGTAATCCATACACATCAAATAAAACAAGATGCTTTTTGAGGCCCAAGGGGTCAGACGAGGACAAGCCAGCGTCCATTCTCACCGCTGTTCTTTCCCCAGAATAACCCCAGCAATAAGCTGGCGAGCGCAAGCAGTACCGTAACCCCGGCGCACATCAAGAAGTTCACGTTCGTTTGCATGGCCCTGTCGCTGACGGTAAGGGACACATGTGCTTCCTTCAGTCCCCGCGCCCTCCCCGCCCCTCCATCCCTCTCTTCCTCCCTTTCCTGTGTGTGTATGCGTGTGTTCCCAGAGAGGGAAATTGCCTGTATTCTATAATGTGATGGTAGGCTAGGTTAGTTAATAACCTCTTCAAAACATCTTTCCTAAGTGGGGATGGTCATTGTTCGAGGAGGCTGTTAACAGCAGGAAGAAAAGCAGGCCTTGCCTTTAATTTGAGTAATATTCTTGTCTTATTTTTGCTGTTGTTGTTGAGATAATGTCTTTCTTAGCTTAGACTCACCTTGAACTCACTTAGCAACTGAGGGTGGCCTTGAACTCCTGAGCTGTATCTCCTAAGTGCTAGAATTATGTATGCCACTATGACTGACATAAAGGTCTTCTTTTAGCCAGGCATGGTGGCACATGCTTTTAATCCCAGCACTCGGGAGGCAGAGGCTGGAGGATTGCCGAGATTGCAAGGCTACCCTGAGACTACATAGTAAATCCCAGGCCAGCCTGGGCTAGAGAAAGTCTGTGTGTGTGTTTCTGGAAATTGCAGCTAAGATACCACATACGCTAGCCAAAGTGCTCTGGGTTAGACACTCAACCACTATTCTTATCTTGCTGAATAATTTTCAGGCCATATTTTTTTGTTTTGTTTTTCAAGGTAGGGTCTCACTGTAGTCCAGGCTGACCTGGAATATATATATATATATATATATATTGAGGTAGGGTTTCACTCTAATTCATTATGGAGTCTCAGGGTGGCCTCGAACTCGCGGTGATCCTCCTACCTCTGCCTCCCGAGTGCTGGGAACAAAGACGTGTGCCACCACGCCCGGCTCCAGGCCATATTTTTTAATATCCAAAGTCACTCTTAGTAAAACATCTCTTTCCCAACTTAACTGGCATTATTTCAGCTTCCCTAGTGGAAGTTCCTTTTCTAATTACATTATGCTGACGTGACCTACATATTTACCCATATTCATGGGCCTCTCCCAGGTCCCAAACCCTGTCTACGTGTCAAGGATACAGCCGCAAATGACTTGAGCCATGGACAGGACAGCATCTGTTGGTGACTGGGTGCCCACCCTAAGAAAGCAATGTGCATCTTCTGTAAAGGAAGTAAATAAGCTCTCACCTGTAAATCAGATGTGTAAGATAAGGTTCAGAAAACATGCAGGCAGCTGGGGAGATGGCTCAGTTGTAATGTGCTTGCCACTCATGCGTGAGGTCCTGAGTTCAGATCTCCAGCATATTTGTAAAAAAAAAAAGCCAGGTATGGAAGTATCCACCTATGATCCCAAGACTGGAGAGGCAGAGACAGGGGGATCCTGGGAGTCGCTGGCTAGCTAGTCAGCCAGACCATACATTTCACTCCTGGGAGACCCTGTTTCAAAAAAATAAAAGTGGAAAGTCATTGTGAAGAGACCCACTATCAGCCTCTGGCCTCCACACGCATGTGCCCGCACACATACATGTACACACCACACACGTGTAATCACAAAAAAAGAGAACAGGTATCAGGTGTGGTAGTGCTCACCTTTGACCCCACCCGGCACTCGGGAGGCAGAGGGAAGGATCGCCGTGAGTTCAAGGCCAGTCTGAGACGACATAGTGAATTCCAGGTCAGCCTGGGCTAGAGCGAGACCCGACCTCGGAAAATCAGAACAAAACAGAAGAGAACAGGAAGAAGGTGTGCACATGCTTCCAAAGCCAAAGGATATGGCGTGTAACTTACAAGTAATGGTAATGACATTTACTAAAAGCAGCAAAACCCATAAGCAGCCGGGCGTGGTGGTGCGCAGGTTTAAGCCCCGCACTGGGGAGGCAGAGGCAGGAGGATCGTCGCGAGTTCACAGGAGTGGAAGGGGTAAAAATACGGGGCTTGGGCTGGGGAGGTTGCTCAGTGGTTACAAGCGTTTATACACAAGCCTGACAGCTGCCGTTCAGATCCTCCCAACACGTAAAGCCAGACTCAAGGCGAGCGCCCTCTGTCGCCCCGGCGTGCCTGTGGATACGGGAGGGTCACTCAGGACACTCATAACGCTGGTGGCGACAGCTAGTCTGTTGTTTGTGGTAGCAAAGCACAGTGAAAAATGGAGGCCAACAGCCCAAGGCTGGCCTTGGACCTCCACGCGTGCACCCTGGCCTGCACACGCCTATCACGCACACACCTATCACGCACACACCTATCACGCACACACCACCTTGTGTCTTCGGCGCCGACACCATCCCTTCTGCCCTGTGTCCCTGTAGATGGATGGAGCCTCGGGCGCTTAATTCGAGGTTCCTCGCTGAGGAGGAACTTCTGACTGGAGTTCACCGGTGACCCCAGGCGACCCTGCTCCTCTGTTGGCATTCTTTCTTTCTAAGTGTGCCAGTTTTTCCATAGTTCCCTAAAATGTTAGCAAAACACTGAACAACTTTGCTTAAAAGGATATTTTGGAGGAAAGTAGAGAAGTTTCTATTCCAGGAATAGACCTCAGCTTTTGGAGACTGTTAAATGGCTGGGAGTTGAAGGTCGCGTGGAGTCTGAAGCCAGGTGCTTCGACTAGGGGCCTCCTCCGCTCGGCAGGCCAGCAGCTCTGGCCCGCCACCACAGGGTCCCCTCCAGTCCTCTCTCCCTGGGGAGACAGGTCCCCACGGCTGGAGCGAGTGTGGTGGAGACCTTGGCTGCACTGGGTGTGAGGACGGCCCCTCTCGCTTATGGTGCAAGGCCAGTAATTTGTACCTCGGCAAGTTTATTTTACAATGATGATCGGGAGTCTGGAAAAATGCTTGTGTTTCCCAGGTAGAGGTTTTATTTTTTTAATTTTTCTAATCCCAGATTTTTATTAAAAAAAAAATGGTAACTATGGGCTGGAGAGATGGCTTAGCGGTTAAGCGCTTGCCTGTGAAGCCTAAGGACCCCGGTTCGAGGCTCGGTTCCCCAGGTCCCACGTTAGCCAGATGCACAAGGGAGTGCACACATCTGGAGTTCGTTTGCAGAGGCTGGAAGCCCTGGCACGCCCATTCTCTCTCTCTGTCTCTCTCTATCTGCCTCTTTCTCTTTCTGTCTGTCGCTCTCAAATAAATAAGAATAAACAAAAAAAATTTTTTTAAAAATGGTAACTAGAAGTATCTGAGTAAAATTTTACCTTGGAAATGAAGACTCCCTTCTTGGAAAAGCACTTGGAGATGAGCTAGTCAAAACCTGTAATTTTTCAGAAATGACTCAGACGGGACAAGTGACCTATCATAGTAGGCAGTAATAGAACTTGCTAGAGCACAGCCCGCTGGTACTTGGTACTCTGCCCCTTGAGCTGTGCGGTCCCCAAAGAACAGAAGCAAATGTTGGTTCCCAGACCCCCTGACCTGGACCCTTGGCACTGTCCCTTAAGAGATGGGGGTGGCGTCTTCAACATAAAAGCACCCAGTGTTTGGGGTTTGCTACATAGAAAAAAGCTGATGTACATACACAGCAATGGTCCAGATTCCAAGACGCCTCAAGGATAAAGTGGCCCCTGGTGCAGAGACCCAGCAAATGGCCACTTGCCGGGACCCTCCTGCAGCCTTGGTGGCCGTCACTTTTGTTCCCGACTGTAAGTCTGGTGACGGTGAGTATGTCCTGGGAGGTTGTGTTTGTCTTGGTCAGCAAAGTTGGGAGCATGGGCTAAGGAGGGACAGCAGTGAGAAGTGAAGGGAAGCTTCCCTCTTAGAAAGGGAACCTTCTAGGTTGAAGTGGCAAGCCCCACCGCTTACATGCATGTGCAGCCCATCCCGTTGCCTCCTGGTCTCTACGTCTGGGGGTCAGATAGAAGCCACTCCCAGAGGGTCACATCGTCACACCAGTACTGTCAGCAGGGTTCAAGTCCGCTGACTTAGCCAAAACCTGTTTCCGTGTTATTTCTCCTTTTAACGTTTTGTGGAGTTCCTGACAACCATGTTTCAAGTGCTTTTAGCTGACCGGTTTCCATTCTGACCTCACAAACGGCCCTTTAAGAGCATCTGGTGTTCCTCTACCCCAGCCCCCTGCGGCCAAGAACCGGCCTCTGCTCCGAAGCGGAGAAGGAGCCTTGCAGGGCACAGGCGTGGCTACTGCCAAGGCCTCTTCGAGCCCCTTGGTAACACAATGGAAGTGGGCATTCGTCCAGATGGATCTTGGCAAGCAGAGCCAGCGGGGCACTTGTGTGCAGTGGACAGCCTACTCAGCCACCCCAGCTGCCTTGGGACAGCACACTCGGAGTCCGAGGAGGGGGCCAAGGCTCAGGGAAGCCACTCTGAATGTCAGAGGGTGGGTGTGAAGGTCACCGTGAGGAGGGGAGAGTGACCATGAAAAGAGGGAGGAGATTGTCACAGAAGGATGGAGCCCAATGGCCAAGGTAGGGGTTCACAGAGCAGGCAAATGCGGAGCCTCGGAGTCCCCGAGCTCACAGGCCCTTGGGGCTCTGCCAGTCCTTCCTACAAGCTGCTGGGAACTTGAGAAGAATTTCAGGGAGACACGCGTGTAAGGAATCCGTAGGTTGTCCAAGCTGTTGTCGGCTGACTCACGCAGGCTTTCTACAGCTCATCCGGGTCACGGGGCTGCCGGGCTCCCGCCCTCCACCCACCAAGCCCCCTGAGATGCTGACCCTCAGCTCCCGCAAACCCACGCTGCTGGGGTGGTGTTGGTAGCAGGGGAGGTGGGGGCGCCGTGTCACTTGAACCCCAAAGGGAGAGAGAAGGAAGCCACGATGCCAACAAACAGCATGGCCTCGCACAATAGGTCCCAAGGGTATCTGAGGTTAGTGGCTGTTAGGGGGCTTTTGTTTGTTTTGTTTTGTTTTGTTTTTATTCTTCTTTATTTGAGAGAGAAATAGGCGGGGGTCAGGGGAGAGTCACAGAGAGAGACCGGGTGCGCCAGGGCCTCCAGCCACTGCAGACGAGCTCCAGATGCGTGCGTCCCCTTGTGCATCTCGCTGCCGTTTTTGCAGCCCATGGCTGTTTTTAAGGATCCTTTCTTTTCTTTCTTTTTTTTTCCCTCTTTTGGTTTTTAGAGGTAGGGTCTCACTCTAGCTCAGGCTGACCTGGAATTCATTATGTGGTCTCAGGGTGGTATTGAACTCACGGCGATCCTCCTACCTCTGCCTCCCAAGTGCTGGGATTAAAGGCGTGCACCACCATGCCCAGCTTAAATTATCTTTCGTAGTCAATGAGATATGAGAGGAACCCAAGAACCCACCTGGAACTTTCTAATCAGATTGTTGTTAATGGATTGAATTTTGTCTGTTCATACATTGATGTGCTAAACCACGTCCTTCCAGTACCTGAATGCAGCCTTATTTGGAAGTGGGTAATACGGTGTCCGTGTAGGCCGGCCGAGCGGGCTCCGGATCCAGTGTGAACAGCATCCTTATGTGGGGGGGTTGTTGGGACCCGGCCACAGGGAGCAGACAGTGTGAGCGTGAGTGCCTGACGGGGAACCGCAGAAGCCAGGAGAGGCCTGGGGTCCAGCCATCCCCGGTCACACCTCAAGACTGGGGACTAGCCTCGCCTACTGTCCCAAGCCACCCCCGTGGGGAGCTTTGTTCTGTCAGCCCTCAAACGTCTTCGCCGGTTCCCGAGACAGAGAAGCCTGTGGTCACCTGAGGCCACATGGCCGATCCCCTCCAACATTTGCTGTTCAACTGACTGATTTTATTTTTACTTTTATTTATGTATTTATTTTATTTGGTTTTTCGAGGTAGAGTCTCAGTCTAGCTCAGGCTGACCTAGAATTCACTGTGTAGTCTCAGGGTGGCCTTGAACTCACGGTGATCCTCCTACCTCTGCCTCCTGAGTGCTGGGATTAAAGATGCACACCACCACGCCTGGCTTCAAATGACTTGACTTTAAATTTTCCCTCCCTTTAGTTTGCAAAGGGCATGGCTTGTGCTGGCAGATTTTCTTCCCAGAGTGCCCATGCGCGCAACAGTGTGCGGGAAAGTAGTCAGCAGGCGGAGCAGCCCTGGGCCTGCCTTCATGTGCCGGGCTGTGTCTTTGCTGATGGTTTGGGAAGGCATCGGGGGAGCAGCACCCATATTAGAGTGAGGCTGCTTCACTTTTGTTCTTTTCCTCTTTTCTTCCTTCCTTCCTTTCTTCCTTTCTCTCTCTCTCTTTCCTTGTGCATCTGGCTTTTGTGGGTCCTGGAGCATTGAACCTAGGTCCTTTGGCTTTGCAGGCAAATGCCTTAACCACTAAGCCACCCCTCCAGCCCCTTTTTTTGTTCTTTTTACAAATTTATATTACTAAATAAATGGGTAAATAAATTTATTTATTTAAATAAGATGGGTCCCACTCCCAGCTGCTCTAGTACTGGGGAGCTCTCCTGGCAAGAGGACAGAAGCTGTCCACTCAAGTCCCACCACACAGTGCTTGCTCCAACTATGCCCGACTGCAGCTTGCTGCTGGAGACCAGAATTTTCTCAGGGAACACGGAAGGGCTGGGAGAGCGGGGAGTACTTAGCACTTCCGGGGTGCATGCCTTAGGACTCTCTGCAGCCAGTTGAAAAATAGTTTTTGTCACCTCGGCTTACATACAGAAAACAAATCGAGCCTGGGACGCGGGGTGGGCGGAGTGGGCGTTACTGTCTGTGGGAAGAGGTCATTAGAGCCACCAAGGCTCTTCCCAGACACAGCCACCTACTCCCAGGAGACGCCGGGGCGGCTGCAGGATGTGGTCGCCCAGCGTCCAGTTCAGCATCTGCTTTGGGCTCCCACGTGACCGCCCCAGCAGCCTGAAAGTGGACTTACTGTGAGGATCCCGCAAAGCCCAAATAAAGGTGTGCTTTAGAAAAGTATCTCAAAACTGCCAAATAGACTTGGGATAAAACGCGTCCAGGAAGGACCTCAAGCACCTGCTTGGAATGCTGTGGCCGCTGGCGGCCTGGCCTGAAGTGAGATCGTTTGGCTCTGAACCCCGAGAAAATGCTCAGAATCCTCTGGTGAGCAGAGGGCTGCTCTGGTTTTCTGTGCCAGGGCCTGGGCATGACCTGCTCCAGCCACACTCCGGATCCAGCCTGGAAGGTGAGGTCACGTGGGGCTGGTCCCTTCTTTTAAAGGGACCCTGCCTCTGGCTCAGACTTGCTTGTTCAGGCCCAGCAGCAGCTCTGAGGGGTGCCGTGGAATCATTCCGGGGTGTCTGTCCATCTCCTCTGAGTCCAGTGCAAGCCTCCTAGAACCACGCATTGCTGGTGACCAAAAACAACCAAACAAACAAAAACATGCAGCAAGTGACAGGGAAACCTGCTTGCTATTCACTGACATGCGAGGCAGCTGTCAGAGGCCTATCTCTGTCACTTCCCAGAGAGGCCTTGTAACTGATCTGCTCCAAAAAAATTGACCCTCACCAAGAAGGTGAAGGCACTTAGGAACCACCCAGGAGATGTCAGCTACAGACCCGTCATTTAATCACACCCGTTACCAGAGAAGCACAGTTACTAGTCCTGGGTACGAAGGAGGGCCTGTGTCTTCGTGTGGTCCTTCTTCCTGTCCGCACAGGTCCTAACAGGTACTTCCAAGAAGACAGAGTGCCGTCGTCCCTCCTCCACCCACAAGCTTTCCCTCTGTGGCCTCAACCACCTGTGGCCAACCACGGCCCAAAAACATGAGGTGGAAAATGCCAGAAGTAAGCAACTCCGAAGCTTAAATGGTGTGCGTCATTGCAAGCAGTACAATGAGATCTTGTACCGTCCTGCTCGCTCCTGCCCAGGACAGGAATCTGCCTTTTGTCCGCTTAATCACTCCGGTTGCGTTAATCTCAAGTGGGTTGAGCAACACCTGGGTAATTAGTGAAGCTGACCTCTGCGGCTGTCTGTGTTTCCAGGGCGGATTAACCAGAGGGGAAAGAAAGAACTGCCCTGTGTGGGCCGCGCCGTGACAGGTGGCGCTCCACTCTCGAACCCTCCCAGCCACGATGGACTGAAGCAGGGCCAGAATGAACCATTCCTCCCTTACTGCATTCCTCCCATATGTTGCTCATCTGACGTGGCCACCCAGTGGATATCTCTCTTTTTGGGTCGGATGCAGTGATAACGCAGTGAGTGTGTTCAGGTCATGTTGATGAATAGCGTGACTCTGGCACACGGCTCCCGTGTCGTTCGCCTCACTCCATCTCACCATCAGCCTTGTGTCTTCCCCCATCATCACAAGAAGTGCCAGACAGGGGCTGGAGGGACGGCTTAGCAGTTAAGGCAAAGCCAAAGGACCCAGGTTCAATTCCCCAGGACCCACGTTAGCCAGATGCACAAGGGGGCGCACGTGTCTGGAGTTTATTTGCACTGGCTAGAGGTCCCAGCATGTCCATTCTCTCTCTCTCTCTCTCTCTCCTCTTTCTGTCAAATAAATAAATAAATAAAATATGTTTTAAGGAAAGAGAAGGGTGAGACAGTACAATAAGATGACAAGAGAGACTGTCAACCCATAAGTTTTATCATAGCTTTTTAGTCCAACTGTCTGGTCTTATTATAAGTTACGGTGTTTGGTCATTTGCTGTGCTGACTGTATATAAACTTGTATATAAGCAGGAGAAGTATCGGTGCATATACAGGCTTGTTACCATCCATAATTTCGGGCATCCTCGTCTTACAATGCATCCCTGAAGATAAAGGGAAGCTGCTGAGAAAGGAAACCAAGTATGAGGGACATGACATTTTATTCGGGGTGTCAGAGAGGCCCCCTCTGTGGGGACCATGATACTGTCAGCAGTGGAGGAGTTCGTTTGCCCGTCAGTCCATGGTACCCCTGGCCCCCACTATTTTTTCCTGCCGTATATCTCCTTTGAGAACATGGGATACCAAATCAGGTCTGAACTGGCCAAGTGAGGTCCTTTTTTGACTCACAAATTTCACTAAAGTGCTTAAGGCTCTGTTTGTTTTCACATCAGCCCCAAGCAACTTACGGAGCTAAGGCTGAGAGCCCAGTGAGACCCAGGTGGCGTACTCTTTGGACAGCCATGGACTGGCCCCTTTAGGAATCCTCTTTAGGGAAACAGTCAAGCTGTGGTTCCCAGCATCACGGAAAGTCTGCTTTCTTCGAGGAGCAAGTCCTTTAAGTGTGGTGATGGCAATGATGAAGCCATCACAGACCAGTGCAGCGCCCCAGCCATCCGTTGTGCCTTTGGCTTCCTCACAATGGGTCTGTGAGCCCTTCATGGATTTTGGGGGGTGGGTTGCTTGCTTGTTTATGCTTATTTTTAAAAAATATTTTATTTTTATGTGTTTATTTGACAGAAAGAGGGAGAGAGACAGAATGTATGTGCCAGGGCCTCCAGCCGCTGCAAACAAACTCCAGACACATGCACCCCCATGTGCATCTGGCTAACGTGGGTCCTGGGGAATTGAACCTGGGTCCTTTGGCTTTGCAAGCAATCGCCTTTACCACTAAGCCATCTCTCCAGCTCTGTTTATGTTTTGGTTTTTATTTATTTATTTGATAGAGAAAGAGGGAGAGAGAGTGAGAGAATGGATGCACCAAAGGAACTCCAGACGCATGCACCTCCTTGTGCATCTGGCTAACATGGGTCCTGGGGAATCGAACCTGGGTCCTTTGGCCTTGCAGGCAAATGTCTTAATGGCTAACCCATCCCTCCAGCTCTGTGTTTTTGTTGTTGAAGGTAGGGTCTCACAGCCATCCTCTTAACCTCTGCCTCCCCAGTGCTGGGATTAAAGGCACACGCTCCCCCGCCCGGCCCTTCCTGGTTTAAAGAGGTGCAGGGTCCTGTCTGTTTTGTGTTTCTGTTAATAGGGTGCCGCGGCCAGGGAAATGTGCAGTGAGCAATCATTCACTCCTCACAGCTCTGGAGGCTGGAAAGTCTCAGGTGGGGTGCCCATCCCCCAACATCTTCTGTGTGTCCTTCGTCTCTGGTCATTCCCGTGGGGCCTTTCACCCCTGCACAGGCCACCTCCCGGGCTCCCCTGTGCTTTGCCTCCAGCCACTGCTTCTGCCAGTCTTCTCAGCTGGTGCTTCCTGGCCAGCCTCTCCCAGTGCCGGGCACTGCCCTCATCTCTGCTCCCAGTGCCATGTCCTCCATTGCTGGTCCACCGGGCGCATTAATACTGCCTGTTGACTCAACCCGGAGGATGGGAGCCTTTGAAGGCCTTGGTTCCTAGTCAAGACAGCCTGTGGACCTACCAGGCACCAGGTGACAGTAAGCCTGTCGGTGGGCAGGCTACAGCGCAGCTGCTCATTTTGCCAGTGTGGTTTCTCTACCCCTTCCTGTTCTGGGGAACCATGCCACCTTCACCTTGGTTCATGCCGCCTTCACCTTGGTTCCTCCTCGCTGGCTGCTTTTCTGCTTGTATTGAGGAAGGCTCTATTTTTTGATTAATTAATTTATTTATTTTGTTTTTTTGAGGTAGGGTCTCACCATTAGCCCAGACTGACCTGGAATGCACTCTGTAGTCTCAGGCTGGCCTCGAACTCACGGCGATCCTCCTACCTCTGCCTCCCGAGTGCTGGGATTAAAGGCGTGCGCCACCACGCCCGGCTTCCATATTTACCTTTATTCACACAGTTTGAATTGATTTCTTTAATTTAAGTTTCCTTGGCCTTTTGAATTCACCCTGTCGTGGCTGTCGACTCCTGTCCCCGGACTGTCGGGTAGCCTATGTGGCTCTTGCCTGTGCAGTCACCCTTCCTGGCATTAGCCTCCCGGGAGGGATGCAGCGGGAACCACTGGAACCAGAGACCCAGGCGTCTCCTCTGGTCATTCTGGGGAATTCCAGCCTGGACTTGCCCCGAGCTGGCTGCCCAGAGCCCGGGAGGCTCACCAGTGTCACCCAGACCTGAATCGGAGGATTCAGTATTTGGTATTTCATTAGAGCTTCGTTAGAGCTTCAGGCCGCCGAGAAATGCGTCCAAGAGGCGGAGACGCCAGAGAGGGAAACAGCCAGAAATCCCTGCGTCTGGTCTCTCTGCCACACAGTCACTTCAACTCAGTCACAGCCCCTCTCATACTGCTGGTGTGCTCCCACCAGACCCGTCCTCGGGAAGCACCAAGCGCCCAAAGATGGAGGAACCCTGTCTCTTGCTCCCCATCTGCCTCCGCCTTTGAAAGGCAGCGAGGTCGTGACAGTGCTGGTATTCACAGTGTCCTGGTCCCCAGAAGAGAGCCAGGCGGCCACCTGCTTCTCTGGGCTCTGAGTCCCTGTTGGCAGACACAGGCCGAGGTACCAGGACAAAGTCACCCTGCCTAGAAGCCAGAGGCCGCAGTCAGGGCCTGCAGGACATCTCAAACCCTCAGGTTCCCTGGTTTGGAGCCTTTCTTTTTAATTGACAACTTTCATAACTGTAAACAATATCCCATGGTAATTCCCCCCTCCCCCAATTTTCCCTTTGAAAATCCACTCTCCGTCATATCCCCTCCCCCTCTCAACCAGTCTCTCTTTTATTTTGATGTCATGATCTTTTCCTCCTATTATGATGGTCTTGTGTAGGTAGTGTCAGGCGCTGTGAGGCCATGGGTATCCAGGCCATTTTGTGTCTGGAGGAGCACGTTGTAAGGAGTCCTACCCTTCCTTTGGCTCGTACATTCTGGTCATACTCCACGGGCTCGTGGGCCGCCAGCTCTTGTTCCGTCTGTGGGTAACGTCATCAGAGTGCGGTCACACAGTGACTCGTGGCTCTTGGTTCTTCATAACTTCCCATCATTGCAAGGAGGCCGCATCTCGTTCTGAGGCCTCGAGGTACTGGACACTGGCAACATTGGAGCAGCCGAAGAGCACAGCCCCTGACCCTCACTGGCTTGTCCCAGGGCCCCGAGGTCCAAGTTTGCAGTTAGGATCCTAAGAATGGCCCAGGCTGTCCTTCCTGTTGCTCAACTACCCTCCAGCATGGCTGTCACCCTTCCGTCCTGGGCGATGCTGGGGCCTGCCCCAGCCTTGGTACCATGCTGACCCTTTGTCTGGAATAGAGGCGGCCTGTGTAAGGCTGTTTCTGCTGCCCCGCCCCGCGCCCTGTGCACCATGAGGTGGAGACTGCTGCCTCATTGTTCCCATTATCCAGCACAAGAAAATGACCCCCTTGTGCGTGGGGGATGGAGAAAGGACCAAAGGTAAATGACCAGACTTCATAGCATCCTCATCCCAGTGATAGGGTTCCAGTGGGCAGGAGCCTCCAGGGCCTTGGCGCATCCTGGACATGGGAGAGAGCCAAGCTCTGAGTCCACAAGGCCCATCCATTGTTAGCAGGTGACCTAGAAGTGTGTCCCCATCACAGAGGAGCTGGCACCTTCCCAGGTGAAATTATGTGAAAAGCTCTGGGTTGTTTTTGTTTGTTTGTTGTTGTTGTTTTCAGGTTTGTTTGTTTTTTTTTTCCAAGGCAGGGTCTCACTCTAGCTCAGGCTGACGTGGAATTTACTAAGTCAGGGTGGCACTTTCCAGTAGCATTAAATCCAGGAGGTGAGTGTGGGGAGCCCACAGGCAGGTGAGCCTGCATCCTCTGTGTGCTTGGTGCATGGCGCCCCCTGCTGGTTGAAGTGTCACATTTCTTCCAATCTGCACTTAAAGCTTACTAAGAATTTGGGGGTCATCTTAGATCTGAAACAGATATTCAGTGTTCTCATAAAGCGTGTGTTCTTGACAATTTTGTTAAACTCACAACATAAGGTGATTTCATTTTGCTATTATTTACAAAAGGAGGGATTACAGAACTACCTCTGAAAATGTTTCTTCTTTTTAAACCATGAGTATGCCTTGATGGACAACGGTACATTGACTTGCTTATAAATTTTTCAAAATAGATGGGTAGCTGAGTATGGTGGCTCATGCCTTTGATTCCAGCACTTAGGAGGCCAAAGTTAGGGGAATCACCATGAGTTTGAGGACAACCTGAGACTACATAATGAATTCCAGGTCAGCCTGGGCTATGGCAAGACCCTACCTTGGAAAACCAAAAGAGAAAAAATAAAAATAGATGGGGAATATCAACTATGATTACCAGAAAGCCAGGTGGAAAATAGTATGTGCTACATAAATGTTTTTTGTTTATTTGTTTTTCCCAAGGTAGAGTTTCACTCTAGCCCAGGCTGACCTGGAATTCACTATGTAGTCTCAGGGTGGCCTTGAACTCATGGCAGTCCTCCTACCTGTGCCTCCCCAGTGCTGGGATTAAAGGCATGCGCCACCACGCCCGGCCATAAATGTTTTATCCAAGGCTTTTTTCCAGCTCTCTGGCATAGGAAGCCATCTGTGCCTCAGTAATAACATAGTTGGCCAGTTCATTCCGTGTACTAACATCTTCTTTTTTATTATTTTTATTTATTTGTTTGAGAGAGAGAATGGTGCGCCTGGGTCTCCAGCCACTGCAAACCAACTCCAGACGCAGGTGCCCCCTTGTACATCTAGCTTACGTGGGTCCTGGAGAATCGAACCAAGGTCCTTTGGCTTTGCAGGCAAATTCCTTAACCACTAAGCCATCTCTCCAACCCCGTCTACTAACAACTTTTTAAAATTTTTATTTATGGGCTGGAGAGACGGCTTGGCAGCAGAAGCACTTGCCTGCAATGCCTAAGAACTCAGGTTCGACTCTGCAGGTCCCACATAGCCACATGTACAGTGGCACAGCGTGCAACGTCTCACACGCGCCACGAGGGGAGGAGGCATGGGTCTGGAGTCCATTCGCAGCTGACTGAAGGTCCTGGCATGCCCATTCTCTCCCTATCTCTCTCCCTCTTTCTCTCACAAAAGAAAGCAGAGAGAGAGGGAGAGAGAATATGAATAGGCACGCCAGGGCCTCTAGCCATTACAAATGAATTCCAGATGCATGGGCCACTTTGTGCATCCGGTTTCACATGGGTACCGGGGAATCGAACCTTGGTCGTTAGGTTTCACAGGCAAGTTCCTTAACCCCTCAGCCATCTCCCCGGGCCAGCCTACTGACATCTTTTCCATGCTGCTCTGACCCAGGAAGTCCTTGGCTCTTGCCGCTGAAGTGGTGTCACAGTCACCCGTCCTCGCCGGTGACTCTGTCCTTCGGAAGTGTTCTCCCATCATCCTCTCTGCTCTGTCCCCTAGTCTTGTTTCAGAAGACGTGCCAGCAGTCCGGGTACAGCCGTTCCCAAGGACATTAGCCCTGCTTCCCCGCACCCCCCCCCCCCCGTCACCCCTTCAGGGCCTACAAGTCAGGCTTGTTTGGCTGCTTTTGCAATGTCGGCATTGGGCATTTCCACCCTTGCAAAACGGCATGTCTTTTTCCTCCAGACCTGGGCCGCACACACAGGAGCCAAAGTATCGTTCTGCTGCGGTGCTGGTCATCACATTGAGATGTGGTGACTCGTCATAGAATATGTCCGAATTAGGAAGGGTTGGGAGGGAGGACTGTCTGTCTCGGAAGCAGCCAGGAGGGACTCCAGAGGGCAGCATCGCCTCCAGCAGATGTCACTGCGTGTACACCCCTGTCTCAAAAGTCGCACAAGACAGGCCTGATTTTATCCGATGGCGTCCTGCCTCGTGCTGGTCCATCACACCCAGAGGTATCAAATGTGCCATCACTAGGGTAGGTTCCCAAAACGCTGGTTACCGAAACTGAGCTGTCGATTGGTCTCCTTCTGATCTGATACTGCCTCCTCCCCTCCAGACAAGACCTCTCATGTCCCTGTCCCAAGCACTAAGACACACTGCATCTGAAAAGACATAGATGGGTCTACTACACTTAAAACTGTGTTTCTGATCTGAAGATTGCAAAAGAGAGAGAGAGAGAGAGTCCTTTTCATTCCCCATGTGTCCCAGACTGGCCTCACACTTATTATGTGGCTTAAACTTCTCTGCCTCCATTTTCCGAGCACTGTGACTACGGGTGTGCACCCCCACATCCAGTTCATGAAATAAGAGGGGTAGAATTCAGGGCTTTTTTTTGCATGTTAGGCAAGCACGCTACCCACTGAGCCACATTCCGCAGGCTGAGAAAAGACGAGGCATTCTCTGTGGAACCCCTGGATAAGTGCAAAGAGGAAAATGGAATCCATCCCAATTCCCCTTCCAGATGACTCCTCTGGTGACATTGTCTTGCCCCCCACCGGAAAGCCCTTTTTGCAATACTAGCAGCAAACCTTAATGAACCAAGGGCCGTGTGGCCGCACCCCAGGAAGCGTGGCGTGTGGCTAGACTGTCAGCAAAGGGAGCTGTTGGCTGACGTCTGCAGTCCGCGCTGTGTTTATTGGTCTCAGTGTGAACCAATGCAGACAACTGGCCGAGGAGTGCGCCATGAGCTGCCCTTCCTGCAGGCAAACTACGGGGAAACAGCCAGTGGAAATTAGTTCACCTTGGGCCGGCTGCGGACTCTGTTTCTCATAGCACCTCTGCTCCTCTGTATCGTTAGGCACTGGTTTGCCCCGTGGGGGACTTGAACTAACTCAAGATCTGTTGAGTCTTTCTTCCTTGGAAAAGCTCCAAATTACAGTGATGCCCACCCCCCCCCATTATTATTCAGAGCCCCTGCTGCTTAATCCTGTCTATGCAGGGTCATGGAGAAAGCCTTCTGTTTATGATGGGGAAAAAGGCAAAACCAGAGCATTGGGCCACATTCTCTGTGGAGCGTAGGTCTCTGAGGACACCCAGCCATAGCCTGTCCCACTGCCCCAACTGTTCCTAGCCAGGGCCTTGCGTGCCATCTGAGTTCAGATGGGAACAGCTGGCTTCCTAACCTCCTATCCCAAATGCTCCCAACATGACCTGAGCACTGTTGACCTTGACTTGCGTCGCCTGGCTGAAGTTCTGGTGAGCTGCTTTGGAGCCGCGTGCAGGTTCCTGGGGAGGTTACTGTAGGCAGCCTACAGGTACATGCAGAGTGGGAGGTGTGTCCCACCCACTCAGAAAGAGATTGCTACGCAGCTATGTAGAGTCCTCCACAGGTCAGTCCTTGTTCCCTTGTTATTTATATCCATGTGGGTTCCTGGATAATAGTTCTATATCTGGGTTAGAATTCAATAATGTTTCACTGCACTGTACCCATTATTGCTCTTATTGATTGGCTCCAGGGGTCCTCTTGATATGTGCTGTTTTGCTTTAAAAAAAAAAAAAAAGATATTTGCAAGGAGAGAGAGAGAAAATGGGCGTACCAGGGCCTCCAGCCACTGCAACCAAACTCCAGATGCGTGCGCCCCTGGCTTTATGAGGGTACTGGAGAATTGAACCCAGGTCATTAGGCTTTGCACACAAGCGCTTTAACCACTAAGCCATCTCTCCAGCCTCCCCCCGCCCCGTTTTGCTTTGTAAGCTCTGTCTTCCCTACTTTCTGGTACTGTAGATATTCCAGACTGGTCACCTTGCATATTCCCAGCTCTTGTCCTAGAATGAGTCATTTCTCAGGAGCCCTGAATCCTTTGATTGGAGAAAATAATAGAAAACCCAAGAACTGGGCACGGGTGGGGGGCGTGGGGGGTCCATTTTGAAGGCTGCTCTCCTACCTAACAAGACAGCATTGAGACCAAGCTCCGCCACAGAAAACCCAGCCCCGCGGTGGCTCCAGGGAGCGAGTCCTGTTCACTGTCTGCAGCTCGTTAGGTTCACATTCTGGTTTGGAAAAGTCAATGCCACTGGCTTCTGCAAATATTTAAAGAACGCAGCGTGTCACGGTCAACTGGGAGCAAATGTTTGGCGTGGAGGCCGTGCTGCATGAACTCGGCAAAATGACACTTTTCCTGAAGTGCTTTTGTTGGGTGAGCACCGTCTTTGTTTCGCGGAACGCTGGATCCTGCCATCCTGCTGCGACACAGTGCGTTGTTCCCCAGAGCTGGCCTGCGGTAAGCGTCCTCGCTTTTTAGCAGACGTCCTTCCTACTTGCAAGTTTCACATTTTTGTTTCTGGACAGTGCAGGAAATATTCCCTTAAGAATTGGTTGGGAAATGAGGCTGCATTTTCCTTTTCCTTCAGGAAGCACCAGGGCTCCAGGACTGGCAGGGGGAGGAGAGCTTCCTGAATGCCGGGGTCCTTCCCTCTAGTGACCCCAGGCTGGCCTGACAGCTTTCCTAGAACACCAACAGCTAGGTGTGTGTGGTTGAAAACTCAGAAGTACTTCTGTGACATGAACCTTAGTGAGGGGCATTCAGGGTCTGCCTAGGACAGGTGGACACCAGACCCCCCCCCCCAAAAAAAAAACAGTCATATTTGGGCCGGGCGTGGTGGCGCACGCCTTTAATCCCAGCACTCAGGAGGCAGAGGTAGGATGATCACCATGAGTTCAAGGTCATCCTGAGACTACATAATGAATTTCAGGTCAGCCTGGGATAGAGCCAGACCCTACCTCAAAAACAAACCAAAAAAAAGGCCATTTGACTTTAGGAATGCAATGCTGAGGTGCACTTGCGTTCAGGGGCCCACGACAGTAAGCACCTGTCCAAGTCGGTGGACATTGATGGACGTGTTTCCAGAGACATGGACGCGCCCCCGGCCATACCCCCTCATTAGTGGCCTCCCTCAAAGGAGAGACAGCAGAAGCCTCAAGGTGAGCATTAGCCCTGCGGAGAGGAGAGGAGCAGCCTGAGGGAGGGATGACTTGGTTCATTTGCTGCGGAAGCGCGCTTGCAACCCTCTTTTCCTTGCTTGGTTATATCTTAAAAGCCACTTTACAGTGATCCTGCCCAGCCCAGGGAGATTGAGCGTGCGGCTGAGTCGTTATCTCACATTAAGATCATGGCTGGCTGCAAACCGAGCGTGCTGATCTCTCCTGGAAGCCCAAGTTTTGAGCAGAGTACGGCCTCACGTCCCTGGGTCCTAAAGCCCACCATGTCAGATCTATGCCGGGCACAGGGGTTGGGGGGGTTGAGGAGGGCAGTTTCCTCATCCGGGTGATTGTCCACAGCTTTACTGCTGTGGGGAACATTTCAGGCCTAACATAAAGCAATGCTGGGCAGAGAGGCTCCATCTGTATGTGGGATGGGATGTGGGTGGGGATGCATGGTCACCCAGCACCATGCCACAACTGCTGTCTGGGGAGTTGTAGTCTAAAATTGCTGCCGTCCTCGGGGTGTGGCCACACATGATATCTATCTCACTGTTTTTAGGCCGGCAGCTTTGAATTGGGGGGAAATGACAGGCTGCTTGTCCAGGGAACTCAGGTAATAAAGCCTCTGAGTTCCAAGCAGCTAGATCTGAGGGAGTATTTGTCCCTTCATGGTAAGATGGGTTGTGACTCCCGGCAGCAGGCAAGGACTCCGCTGGGATAGACCCGCCGGAGGCTGGCGAGCCTGGGAGAAAGCCTGTGACGCCTGCAAAGTGAAGCAACGCATCTGCAAGGCATTCTCTTCATGTTTCAAAGTGGCATCGTAAATAAGACCAGCTTCATTCCATAAAACTTAATTTGCCCAAAGCATAAGAGATGTTATATCCCGAAATTTTAATAATTCTGTTTTCACGTGACTTAATTCATTCTGTAATGTTTTCAGTTTTCTTTTAGACAAGGCTCACTTCTGTTTTCGGAAAAGAAGGAAAATATTTGGAACTGGCATGTTTGGGACATTATCCAAATGTGATGTTAATGTCACTACTTTTTTTTTTTCTAAGGTAGGGTGTCACTCTAGCCCAGGCTGACCTGGAATTCACTATGGAGTCTCAGGGTATCCTCGAACTCTCGGCGATCCTCCTACCTCTGCCTCCCGAGTGCTGGGATTAAAGGCGTGCGCCACCACTCCCGGCCATTTTTTCAATTCAGATCTTTTAAATGAACACAAAATTTAAAGGTGATTCAATGAGGATGGCTCCCGACAGTCACACCGCAGTCATACCTTTGTTCACCAGCTGTCGTAGCGGACTTCCCTGGCGTGGTTAGCTGCTTTCCATATCTTCAGTCCTTGGTGTTCTGTGAATGCCTGTTCTGGAGCACTTCCAGTCTGTGTTTGTCTCATGGTCTTCTCCATCTCTCTGAGAGGTCAGTGGGGCAGAAAGCTCTCTCTCTCTTCTCTGGACTCTGTATTTTGTGTTCTCCCGGTTGTTTTCACTTTCCTGTCTTTTAATCTGTTGGAGTTTGTCATCAAAGTCTGGGACCCCTGGTTTATAATAAGCAGGGCACTCGCTGGCAGCTGCTTGGAAGCCCTGAACACCAGGCTGATGAGTCACCTCCATGGGCAGCTTCTGCAGGAGCCTCAAATGTTCAGGAGCAATAGGTCCTCTTGGTTGGGTGATAAGAAGTGACTGCCGGTCTCCCACCTGAGGGGCTCTGCTGGCTTCCTGTCTGGGGCAGCTGAGAAGGGAGACCTTGCCGCCTTGTCCCTGTCAGAACGACTCCGCTTTTCCTTCGTCCAGAGACTGAGCTCTTCTGGGTTCCAAGGGGAGGCGACCGTCACAGCCGTGCCGCAGGAACTGCGCCTGCACCGCCTGCCCCTGGCCAGGCCCCTGACCTGGAGGCCGGGGAGGTGGGGAGCAAGCTCTGTCTTCCCTTCCTTTCAGAATTCCATTTTCTCAAGTCTGGCAGCCCATTCCAACTCTTTCTTTCTTTTGAATTTCATTAGTGTTTTTAAAAATATTTTATTTTTATTTATTTATTTGACACAGGGAGAGTGTGAGAGCCATGGCCTCTAGCCACTGCAAACGAACTCCAGATGCACGCGCCGCCCTGTACATCTGGCTGACATGGGTCCTGGAGAATCCAACAGAGGTCCTCAGGCTTCACAGCCATGCACCTTAACCACTAAGCCATCCCTCTAGCCCCATTCCAAATTTTGTGTGGTTTTCCCTTATCCTCCTCACTAGACTTCAAAAAGCTGGGAGGCTGCAGTTCACTCTCCATATTATTGGTGTTTGTTAGCGTGTTGATTCATTGTGGCTTAAGATATCCTAATGGGGCTGGAGAGATGGCTTAGCGGTTAAGCGCTTGTCTGTGAAGCGTAAAGACCCCAGTTCAAGGCTCGATTCTCCAGGACCCACGTTAGCCAGATGCACAAGGGGGCGCATGCGTCTGGAGTTTGTTTGCAGTGGCTGGAAGCCCTGGCACCCCATTCTCTCTCTCTCTCTCTCTCTCTGCCTCTTTCTCTCTCTGTCTGTCGCTCTCAAATAAATAAATAAAAATAAACAAAAAAAAAGATTTTAATAAAAGATATCCCAGTGCTTTCAGGTCACTTTCTTTTTTCTTTTTTATTTTTTTCTTGTTGTTGTTGTTAAGGCTGTAATAGTGTATTGATAAGCGTGTCTACCAGTGCTTTCAGGTCACTTTCTTTTGTTGTTGTTTAGGCTGTAATATTGTATTGACAAATGCGTCTACCCAGAACTGACTGAGCCCGGGGGGACAGCGCCCTGTCTCTGTCCCTGCCTCAGTTGCCCATTCGGATACAGCCCACGGTGGGCATGCTAAACCAAACCTGCCGCCCACTGCTGCTGTGGGGCCTGTCCAACGCCCTGGCAGCTGAGGGCGAGGCAGGAAAGGTCAGCCATGGGCCTGGTTGTCAACCTGATGAGCGGGTTGCCATCTTCCAGGAAGCTCCCCGGGGCCATGCCATGCCTGGCGCTGTGGCTTCGCCCGTTTATGCCCATTCATCACATGTTATTGTTCCATGTCATCCCCAGCTCTGCTTCGTGATGTTCTGGACCCCCAACGTGTCTGAGAAGATCCTGATCGACATCATTGGCGTGGACTTTGCCTTCGCAGAGCTCTGCGTCGTTCCCCTGCGCATCTTCTCCTTCTTCCCCGTGCCTGGTAAGGAACAGAGAGCCAAAGGACTCCTGTTGATCCCCCCCAACCGACCCCTGAAATCGCGCCACCAACAAAAATACCTGGAGGGATGGCTTAGCGGTTAAGGCACTTGCCTGCAAAGCCAAAGGACCCAGGTTTGACTCTCCAGGACCCATGTTAGCCAGATGCACAAGGGGGCGCACACGTCTGGAGTTCGTTTGCAGTGGCTAGAGGCCCTCTCTCTCTCTCTCTCTCTCTCTCTCTCTCTCTCTCTCTCTCTCTCTCTCTCTCTCACTCTCCTACCTCCCTCCCCCCTTTCTGTCAAATATACATATACACATATATATATAAACTTTCACCCTGAGCCAGAAATGCAAAAGATATTAGCCAATAAGGGGAAAGTTCTAGAAATGAATCAAAACCCATAATTTATTTATTTATCTCTTGAGGGTGTTTTTGTTGTTTCTCCTGAGGTAGTATCTCACACTACCCAGGCTGAGCTGGAGCTCACTATGTAGCCTATGCTCGCCTCGAACTCATGGCAATCCTCCTACCTGTGCCTCCTGAGTGCTGGGATTAAAGGTGTGTGTCATCACATCCAGTCTCCATAATTTTTCTTTTAGCATTGTATATATAGTTGAGAGAAAATAGACCCAAAAGGGCAGCATGTAGACTATGCAGCAAACAGTCCACTGGCTGTCTTGTCTTGTCTGTCACCATTGTCCTGATAGTTACCGAAATGCACGCATGAGTTACAGTTCTTAGAGTGCGATACCAAAGTGCCAGTCTTTAGTCTTTTTGGGGGGGAGGGGGTTCAAGGTAGGGTCTTGCTCAGGCTGACCTGGAATTCACTATGTAGTCTCAGAGGAGCATCGAACTCACGGCAGTCCTTCTACCCCTGCCTCCCGAGTGCTGGGATTAAAGGCGTGTGCCGCCACACCAGTCTTATGGTAAATTGAATGGTAAAATGATCCTGCTAAAACCAGGAGCATACAAAGAGAAAAAAAATCCAGGGTCAAAGGTGAGGCCAGGTGGCACATGATCAGGAAGGAGGATGCCATAGCCAGGGAAATACAAGCTGCTTCAGTATTATGAGGGGTGCTGTTCACGAACGAGGACAAAATTAGCCAGCCGCGTGGTGCACGCCTTTAATCCCAGCACTCGGGGCGGGAGGAGGATCACCAAGAGTTTGAGGCCACCCTGCGACTACAGTTCCAGGTCAGCTTGGGCTACAGTGAGACGCTACCCCAAAGAACTAAAAAAAAAGGTCAAAACTTTATATATATCATATATATAATATATTATACATGTAAATTATATAAATAAATTATATAAAATTACACAATAAAACATATAAATTATATGTATACATACATATACACACACACACACACACATATATATATATATATATATATATATATATATATATATATATATGGACTATAGAGATGGCTTAGTAGTTAAGGAACTTGCCTGTTAAGCCCAAGAACCCAGGTTCGATTCCCCAGCACCTACGTAAGCCAAATGCATATGGTGGCTCATGGGTCTGGAGTTTCTGAAGGCCCTGGTGCATCCATTCTCTCCCACTCTCTCATAAATAAATAAATTTTTTTTTTTTAAAAAAGAAGAATGGAGGAATGAGGTCACTCGAGGTTTTGTCTACTAGGAGAGGATGGTCAGCAGTAGACTTGGGGAAGGGCAGCGGGGCTGGGCAGGCCCAGCAGTAGAGGGAGCTTGGTGGAGCGAGGCTCACGCCTACATGTGGGCGCGCAGGCGTGAGCCTCGCTCGGGAGGACAGTGTCCAGCCCTGGCCGGCGGGGGCAGGGCGGGGTGACTGAGCATAACTGACGGCCCTCCTCTCCCCACAGTCACCGTGCGCGCCCACCTGACCGGGTGGCTGATGACGCTGAAGAAGACCTTCGTCCTGGCACCCAGCTCGGTGCTGCGCATCATCGTCCTCATCACCAGCCTGGTGGTCCTGCCCTACCTGGGGTGCGTGGCGGGGCGCGTGGGCCTGGGAGAGCTTTGCCATCGGGTTCCCTGTCTGCGTGAGCCAGTGGGCGCTTTCCTGGGAACTCCAGAGGATGTTTGCTCTGCCCAGGATCTGCGGGGCCCGTGCTGCCCGCACCGGTGCCTGCTTGGTGGGCAAGGAATAGTGGCTAGTGTGTCCTTGCTGGGGCAAGACCCCGATCCAAAGCAGTTTGTGGAGGAAAGGATTGATTCCAGGCTCATAGGCTTTGAGGGGAAACTTGGTCATGGTTGAGGCAGCTGGCTCACTTAGGCTCACGTCCTCTACAGCTAGGAAGGCCGGCTCTGCACTCACTGTAGGCCAGACTAATCAACTTCAGGGTCGTCCCCTGGTGACACACCTCCAGCAGAAAAGGGTCCACCAGCTGGGGACCAAGTAGGAAGCTTGATTAAAAATACCTGAGGCAGCCGGGCGTGGTGGTGCACGCCTTTAATCCCAGCACTCGAGAGGCAGAGGTAGGAGGATCGCTATGGGTTCAAGGCCACCCTGAGACTACAGAGTGAATTCCAGGTCTGCCTGGGCTAGAGTGAAAACCTGCCCCTAAAAACCAAAAACAAACAAACACCTAAAGCTATAGGGGGACACTTATGTATTTACATTCACACCACCACAGAAGGCACAAATGGGCAGGAAGAGGGCCCAGCCTGCCTGTGGCACTGCTCTCTCTAGTGAGAGGGTCAAGGGCTGGCAGCTGTGCATACATCCCAGGAGGGTGACAGCTCAGCCCCGAGTCACAGGTCCCACCCCGGGGGATGACTGCTCGGTGTAGCTTGTCCTGAGCCCAGGGGATGGAGACCACCGTTGCTTGGCCCCTCTCTGGCCTACAGTTTTCTTGGGTTTGAGCAATGCCGGTTGCATTTTGTTTGGCATCAGCCTTTTTGAGCCTCATGAAGAACAAAAGTTAAGAAAGCACCTTTCTGTTCTCACCCCAGGGTCCACGGAGCCACCTTGGGCGTGGGCTCTCTCCTGGCAGGGTTCGTGGGAGAATCCACCATGGTTGCCATCGCGGCGTGCTACGTCTATCGGAAGCAGGTGAGAGACCTCGGCCCAGGCTGTGGGGTAACGGGTTCCCCGCCCTCTCCCCACCCTCTCCACGAAGCCTGGTACATACTCTCAACCTTCCAGCAGAGTTCATCAACTCCATGGGGGCTACTTCTTTTCTCTCCAAGACCTCTGAGTTCCCAGGTCACAGGAGCCCAAATGAGATGAACCCGGGAGCACACAGTAGAGAAGAAAGGGGGGGAGCAAGAATAGAGCCCTGGGTGCCAACACTCCCAGACTGGGCGAGGGGTTGCAAAAGGAGCTGGCAGAGCCAGTGGCGAGAGACCAGGGTTGGATGACGACATTCGTGGCTTGGGGTGGGGAGTATAGATGGCTCTTTGAGTTGTTTTGCTTTAAAGGAGAGCTGGGGGTGTGGCTTTCAGAAAACCAGTTAAGATGGGGTGGGGTTTGGCATAGTGTTTGCTGCAGGGAAAGACCCCGGCAGGGGTAAGAACAGTGGAGGTGGCCGGCCAGCTGCACACAAAATGATGTGCGTGGTGACGAGAGTCTCCAGCGTGAGTTGGGGGACAGTCGGGAGTGTTTTTCTTTGGGTCACTCACGTGGGAAACCGAGCCGTCTGCTGAGAAAGGACGAGTTGGGGACTGGAAGAAAGAGGAGGGCCTGGGAAAGGCTGAGCGGTGGCCGGGAGAGCAGAGCGTGAGTGGCGGGGAAGCAGCATATTAAGCTGAGCTTCCTGGGGGCGCTCTCGTGGCGGCAGACATGCAGCTGTGCTCCCCCCAGCCATGACAGTCCAGCGTCCAGCTGACTTGGGAGATTTGGGCCCAGGGCAGCTCAGAGTTTTGCCTGGCAAATGGGACTGAAAACAGCTAAGGCAGAAACGAGGCTAGAGTGATGGCTTAGTGGTTAAGGCATTTGCCCAAGTTCAACTCCCCAGAACGCACGCAATCCAGACACACAGGCGATGCACAAGGCGGCAGACGTGTCTGGAGTTCGATTGCGGCGGCTAGAGGTCCTAACACGCCAATTCTTTCTCTCTCCTTCTCATCAGATAAAAATTAAATTAAAAACCAGGAAGGAAGTGACCATAAGTATTGAGCATTGCAGTTAAGCTGAGGAGAGATGAGTGAGAGGGTATGGAGATGGTGACCACTGGGAAGCATGGAGAGAGGAAGGAGAGTAGGCATTGGGTCCCGGAGGGGCAGGTGGTAGGAGAAGCCAGTCTCCTGTCTCCCGTCTGTCAGTTACGTGAGGGCTGAGCTGAAGCTCATCTCTGGGGAGCTGTTTCCTGGGAAGATTTGATAGCATGGCCGTGAGGCCACCGGGAATCAGGACTCGGTGAAGTGGAGAGAGAGTGAACCCAGAGCTGCCGTAGGGTGGACCAGCTCATGATGTACAGGGAGGAATATTCTGGAACATGAGAGTCCAAGCTTGGGGCTCAGGGCCAGGGAAATGGTGTGGGGGCCTGTATTTGCCCTGAGTTTGACCACAGCACCTAGACAGACAACTGGGCCTGGCTCCCTGCCTGTAAGCCCAGCCTGTGGGGGGAATACCAGGGCTTGCTGGTCAGCCGGCCTGCCTGAAATTGGCAGCTTTCGGGTTCACTGAAAGACCCATTCTGAAGGAAATGAATGTAAATGAATGGTAAAGGGACAACTGAATTTCTCCTCTGGTCTACACATGGGGTGCACACGTCTGCACACACATATTCATACCACACACACAATTGGGAGCTCTAGGGAAGAGGAAGACCGTTTGCAGGTGGCTGTGGAGGGGTAGGGACACAGCCTCCATCTGAAGGGGCTGCAAGGGTCTGGAGCCCCACGGCTGAATTCCAGCCCCCCGCCCCCAGAGTACATGGTGCATAGCCAGGCCCGCAGCAGATGCACAGCCAGCGTGAAAGGAGTGCACTGAACTAGGTCCGGCATGGGTCAGGTCACCTGAACCACAGAGGAGACCAGCTGGACAGCAAGGGCCCCAGGGCCCCGCTTCTCCCAGATCACAGTTCTGCTATGATGGGTCCTGTCCCAGTCACACTCTTAACTAGTCTTCTCTCTCTAGAAAAAGAAGATGGAAAACGAGTCGGCCACTGAGGGGGAAGACTCTGCCATGACGGACATCCCTCCCACAGAGGAGGTGACAGACATTGTAGAAATGAGAGAGGACAATGACTGAGACACGCAGAAGGGCAGCGGGGACGGCACTTCAGCGTTACCTCCTCCTCCGTCGTGTTTGGTTCCTCTCTCTTTCTCTCTCTCTCTCTTCTTTTTTTTTTTTTTTCCTCCTTTTGGTAACGAAAGAGGCCTTGATGTAAAAGGTTTCATGTAAATTCTCTAGCATACTGGGTATGCTCACAACGATGTGGGGACCTAAAGAAAGGTCTTTGCTGTCATTTTGTAAACACAAAACCATTGACTTCATGCCCGTTTCATAAAATGCCCCAGAAGACATAGCTGCCTCTTGGTCAGTGTTTCTACTCCTTCCTCGGACAATCTCCACTTGGCACCAAAGGACTGCGGCTGTGCCATTGCCTCTTGGGCCACCCCTGCCCAGCTGGCCTCAGACTCTCTCCTGCCCATCCGTTCGTGTCCCTGTTAAGAATCAGCAGATTAAAGCTCAGCCTCTCTCAACTTGCTCCCTAATATTGTGGCCATCCACAGAGATGTGACCAGGTGGCCATGACGCTTCCCTTCCTCTGCGGAGTCACGAACCGTCCGCCGCAGGCACGCGAGGGGTGGACGGCGGGCTGCGGCCGGGAGGAAGCCTCGGGCCCCGCCGGGTCGGCATCGCCTGGAAATCTCCTGTAGAAGTGGAGCCACGGTGCCCTCAGAGCAGCAGACTGACCCGCTCGGCGACGGCACCTCACTTTGCGTTCTCCCAGGTTCCCTTGAGTTGCTGCATCCCCACCGTGTATATACATGAGCTAACTTTTCAGAATTGTCACAAAAGCCCATCGCAGAATGTCAGCGCCCTCCGCATGACTCCCCCTGAAGGCTTGCTTTTCACTTGCCTGTCCTGAAGATGGCGCTAGAGCGAGTTAAGTGGAGCGGTCTTCTAACTTCACATTTCGTTGTTTTTCATTTTCTTGGTTTTTTTTTCCACCGTGAACGAAGCTTTAAGTCATAATCTAGCATTCTAATGCCAGGTTGCTGTCTCATAACTTCTGAAGTAGTTTTATTACCTGGTTCTGCCACTCATGGCTCTGCGGTACAGGTAATTCAGAGCGTACTACGGTACTTCCCACACACACACACACACACACACACACACACACCATCAAGCAAGACATTTTATAAACAATTATCAAAGTCACTATGTGATATTCCCTGGAATAATGCATTGGAAATCCATTTAGTGCAGTATATTTTTCTAAGTTTTGGAAAGCGGGTTTTTTCCTTTAAAAAATTATGGATACAGTTCCCTAAATTCTTAATTTAGTCAAAATAACTAGACTGAAAACCTAAGCAAAACAAATATTTTAAAGATATAAATATATGCTGTATATGTTATGTAATTTATTTTAGGCTATAATACATTTCCTATTTTCGCATTTTCAAATAAAATGTCTCTAATATAATTCAGTGATTGCTTGCGTGCTCCACGTATCTGCAGTTGGCTCGTACTGTACTGGTGATCACTATATTTTATTTGCAGCTGTTTCACAAAGTCCCTTATTTGTTTATAATTGTAAAGGGGCTGCAAATGACAAGAGAACTATTTTCATTCTGGGTAACCTAGGGGAAAAAAATGAATTTACTAGTGTGGACAATAGTGAATATGACAGTAATATTGGAAAGGCAAAGAGAAAAAGGCAGGCCTCCCCGGCTTGCTGTTTTCAGTGGCACAGATAACAGTGTTAGGTCCAAGGACGACGGTGGCATGCTTGCATGGCTGGGCACCCCGAGTCCTCGGGATGTGCCCTCCATGGAGACGAGCTCTTGTGCGTTCCTCTGGAGCAGTCTTCCTCCGTTTACATAGCCGACTGCTCAACGTTAAATGGATAGCTGCTTCGGGGTGGTTTCAGGGGCAGATCTGAAAAGATAATTAAAAAAACAAACCATTAACTGTATTGGCTTTCTAAAGTACATGACTAGAAAATTAAACAGCAGTATTTTTAACACGTGTGACTATTTCATGCTTCTGGGGTTGGAGCTTAAAGATCAACGTAAACAAGACCCTCTGCCACCAACTTCAGGAAAGACCAGCTAATGACCTGCCATTGCGCTAGTAGAACATGTCCCTTGAGGGCTGGAGAGATGGCTTAGCGGTTAGGCGTTTGCCTGCGATGCCTAAGGACCGAGGTTGGATTCCCCAGTATCCGTAAGCCAGGTGCACGTGGTGCATCTGGGGTTCGTTTGCAGTGCCTGGGGGCCCTGGCTCACCCAATCTCTCTCTCTCTCTCTCTCTCTCTCAAATAAATAATTTTTTAAAAAAAATAGCATGTCACTTAAGGGCTGGGGAGATGGATCGGTGGTTAAGAGGGCTTGCTGCTTAAGCACAAAGGCCACTTGGAGTGGAGACCAAGTCTGATTCCCCAGAACCCACGTTTAAACAAAAAACAAAAAGCAAGCCAGGCGTGGTGGTGCACGCCTTTAATCCCAGCTCTCGGGAGGCAGAGGTGAGAGGATCACTGTAAGTTCAAGGCCAGCCCGAGATTACATAGCTCCAGATAAACCTGGGCTAGAGCGAGACCCTACCTCAAAAACCAAACCAAAACAAAAAGCCAGGCACGGCCACATGGGCCTGTAACTCTAGTCTGTGGGGTGGAGACTGGAGAACGGCCTGGGCTCTCTGCGGGGCAGCAGCGCCGGGCTGACGGAGACCCTGTTTTAACAGTGCATGGATGAACTGTGTAAGATATAAGACGGTACCTAATGCTCCCCTGTGACATCCGCGTGCATGTACGTGGGGTGCACACCAAAGAACATGTCATTTAACTCCAGAGTCATCTTCTGTGATCAAGGGGATGGGCTATGAGGTCGTGTTAGAATCCCCAAGAGCCCAGGAAGCATTGCGGACCTCAGACCTCAGCCACTCAGCTGGTATGACCTTCTCAAGGTTAAGTGACCACAGATAAGTACGACCTCAAACTACAAGGGCATGAGGCAGTTTTCCCACGAAGTGCTCAGGAAGAGTTTGGATGGCCCAAGGCTTGGGCCTTCAACAGTGAGGATCTTCTAAGGAACTGCATTCTTTCTTTTTTTGGTCTGAGAAACACATCTAAATGCACAGGACGTGTCTTAACACCTAGGAACCTGAGCACACAGAGTTAGACAGGGCTTGCTGGGCGTCACAAGAGCTTCGGGCTGCGGCAGAGACTCACCCAGCTGGAAAGACCATGTGTTTACATTGACTGGATGAAAGCCAGCCAGCCTCTCCATGCTGTCTGTCTGGCTTGCCTTGTTCTGAGGGCACACCTCTCATAAGTATTTTTTATTATTTTTATTTATTTATTTGAGAGTGACAGAGAAAGAGGCAGAGGGAGAGAATGGGCGCGCCAGGGCCTCCAGCCACCGCAAACGAACTCCAGACACGTGCGCCCCCTTGTGCATCTGGCTAACGTGGGTCCTGGGGAATCGAGCCTCGAACCGGGGTCCTTAGGCTTCACAGGCAAGCATGTAACCGCTCAGCCATCTCTCCAGCCCCACACCTCTCATTTTAGTGGTTTGATTAGCAGAAATGCCCCTCGCGCTCAGAAACTCAGTCACTGGCTCATCTGGGGCTGACTGTAGCTCTTCATTCACCCAGAGAGTCCTGGGCCTTGGGAGGAGCAGTGAGCCAGGCCTCTGGACTCCAGGAACAGCCTCGCCAGCAGCCCCCTGTTGATCTGGTAGGCTTGGGGCACTAATTACACACCCCAACTGCAGCAGAAGTTATTCCATTATATCTTTAGAATAAATGAGAGGACAGCCACTCCCTGAACTTGAGCATCCTTGTTCTCCCCAGGCTAGGGGTGGGATCCAGGGCTTTACTCATGCTGGGCAAGTGCCCCACTGAGCTACATGCCCGGCTCCCCAAACCCATCTGCTTAATTATTCCATCTGGGGATATTTTCTTCCAAACGGGTGGAAAGAGAAGAACTTTTTTAAAAACATTCTTTTAAAAAAAATTTTATTTATTTCACAGAGAAAGGAGAATGGGCGTGCCAGGGCCTCCAGCTGCTGCAAATGAGCTCCAGACGAGAGCGCCCCCTTGTGCATCTGGCTAACATGGGTCCTGGGGAATAGAACCTGCGTCCTTTGGCTTTGCAGACAAACACCTTAACCACTAAGCCATCCATCCCTTCAGCCCTAATAGTTTATTTTTATTTATTTATTTGAGAGAGGGAGAAAGGCAGAGTGAGAGAGAGAGAGAGAATGGGCTTCCAGCCACTGCAAACGAACTCCAGATGTTTGCGCCACCTTATGCATTTGGCTTCCTTGGGTACTGGGGAATCAAACTGAGGTCCTTTGGCTTTGCAGGCAAGCGTCTTTAACCACTAAGCCATCTTTCCAGGCAGAGGAACTCTCTTTCTAGAAACAGATCCCTTTTAAAGATTCAGTTTATTCTCTTGCCTGAATTTTTCTCCAGACAAGCAGAATGAGAACGTGTGTTTGTTGCAAAATAGAAACTATTTATGTTCTTGTAATTAAATGACCTTACCTTGAGAAGTTTTTTGTTTTTTCTTTTTTCACTTCAACAAACCTCTAAGCAGTCCATGTCCAGAACATCATGTGCTGGACTGTAGTGACCAGTCCCGTGTTTGGCCTGTGACATTGCAGGAGAGCAGTCAAACCTTCATGGACCAAACCAGTGCAACCACCCAGGAGGAGGGATCTTTCACGTCCTAAGTAACTTCTGCCCAGGCCCCAGCCACAAGGACAGTCTAGGCCTGGGAAGGCAAGGCAGCTTCAGCGTGGAGCCGCCCACCTGCACTGCGCATGGCCAGCTCGCTGGCCCCAGCCTGGCTTTTCCACCCAGCACAGCCCTCACACGGCTCCTTTACAAAAAAAGAGCATTTGACCCCTAGAAGCCCAAGTTTGGGTAATGTGTTTGGTAAACATTGCAGACACTCCCCTGTGTGGTTATTCTGAACTTATTTTTGTCATTTGAAGAGCAAAAACATCAGGTGACTCAGCAGCTGATCTAACCCCGCAAGAAACAGGACGCAGAGAAAAACCTGAAGCAAAACCATGTGAAGAGGCTCCGTGCCTGCTCGTTCAAGGCCAGTGTCTAAAATTACCATGCCAGCGTTCAACAGGAAAGAAATCAGACTATGCAATCAAAATAACTCCTCTCAGAAGTAAAAAAAAAAAAAAAAAAAATCAAGCCACACAGTTTACTGGCCCATCTCAAAAGATGAGATGAAGAAACTTGGTTTAAAGTTGACTTGATTTGCTCCGCATCCTGGACGGTCACTTGTTAGTTCTGTTTACAGATGTGGCTCTTAGCTAGGAAAAGCACTTCAATCAAAAGAAATAGCATTTTTGCCAAGTCCAAGTGATTCCAGAATTATAATCCAGTGCCATAAAAAGTACCTAATTTTTAGTGATTGTTTTTTCTGAGATAGGGTCTTCTTGGAGCGGGGCATCTGTCCAGCTGGATTTGGAAGAAGAAATTAGGTGGGTTTTTTTCAAGGTAGGGTCTCACTCTAGCCCATGCTGACCTGGAACTCACTCTGTAGTCCCAGACTGGCCTCGAACTCACAGTGAACCTCCTATCTCTGCCTCAGTGCTGGGATTAAGTTTCTGCTGCTTTTGCAAGCAACCAGGGTCTTTTTGTAGATGCTGCTGGTTGTACATAGATTCAGGGTGTGCGTTTTAGAACTCCATGTGCACTTTACTAGAAAGACTTGGCATCCTCTTCTGTAGAGAATATATATGTAAATGGATATGCACATATAAGTAAAGCCCACAAAACTGAGAGCCTTTCTCTCTAGAAACAAATGGGGGTTCCCTGGGTTAAAGAGAGATGGGAGACGTGTGTGGTGGTACATTCCTTTAATCCCAGCCCTCGGGAGGCAGAGGTAGGAGGATCACCGTGAGTTCAAGGCCACCCTGAGACTACATAGTGAATTCCAGGACAGCCTGGACTAGAGTGAAACTCTACCTTGAAAAAAGATAAAGACACCAAGAGAGATGGGGACAGGCTAGCTGAACTGTGCCATGGGGATTCAGTGACACGGCCATTGATGAGTCATAGTATAAAACATATGGCATATGCTCCTAACCATCAGTCCCGGACAGGGGCCTTTGGAATTGGGCAAAATGGTGGCCAGATAGATTCCAGTCCCCTGTAGCATGAGGCTGGGAACACCCGGGTCCCACAGTTTGTATGAGCCAGCTCCTGAGGGCTCTTATCACACCTCATGTCACAAGTCCCCCAGCACCCCATCAGCCATGTCACCACGAGGTGGGCTGGTAGCCCAGGGAGGCCACATCCATGAGGCTTGTGGGGCAAATACCTTGCTCCTTGGATTTGATGGTATATTTTGTTGTGCTTAGTGCTACCTTCGTAGGGTGTAACAGGAGCAAAAGAACCTGAGGAAGGGCTGGAGAGATGGCTTAGCGGTTAAGCGCTTGCCTGTGAAGCCTAAGGACCCCGGTTCGGGGCTCGGTTCCCCAGGTCCCACGTTAGCCAGATGCACAAGGGGGCGCACGCGTCTGGAGTTCGTTTGCAGAGGCTGGAAGCCCTGGCGCGCCCATTCTCTCTCTCTCCCTCTATCTGTCTTTCTCTCTGTGTCTGTCAAATAAATAAATAAAAAATGACGAAAAAAATTAAAAAATAAAATAAATAAATAAATAAAAAGAACCTGAGGAAACTGGACAGAGCCACCCAAGAAATTCTGTCCAAGCCCAATAAACACATGTTCCTTTCCTAAACGAGCGTCTCCAACGTGGAGGTCTGGGGCCTCGCTTTGCTCATCCGCCGGGTGAGCGCGTTAAGGGTTCTTCCCGTCCTGACGGCCTGTGTGTGACCACGTTTATAACAGTGTGGGATCTGACAGCGGAAAAACAAAATGACCTCATTCCCAAGGCATTAGCATCAATTCAGATTTTCCTGTTGTAACCAAGTAAGTCCACCGGGAGCCATGCTTCGACCTGCTGTGGCTGTCAGCTCACAAGCATGTTCAGTTTCACTTCAAATTAGGGGTTTCATTTAAATTGTTGAAACCAATCTTATTACAATTTTTTTATGTGCCCTTTGATGAAAATTGACTATAGACGTCAGCATAAAATACATGCTGCATTAAGTGTCTATGTATTTAATAGGTGTAAGTTTTGGCACTATTGACAGCTATGTCCTTTTTTGTTTGGAGGTTTGGGGGATATTCATCCCATCAAATAGGCTTCGCACCCCAATTTTGCTTTCAGTAAAGCGTCACATGTTGGCATGTAACTGGGGTTGCTTTTAGATTCTGGAGTTTCTTTTCCTTTTTCTTTCCTGGTGTTTCAAAGTAAGGCCTCACTCTAGCCCAGGCTGATCTGGAATTCATTAGATAGTCTCAGGGTGGCCATGAACTCATAGCACTCCTCCTACCTCTGCCTCCGGAATGCTAGGATTACAGGCGTGCGCCACCACGCCCAGGTCCCTGTCATATTTAAATATAACCTATTTTTTTCCACCTATGGGTTTCTGCTTCACATTGCTTTAGTCATACTGAAAGTTATTTCTCAGAACGCTCTCCACCTTCCACCCTACTCATGATGTGGGAACCCCAAAACTAACACATGGGCTGGGACTGAGAAGAGCCAACCTATAACTCCTTCCGCCTGCATCAGCTAGTCTTGCTGTTACCAGCCTGTTGGTAACAAACACTATGCTTTTAAGATATGACATCTTAATCTCAGAGATGCCTCTTGTTCAAATTTCCTCATGTTATATCATGCTTTATCTTTTTTTAAAATATTTTTTGTTCATTATTTATTTATTTATTTATTTGAGAGTGACAGACACAGAGAGAAAGACAGAGGGAGAGAGAGAGAATGGGCGCGCCAGGGCTTCCAGCCACTGTAAACGAACTCCAGACGCATGTGCCCCCTTGTGCATCTGGCCAGTGTGGGACCTGGGGAACCGAGCCTCGAACCGGGGTCCTTAGGCTTCACAGGCAAGCGCTTAACCGCTAAGCCATCTCTCCAGCCCTCATTCTTTATCTTATGCTGATCTGGAATTCACTATGTAGTCTCAGGCCGGCCTCGAACTCACAGCATCCTCCTACCTCTGCCTCCCGAGTGCCGAGACTAAAGGTGTGCGCCACCACGCCTGGGTATCGTGTTTCATTGCAGACTCAATCCTTAAGACTACAAGCATTCTTGACATAGTGGAGGCTGCAGATATTCATCTTTCCTGCTGTGTTGCATCTTCTCACGAGCTTCTCTGTGTTCTGTCTTCTGCTGAATGGGCTGACTTTGTTTCCCTTTGTTTTGCCAAGGTTAGCCTGGAACCCATATCCTCCTCATACCCCCAGCCTCCAAGATGGTGCGATTACAGGCTCATGCCACCTTTCACTGAGCGCACCTTCGAGTTCTACGTGCTCAGGATCTCTGCTTCCCCCCTAGATCTTGGGACTCGTATATCCTCATGCCTAGCTGGGGTCAAGGAGTTCAGTTGCTGGCTGACATAAAGACCGTTCAGAGGCGTATGAGCCCCAGCAGGCTCGCTTTCCCTGTGGGGAGCAGCAGCAGCAGCACAGGGGCATCTGTACCCCTCCCTTGCTGTCCCCCGACACCCCTCTAGATAAGTCATGTCTATTCCCAGCCACACCACCATCGGGGTACTGGCAGCTTTGTTGATCTTATGTCCTATTAGCTCTCATTCATCCCTTTCTTTTTTCTTTTTCTTTCTTTTTTTTTTGTGGTGCATACACTGTACTGTAGTCATTGAAGGTATTTAATGGTTTAGAATTATCTTGTTTTTTTTTTTAAATATCTTAGTTATTTATTTGAGAGAGAGAAAGAGGGAGAAATAAAAGCAAAAGAGAGAGAGAGAGAGAGAAACGGGCACGCCAGGGCCTCCAGCCACTGCCAACAAATTCCAGATGCATGTGCCACCATGTGCATCTGGCTTATGTGGGTCCTGGAGAATTGAACCAGAATCCTTTGGCTTTGCAGGCAAACGCCTTAACCGTTAAGCCATCTCTCCAGCCCCCCCCCCTTTCTTTTCTTTGTCTTTTTGGTTTTTCAAAGTAGGGTCTCGCTCTAGCCCAGGTTGACCTGGAACTCATTATGCAGTCTCAGGATGGCCTCAAACTCACGGTGATCCTCCTACTTCTGCCCCCTGAGCACTGGGGTTAACGGTGTGTGCCTCCACGCTCAGCTCCCCGTCTGTGTGTCTGCAGATCTGGCAGCTGAGCTCGGGACTCCGGGAAGCCAGCGGCCCTCTTCTGACCCCTCTGTGACACCATCAGCGGCAGCGCTGGCCGAGGGGACGAGGGTGCTGCGGTATCTCTGGTCCCCAGCACTGCCACCTGGACAGCGCAGGTCGCGAATGCCACACTGATTTCACAGTTAAACACATGGGTCTTTGAAGAAAAGGGAAGATGAATCAGTGGTTCGCCCCCATTTTGTCTCCACAGTGTACTAGCTGCGAGGCAGGCAAGGGACTGTGTCTGGATTAGTTCCCCGCCTCTGCAGGGGATTTGCAAAGGAAGACAGATGGCAGCTCAGGAAGACACGGATGCTGTGGGGCTTGATTCAGGTGTCCCCCTAAACTTCGCTGATGGACGTTTGGGAATTAACGTCTCCTGGGGGCAGTGTACTGTTGGGGGTGGGCTTATGTGTGTTATAGCCAGTGTCCCCTTGCCAGTGTTTGGCACACTCTCCTGTTGCTGTTGTCCACCCGATGTTGGCCAGGGAGTGATGTCCACCCTCTGCTCACGCCATCGTTTTTCCCTGCCGTCATAGAGTTTCTCCTCAAGTCTGTAAGCCAAAATAAATCCCTTTATCCCAAAAGCTGCTCTTGGTTGTGTGATTTCTGCCAGCAATGTGAACCTGACTGCAACAGTAAAGTTGGTACCACGAGTGGCATTGCTGCTAGACGCCTGACTGTATGGTTTTGGCCTTTTGGAGCTGATTTTCAAGGGAAATGTGGGAGGATTTGAAACCTTGGCCTAAGAGATGCCCTGCAGTGCTGTTAAGTACAGCTTGATGGATTATTCTGGTCAGAGATGCAAGATCTGAATGCACTAAGAACTGTGGACTATGAGGTTTGGCTTATGAGGATGAGAAAGAGCTTTGCTTGGACTGAGCTGGCAGTTTGTGTGAGAAGCTTGCTGTTATGCCCATCCCCTAAGAAGTTGTGCAGGATGGCATTGTGTAGAAATGGACTAGTGTGTGCAGAGGGATATGGCACAGAAATGAAATATTTGGGCTGAAACTTCTGCCCATTCAACTGCAATTATATGAGAGATTACAGCCTTTGAGACTGGGCTAGCTGACCTGCACTGGGGAAACAGGAAGAATGTACTCTTTTGAAGGGGCCTGAGTGCTCAAGGAGTGTCCTGTTCTTCAAAGTCTGCTTTATTTCCCTCTGAATTAACAAGTTGATAGCCCACCTGGTATTATGGAGTATAAGTGCAGAAAGAGAGGGTCATAGAATGTGTAACAGTCTTGTGTTTTGGAAATTGCCATGGGCAGTTGTGAAGCAGGTTTGCTGAATGCCTGCATGGAGACCCCATGAGGATGAACGGTGGATTGCAGTGGAGACCCAGTGGAGATGCTGGGACCACGCAATGGCTGGTAAGAAAAGCTGCAGGCCTGATAGAAGTTTTCCAGGACTGTAAGTAGCCTAGTTGGAGGGGCGGAATTGGAACTCCAGAGACTTGTTGCAGGTTAGGATTATCAGACTTGGAGACTTGTCACTGGCTAGAGTTGTTGGACTTATAGCAACAGAGTTTGATGTTTGCCCTGTTTAAATCTTATATTGGCTAAGTATTTCTTTGCTATGCGCACTGCTATCATTTGCAGTGTGTTTATTTTATGCCACTATGGGGTTTTGAGGGTTTTTTTGTTTTGTTTTGTTTTTTGGTATTATGGCTCAGTTAAAAGACCTTGGACTATGGGGATATCTGACCATCATTAGGATTGATTTTAAAAAAATATGGGGACTTTTGGGCTGGAGAGATGGCTTAGCGGTTAAGCGCTTGCCTGTGAAGCCTAAGGACCCCGGTTCAAGGCTCGGTTCCCCAGGTCCCACGTTAGCCAGATGCACAAGGGGGCACACGCGTCTGGAGTTTGTTTGCAGAGGCTGGAAGCCCTGGTGCGCCCATTCTCTCTCTCTCCCTCTATCTGTCTTTCTCTCTGTGTCTGTCGCTCTCAAATAAATAAATAAAAAATTTTAAGAAAATATGGGGACTTTTAAAATTGGCCTGAATGCATTGCATTTTACATCATGGATGGTTATCAGTTTTGGGGGGCCAGGGACTTAATGTGGTTGTTTTGATTCAGGTGTCCCCCTTAACGTTCTGAATGCTAGGTCCCCAGCTGATGGCACTTTGGAAATTGAAGCCTCCTGGAGGCAGTGTATTGATGGGGGTGGACTTATGGGTGTTATAGCCAGTGTCCCCTTGCCAGTGTTTGGCTCTCTCCTGCTGCTATTGTCCACCTTATGTTAGCCGGTGGGTGATGTCCACCTTCTGCTCATGCCATTGTTTTCCCTTGCCATCATGGAGCTTCCCCTTGAGTCTATAAACCAAAATAAACCCCTTCCCCCCGCCAAAGCTGCTCTTGGTCGGGTGATTTCTGCCAGCAATGCAACCCTGATTGCGACAGGTGCCAAATCTGCTGAGCTTCCGCCCACGGCCCAGGGACGCACCTCAGCTGAGGAGTCTGTGAGCGCTGCAGGTCTGCCTTCAACAAAAACAAACCATCCAGGCCAAGCGCAGCTCAGATTTGAAAATTCTTGGACCCAAAGACCGAAATAGATGGCTCAGTGGTTAAGGCACTTGCCTGCAAAGCCTAAGGACCCAACTTAGATTCCCCAGAACACATGTAAAGCTAGATGCAGAGTGGAACACGCATCTGGAGTTTGTAGCAGCTAGAGACCCTGGCATGTCCATTCTCTCCCCCTCTTTCTCTCTGCTTGAAAATAAAATAAATCAAAAGACTAAAATGGTGTTAGCAAATGGAGTATTGGATACAAATGGAAATAAACTCAACTCTACTCAAGTAATGAAAATGCAAATTGAACTTCCAATCATCACAGCAGAGTCAAGGAGCTTAATACAGGGGTTCTTGGCACACCCCTTTAATTCCAGCACTCGAGAGGCAGAGGTAGGAGGATCACCATGAGTTCGAGGCCACCCTGAGACTACACAGTGAATTCCAGGTCAGCTGGAGCTACAGTGAAACCCTACCAAAAAAAAAAAATAAAATAAATAAAAGAAAAATAAATAAATAAAAGAAAAAGGCTCAAAGCTTGTCTGAAGGGCCCGAGGAAGCTGGTACTCGCTCTCCCTGGTGGGAATGAAGGTCAGTGAGGGGGATCAAGGGGACAGTACTCTACTCTCCCCCAACCAGCCTGGCTGGGTCAGGGGGAGGGGTGCCAGACTCATATATGTCCCTGTGACCACAGAGACGAGAGGCAGAGAGAGAAAGAAGGCTGGGGACAGCCTTTATTATCAATTGAAAATGTCTTCTTTCATCAGATTCAGGTTTATAGACCCAGTTGGTCTATAAAGGGCAGGCTCCAAGGCCAGCCCACCTGGGTTGCGAAGGCCACCCACCTAGCTAACATGCTAGACTGTGGGCAGCAGGTGGGCACTGCAGCTGTTGTCAATGTGTCTTTATCAGACACAAGCCCCATTCATGCCAAGGTGGGGTGGCATCAGATCTCCCTGAGCCTCTGAAATTGCTTAGAAGAAACTTGCTTTTTCCTGTTTCTCCTTCACAAGCAAGTGCCTTCAACCACCGAGTCCTCTCTCCAGCCCACTTGTCTTCAGCACAGGATGTAGCTGGTACGCTGTACCTGATGGCTGTGCACACTTCCGAAGGGTTTCCACGAGACCCACAGCCCAAACTGACCTTTCCTTCCCTTCCTGAGGAGGGAGAAGCCGTGAGGAGGTGCGAGCATTCAGTGGAGTAGGACGGACGAGGTACTTCTGACAAGTGGGCGGAGTCTGTGAAGTCCACATGAACAGGCCGGTGGAGACGGCCTTGTAAGCCCATCATGGGAGGTCCTTTTGCTGCTCAGGACCAACATCTTGCTGCTGAGCTATGCGCAGCCCCTAACCAGGGGACATTCATCCCAGCACCATTTGTGAAGGATGTGCACACTCATTCTTTCACTAACAGGAAGTCACATCTTGGCTGGCTCTCATTCTGTCCCATCTTTCCGTCTTAGCGGTGACAGCGTGACTCACGCGACAGTGACGGAATGGTTCGTGGAGATGTAAAATGTTCTGTGCACACGTGGCAAGGCTGGGTCAGGAACGCAGCTGGGACCCTCCACATCTGCGCTGCTCGTCAGCACCTCAGGCCCCCCACCCCCTGCAGCCGCCTGCACTCAGCCGAAGACCCTGCGACGCACCGACATGCCCAGTTCATTCGAGGCAGGAGTTGGGGGTCCAGGATGGGCTTCCCAAACCTATGAATCCCAATTTTGGGTCCTTATCCCATTTTTAAAAATATATTTTATCTATTTATTTGAGGGAGAGAATGGGAATGCCTCCAGCCACTGCAAAGGAACTCCAGACGCATGCGCCCCCTTGTACATCTGGCTAATGTGGGTCCTGGGGAATCAAACCGGGATCCTTTGGCTTTGCAGGCAAACAACGTAACTGCTAAGCCATCTCTCCAGCCCCATATCCCATTTTTAACAAAGAATTGATATGGACTCAAGAAGGATAAATTATGAATTATTGAGTTTATTTAGGAAGAAATAAATTATGGGGCTTAATAAGGCAATAAAAAGCACACACTTGTGGGGAAGGCACAGCAGAGCTCATGAGGGTCACTGACGAGAAATTCGGGTCTAGGAAGGGGCTGAAGCAGAGCTACAAGCAAGTGGAAGGCAGAGCCTGGGAGCATATGTAGGGAGATTGGGAAGGAACACTCACACATGTGGAAGACACAGGACTCACCTTGGGCCTCCCCAGGGGAAGAAAGGTAAGTGTTGGTATAAAGAGTAGAAGAGGGGGTGCCAAGGCAGAGGCCTGGAAATTCAGGTGAGAAGTAGGTAGGTCGTAGAGTTACACACGTGGTCACCCTGAGTTTCCAGACACCACACAGGTAGCAGGCCCACAACTGGAGATACCTACGTGGTAGATCTACAGTGTAAAGGAAATACATACATGGTAGCCTCAGAGATCAGAGGGAAATCATACATATAGTTGAAAGTGAGAAGTTGCCAGGTATGGTGGCGCACACCTTTAATCCCAGTACTCAAAAGGTAGGAGGACTGCCATGAGTTCGAGGCCACCCTGAGACTAGAGTGAATTCTGGGTCAGCCTGAGCTAGAGTGAGGCCTTACCTTGACCCCCCCCAAAAAAGCAAGAGACCCCAAAGTATAAAGCAGAGGCAAGGGAAAACTACCCAGAAAACTACCAAAAACTAGTGCCTACACAGCGTTGCTGGGTGAGGAAAGCCAGATCTGCATGTGTCCAGGCAGATCACAGGCAGAGAGGGCAGTGATCAGCACCGACAAGCCTTTGGAGCTGACTGAAAACGTACTCTTTGACAGGTACGTAGGCGGAAGACCTGATCGGCTGGCAGATTCAAAGGCTGGCACACCTGGCCACTGTGCCAGGCTCATTGTGCGGGCAGCAGGGGGCGCCAGTCGTGGGTGAAACTGGATCACACCCGAGCTCCACTCCTGCCAACATCGGGTGACATCTGGTTCTTTGTGCTCCTGTCCTGAACTGAAACTGACGAAAAGAAGCCTGCTTTCTCTGCATCTCCTTCACAGCACGCTCAAAGTAGGTAGTGGGGTCGTTCAACCAGACCCTCGTCCACAACGGTATCTTCTGGAGCACGCCAGGCTAGGCCCAATGCCCACCTCTCATCAAACCTGTTGGCCCAGACCCCGAGCCCTCCACACAGCATGCAGTGTCCAGTGGCCTCTGCACACCAGGCTGACCTTGGGGGCTAGGACATGAAAGCATGGACCACAGCTTGATGAAGTCCTCAAAGGCCTTCACCGCAGACAGCCAGACCTCTGAGTTTCACTGACTTTCTTTTTAGGTATTTACAGCCAGGTGTGTTCAAGGGGTGGAAGGCAAAGTCGTGCGGTGGGTTCCACCTCTGGCGTTCTCAGCCCCCGCAAGCATCGGGGGAGCTCGCAGGGCAGATCCAAGATACCAAACTGGGGGTGGGGTGCACGCGCCACTTGCTGCCCCGGGTTGAGGCTTTTCAGGCAAGCGTCTTAACCACTGAGCCACCTCCTGAGATTTTTTTTTTCAATTTATTTTTATTTATTTGAGAGAGGGAGGACCTCTAGCCAGTGCATACTCCAGGCGCATGCACCACCATGTGCATCCGGCTCATGTGGGTCCTGAGGAATCAAACCTGGGTCCCTAAGCTTCACAGGCAAGCCACCTTAACCACTAAGCCATCTCTCTAGCCCAAGATTTTTAACACAGAAAGTTAGAAGCTGCTAAAATCCAGGTAAAAGTACCAAAGCCCCTTTGTTTGTTTTGTTTTTCGAGGTAGGGCCTCACGCTAGCCCAGGCTGACCTGAAATTCACCATGTCGTCTCAGGGTGGGCTCGAATTCATGGCAATCCTTCTACCTCTACCTCCTGAGTGCTAGGATTAAAGGCATGGTGCCATCACTCCTGGCTTCCAAAGCCCTATGAAAAGGGAGTTCATGGGAGAGATGGCTTAGTGGTTAAGGCACTTGCCTGCAATGCGAAAGGGCCCAGGTTTGATTCCCCAGGACCCAAGTAAATTAAGATACACAGGTGCATTAGAACTCCACGTGCACGCATCTCGAGTTCATTTACAGTGGCTTGAGGACCTGGAGCACCCATTCTCTCTCGCTTTCAAACAAATAAATAAATAAAAATATTAAAAAGGGTAGCCCATCTAGTGCTGGAAGAGGAAAGTGACCAAAATCTGTCTAAGCAACTCAAAGTCTAAGCAACTCAGAAGCAAACAACCTGACTTGATGCTCACTCAAGTGCAATAGTGGCACACAGCCATGGTGGGTAACCAACTGCTCTTGGATTGGCTAACAGATCCACCCAGTTTAGGAAACCATATCTGGAACTGGGAAACAAGTCAGAATCATATCCAGATAATGATTCTACTTTCCATTGTGAAGCTCCCACTAATCTTGGACTATAAGAGGATCTATATCCTTCAAATTCTCTCTGAATTAATAATGGTTATCCAATTTAACTGGTACTGACTTCACACTCTGTTGGAGAATCTGCTTCTCTTTTTCAGAGGGAAGCAGGACCTGCACAGATAAACGACCCAGCGCACTCCAGCCCAGCCCAGCTGAAACCACAGAGGAATTGGGGAAATGAGCAAGAGTGCTGCTCTCTCAGGTAAGCTAATATCAGCACAGGGGTGAAGGAGAAAGATACTGAGGACATTCAACACCTACCAAAGCAGAGATCCAGAGGCTAAGTGCTCATCACGGAAGTAGACTTAAAATGCCCTCAGCATGGCTCAGGGAATTTCATGGAAGAGGGAGTGGAAAGATTGTTAGAGCCACAAGTTGGGACATTTGCACAGAGACATTGTCTCCACCATAACTGACTGCTGCCCCCACAATGCATGACCTGCATCCCCAAAGAGGAAGGCCTCTTCAAACAAGGGGCAGGGAGGAGGGAAAGGATGGTACCAACATGTGTTGCTTACATACTATGTCCATATCCAATAAAAATAAATTTAAAAAAATATAAAAAATATTTTAAGGGAGGGGATTCATTAAACACATTCACTTTGATTTTGTTTCCATACAGAAATATTCCAAAGTCACCAGCATTGCAGTAGATTGATTGCTGTTGGGGTTTTTTGTTTTTGTTTTTGCTTTTTTGAGGTAAGGGTCTGGCTTCAGCCCAAGCTGACCTGGAATTCACTGTCCTGAGTGCTGGGATTAAAGGCATGAGGCACCATGACTAGCTCTGCTTGATAAATTTAAAAACAATTTTTTAAATTAATCTTAAAATCTATTTTACTTGTGTGAGAGAGAAAGAAGCAGATGCAGAAGGGCATGCCAGGGCCTTCAGCCACTTCAAATTCCAGACGCAGGTGCCACCTCGTGCATCTGGCTTACATGGGTCATGGGGAATGGAGCCTGCGTCCTTCAGCTTTGCAGGCATGCGCCTTAACCACTAAGATATCTCTCCAGCCCCTCAATAATAAATGTTAATTTATTATAAAAAAACACTACCCCATGAGACAGCTCTCCTCCAAGAATACGACAGGTTACAAGCTGTGGGGCTGCAGGATCTAAGGAAGGCGTGCTGTGTCCATCCACCCTCCCTCCTCGCTCTCTCACAGCCATGGCTGAGCAGGCCTTGACCCCAGTGCTACCGACTTGCAAGAAAGGCCAGCAGGAGGGTGGCTGCGCCGTGACTTCACCAAACTGCTGCCCAGCTCAGTGTTACTTTCCCCCACTCCCTCAGAAGAGATCACAGAGTTTCCTGAAAACAGGTAAGCATTAAACATCACATTTCTTTTAAATAGATGACTTTGGAGTTTAGAAATAGGAATTTGCAGAATATATCCACATTGTTTCCTCACTGATTCATGTTTTCTTTAGGAGTCATGCACAGGTTTGCTGGGCACTTACTGCTCTAGTCTGTCTGCTCTACAATCGAGGCTGCAAGCATAGCTCAGCTGGCCCTTTCCTAAATGCAGAAGGCCCTGGGTTCAGTAACTAGCACTGACTAAACTGAGCACGGTGGCACACACTTGTAATCCCGGCACGTGGGAGGGAGAAGCAGGAGTATCAGGAGTTCACGGCTGTCATCCACCACAAGGCAGGCCTGAAGCCAGCCTGGGATACACGAGGCCTATCGAAAATAACAAAAATAAAAAAATCTGATATTCCTCCTTAGTCTCACTGCTCTCAGTTCCTTAGACATTTTGTTTTAATTGTTTGACACTGTGCCCTGCCCTTGACAAACTATTTGCTACTTGGGTATCTGTGCGTTTCAAACACATTTCAGATTTACCACAGAGGCCGATTTTGGTAGTCAGTCACACACCGTAGGCAGAACCTATCAGCAAGATGGTTTGTGCTTCTGAAAGTACTTTCTGGCCCTCAAAGAGACGTACCTGCGACGCGCTGCTTAATGAAAAGAGAGAAGGCTGGTCGACTGAACTCCGACATCAAAGACCCAGCCGGAAGTGCCTGCCAGCCCTGCGCATGTGCTCATGTGGCAGAGGCTGTGCCCCCAGAGGGTGAAACCGCACTTCACAGCCAGTAGGTCTTGGGAAAACAGGCTACAGACCACGTAAGACAGCGCCAGGGAGTGAGGGGAATCAAGCATGTAAAAACTCAAAAGTGTGCCGGGCAAGGCGGCACACGCCTGTGGTTCGAGAACACAGGAGGAGAGCCGAGAGGATCAACAGCTGGAGGCCAGCTTGGGCCACCTAACTAAAGACAGACAGACGCCATTCAGGGGAGGGGGATTCTGAGCGAGGATAACCATGGTGTCTGCCTGTAGGTAAGGAAGCTGTCAAAAAGAAGTTAGAAGAAAACCCCACAAATATTGCTTCCAACAAAGATTTTATCAATTCATATGGCACAAGAATTTTCTTATGCTCACACATTGCAGGGGAGAATGAGCAAAAATTTACACAGGCAACGCCAATTTTCCTTAATTAAAAAACTATCATCAGACATTTGAACGTCAGTCACGTGGCTATGTGAGGAAACCGATGGAGCCTGCTCTGTGTACTGAAACCCTCTCAGGAAGACGCCTTCCAGACATTTCAGCTCAAATCCACAAAGTCCCGAATGCTAAGCTAGAGGCCATGCACCCAGTACATGAGTGGAACCCAGGGGTGCTGTCCATGCACAATGGGAATCTGAAAATGTTCTGGAAAAGCAACGTTGATTCCACGGGACATAATGCGGGAAAACTGTATCTAACAATAGCATAAAAAGGGATAAGGAAAAACATGAAGTGTAAACAATTAAGTTCCCCAAAAGTCTAGTTCAAGCTCACAAAGATTATTTTCAAAATGCAGATTATCATAACTATTAAAAGTGAACTAATAGGGACATTCAAGGTACCCCAAGGCACAGATTCTTACTGCCATGTATTATCTGAACATTTCATTTTCAAAAATGTTCAAAAATGAATGGCAAGCATTTCCTGTCATATAGTTAAAAGTACTAAATTGAAGTATTAAAGCCAGTAAGAAGCTATTACTGACTGAACTTGGCCTCTGGTGCTACCTACTCCAGGCACACTGCGTTTCACGGTGACAAGTGCAGAGTCTCTAACATACATACACACAGAACAGAATTTGATCCCAACACTAACCAACTAACATCCAACAAATGTGGTGAATAGGACTCATGAGGTAATAGAAATACTAAAGTAACAGTCTATTATGCATCCTGAGTTTTCTCACCTAAGACTTAATATTAAAAGAAATGTATCTTCAAAGGCATGTTCCTCCTCCCAAAACAATCCACTGTGTGAAACTGGATCAAATAAGGACTTTAATTATAAAATATTAATTATAAAATGTGCTCAAGTCATGAGGAAATGCCATTTTCACAGATGTTGAGCCAATTCAGGTGCTGTAGACAGAATCCCAACAAGTGAGGTGTCTGGTTCCTAGGACGAATTAGGATGGCCCATGCCCCGCGAGGAAGGCACAACCCTAAACACGCCAGGCTCGGCGCTCCACGCAGCACCACGTCTGTGCTCTGCAGGGAGCGCCCGTGGCCGAGGCCAGCCTGCTGCCCCTCTCCGGCTTCCCAAGGCAAGTCAGGGCCCCGCAGCCTCGCCGTTCCTCTGCCTTGTTCACAAAGTGCCGCTTCCACTTCTGAGGGACGCCGCAGAGGGCGTGCTGGCCCTCACCTCCGCACCCGGCCAGGTGCAGACTTGGCAATGGACAGTTCCTTTCACATACTATGGGAAGGGCACAGAGGAGCCTGGGCCAGCTCTGCCCTTCCTCTGAACTTAAGATTCGTGACAGAACATGGTATTTTGGATTCTGCCTCTAAGAGGGGGTGGAAAGAAGCCCTATTCTGACTGTACAATCATGACTCCTCGTAACTTTAGAAGAATCAGTCCCCAACACTAGAGTACATACATGTGCGGGCAGCGTTTCTTCTCCACACCGACATGTCACGGGTATACCATGCTGACACCTGTCAGTCAGAGACCAAGGTCCAGGTTTCTCCCACTCCCTCCGACAGTTCTTCTAGACTCCGAAACGCTACCATGGGGCCCAAATCTTTATCTTGTCCATCCTTTTTCCCTCCCTCCCTCTTCCCCCTTTCTTTCTTTTTTGGTTTTTCAAGGTACGGTCTCACTCTATCCCAGGCTGACCTGAAATCCTGGAAGCTACTATGTAGTCTCAGGCTGGCCTTGAACTCACAGTGATCCTCCTACTTCAGCCTCTTAAGTGCTGGGATTAAAGATGTGTGCACCATGCCCAGCTTTCATTTTTTAAAGAGATAATCTGCTTAAAATAGCATTAACTAACATGTGGATCTACCTCATGGTTCATCCCGCCATAAACACACGAGATCTGTGACAGGATATTATGACTACATGCCAGGATCCTACCACGTAAGCAGATCACAGGAATATTACCGAAAAGACCCATTACCACCATCACCACACACACAAAAATTGTCTTTATAAAAAAAAGTAAAAGCCAGTTTACCATCAGAACTTTCATTTGACAACTACATATTCCTCTTCAAATTGAGTTTCCTCTGCTACAGATATCTGCCTTACGGAGATGGTGGCCTGCCCCTTCCAACAAGTATGCTCTGAAGGCCCCCAGTGAGACATACTGAGCCACAGAGAAGGGAAGACTTAGCGCTTATTACAACATCTCAGACCAACTTAGCTTCGGAGCCCACAAGTTCTCAGTCCTTCGGGACCTGCACAGCCGAGGCCCGCGCAGGCACTGCCTGTGCGCCTGCGTCACACTGCTTGCTGCCCAAGCGCATGCGCCTCTCACAGACTAGTCTCCTCGCACACTCTGACCGGGACATTATAGTGCCGGTCATCCTCAGCTATGAGGGTCACGACCGGCCAGTCCTTGGGCGGGTCAGTAGGATAGACTGTGATGAATTCCTCGGTGTTGTACTTCGACAGCCGGTACACTTGGATAGTGTGGTGCACAGCATACGCAAGAAGGAACATTTCCACCTGGGGAGGAGAAACAAAGGAATACCTGAGAGGAGCTGTGGAGAGAAATGCGGCTAACACCACGCTCCCTCGTGATCCCAGACAAGACATGTGGTGACTCAGCTGTACTCAAGCCTCCCTTTGGACCCACACAAAGTCCTCTTCTATACCACCAATGGGGCATATGCCTGATAAAGAGTCTGCACTCGGAACATATGAAGAATAGATAAACAATTTAAAATACACCCAATTTGAAATTGAGAAAAAAGTTCAGACATTTCTACAAAGAAAACATGCAAATACGAATGACCACATGAAATCAGAAGCCCTTGGAGAAACTATAATCAAAGCTACAACAAAATATCCCTTCATACCTACTAGAGCACATATAACCAAAACCCAGGCGCAGGCTGGAGAGGCAGCTCAGGGGTAAAGCACTTGCCACCCAAGCTGGGGAACCGGACATCGCTGAAGCCAGGCAGGCTTCTGTGACCCTGGCCACCAATGCGGACATCGAGATGGAGTTGGGGCAGAAGTTACTGGAAGCTCCCAGAGCACAACACAGAATAGCAGAGCGAGAACCCAGTACGTCCTGCCTCAAACAAGGGGGATGGGTGAGGACCCACCCAAACTTGTCTCGGGCCTCCATATTCACACTGCCCATGCCACATGAACACAGACACAAACTAACGATAATTAAAATAAAAACAACAAATGAGGGCTGGAGAGATGGCTTAGCAGTTAAGTGCTTGCCTGTGAAGCCTAAGGACCCCAGTTCGAGGCTTGACTCCCCAGGACCCACGTTAGCCAGATGCACAAGGGATGCACACGTCTGGAGTTGGTTTGCAGTGGCTGGGGGCCCTTGGTGCGCCCATTCTCTCTCTCTCTGCCTTTCTCTCTGTGTCTGTCGCTCTCAAATAAATAAATAAAAATGAACAAAAAAAATTTTTTAAAAAACGACAAATGAGTGACTGCTCAGTGAGTATATGGTTTTCTTCAGGGGTGATGAAAATGTTTTGGGACCTAATGTGGTAGTGGTCACATAGCACTAGAAATGTAATAAATGCCAATTAATTTTACACTTTAACTGGTTAATTTATATTTTGCAAATTCCATCTTAACTTTTTTGAAAGACAGTGAAAGCGTGAGGACACAGAATAGGGGAACTTATGCACTACTGGGGATATAAATGTGAAAACACAGAAGGGGAACTGGGGCTGCAGAGATGACCTGACGCCGGCTTCAATCCCCAGAACTCACCACAGCCAAATGCACAAAGGGGCGCATGCATCTGGAGTGCACATGCAGTGGCTGGAGGCCCTGGCACTCTCTCTCTCTGTCTCCCCATAAATGAACAAGATGGAGGACTCGCCCACTACTGAGGAAGTGTGCACTGCACGGCTGCTTCCTTCCTCCCTCCCTCTCTCTGCCTCCCTAGTGCCTTACGTGTTTCAGCCCCCTCTCCTCAGCCCGCAGAAGCAAGGGCTGAGAAGAAGGGAAGCCAGGGCGAGAGAAGGGCACAGCACTATGTCCAGTCTTTCAGGCTGTGCACTGGAAAGGTGACCTCAATCCTCCTTCCCTTGGGAGGGTTCCTAACTGGATTCTGACACAGAGCACGTGGCATGTGTGGCAGTGTGTGCTTTCCTCCTGTTACAAGGCCACTCGGCAGCCCTGCGGAGAGGCTCTTGAGGAACAGGACCCTCCTACTAGCTACACGGAGGACAGACTTGCTGCCGAGAGCCCTGTGAACTAGCCACGGGAGCAGATTCTCCAGCCCCACTCAGTACCCTTAGCTGCGTGGTAACAGGCTGATGCAAACCTAGACCAGAACCACCTAGGTGAGCTGCTCCTAAGTTCCTAACCTACACAATGTGAGATCACAAAAAGTTTGAGGTAAAAACTCTCCATGGTACAAGTCACCTGTTCAAGGCCACCAGTGTGTCCCACGTGGTTGAGGTGGTTCCGCAGTAGCTGTCCGGGATTATTCGATGTGTCCCGAGCAAACAGGAGCACCGAGAAAAAGGGTACTTCCTTCCCCTTCTCTTTGTCATCGTACAGTTCAATGGCTCTGTTCAGCATGAGAAATTTCACAGCTTCATAGAGGCTGTACTCATCTTCTTCATTGGTGAACAGTTCATCACAGGCCATCTGCCTTGCCTCAGCAGTCCTCATTTCAGCCAGGCCTGCCCACTACAAGAGAGACGGAATCACTACAACTGTTGTTGTAAACGTGCCTGGCATACCTCTACATTTTGAGCACAGAATTATTTTCAAAAGTGGGGCACTGTGGGTCGCACCCCGATGCTCAGAACATCAAGTGTCCAACTCGACCAACGGTGTCAACCCATGCTCCTTATTCGGGTTTGTCCCTCATTATTCTGAAGCAGGAGGACAGTCCCATAGGATGTGCTTGGGCTATGAGATACAAATGCTGACGCAGTTAGCCTCTCTTGCAACCAGAATGACCCTGACAGTCAGAGATACTCCACAGAAAAGCTTGTGTGCAGCCGTGGGTACGAAGGGCAGCTACAGTCACTGCCCCAGCAGCCAGCTACTGCAACTACCCGCTGCCCTCTATCCTCTTTAAAATATTCCTGAGTTTCTACTGAATAAGTCTTATCAGGAGTTTTTATTGACTCCTGATAGAAAATTAAGGCTTTCAACTAACTTAGGCAAATCATGTATGTAAACAAGAAACCCATAAAATAAAATAAATGTGCTTCTCAATTATTGTAAATGAGGATGTCAATAAATGCCTATCCCTATGAATAATCACCAATTAGTCTCTCTTCAAAAACCAATCCAGATTTTAAACAGGAAGTGTACATTTTAATGGCAGTGGCTGCATAGAATCTCTGCAATCTGTGAATTAAAAGCAGGAGTATGGTGTCCACAGCTCATCGTTTCCAGGAGATAGGACCTGGCTCTACAGCCAGAGACAAGATGTAATCCTGAGCTGCTTCCCGGCCACGGTTTCCTCGTCTTTGGACAGGGTGACTAACCAGAGCTACAGCACCCGCGTGGCTGGGAGGACAGCACGACAGAGGAAACTTTCACCACAGAGCACAGGCAGGCGTTCAAGACGCCGCACAGACTATCCACAAGCAATTCTAATGTTTAGACGACTGGGGGTCTAATTACTCTGAAATACCTAATGAGGCAAAAGCAGTGGTTTCACCCAACCTTTAATAACATGAAATTACAACCTGGTCTAGCCACAAAACTACTCTACATTCCACTCCAACAGGAATGAACAAAAGCTCTATTCCCTTCCTTCGCTCCCTTTTCTTTCTAGTGGAAGGTAAAACTTCCTTTGAAAGTAAAAATTGAGTTTGAGGAAGTCAAGGCTCTCAACCATTCATTCAACAAAGCATTTACCAAATCCCTACTGTGTAGAATTTGCCAGGCTTGGTGCTAGGCATGGGGCACAAAGGAATTTCATACAACGACCCCTAAAGGGACTGAAAATCTTACAGGGCAGGCAGACTCAATTCAAACCAGTAAGTCACCACCCACACATTTTGGGTTTTTTTGTTTGTTTTGTTTTTCTGAGGTAGGGTCTCACCCTAGCCCAGGCTGACCTGGAATTCACTATATAGTCTAAGGGTGGCCTCAAACCCTTGGTGATCCTCCTACCTCTGCCTCCTGAGTACTGGGATTAAAGGCATGTGCCACCATGCCCAGCTACCATCCACACATGTAACAACTCCAACAGTCCATGCCTGATCCCCCCCCACCACCACAAAGCCCAGAGCAACTAACTGGTGAGGAGAGCACCAAGTTGCTTAGAGCAAGCAACTTAATGGTCAGTGTGGGCCTGTCTACAGCTGAATGTCCAACCCCTAGGAGACAAGGGAAAACCACAAAGAGGTAGAAGTTTTCACACCAGATCACAGGGTCTTAGACAACTAAATTATCCCTCAAGTCTGTTTTAAACAAACTTTTGAGATTGTTTTCCAAAGACAAATTAGTAAATCTACTTATTGGAAAAGAAAGTCTTTATTTAACACATGTATATGTGGGCAGCATCTTTAAAGAAGCAGAATTGGGAAGAACTTAATAAACACCTATGGGTCAGTGAATACAAGAATATGGACTAAACAGTATCTCTGAAGCTTACAAATATGACTTAGAACAAAGACTACATTTATTAAGGTTTTCCTTCAAGAAAGTTAACCTTATCTGATATACTATTACATAGCATCTCCTCAAAAAATATGCAATATTGATACTTCTCTATTTTCCCAGTGGCCTCATGGTAAGAATTTGTACTTACTGTAAGATTTAGTCAAGGGCTGGAGAGATGGCTTAGCAGTTAAGGCACTTGCATGTTTGACTCTCCAGGTCCCATGTAAACTAGATGCACAAAGTGACACAAGTGTGCAAGGCCGCACATGTACACAAGGGGGCGCACATGTCTGGAGTTTGACTGCAGTGGCTGGAGGCCCTGGTGCGCCAATTCTCTCTTTCTTTCATTAAAGGGGGGGGGCTGGAGAGATGGCTTAGCAGTTAAGGCGTTTGCCTGCAAAGCCAAAGAATCCCAGTTCAATTCTCCAGGACCCATGTAAGTCAGATGGACAAGGGGCACATGTGTCTAGAGTTCATTTGCAGTGGCTACCCATTCTCTCTCTCTCTCTGTCAAATAAATACATACACACACACACACACACACACACACACACACACACACACATCTTTTAAAAAGCCAGTCTGTTGGGCTGCCTCAAAAAACAAATTTAGTCTAAAATTCAGCCAATTCCAGACTCTACAACCGTTAAGTAAAAATAAGCCTTTTTTCCCTTATAAGTGTAAATAAATAAATAAATAAATCATCCAAGAGTACTAAACCTGTTAGGGAAACTAAGAGAGAGCTTTGCACTAATCAGAGACAAAAATTACACATTCCAAACCTTCTTCCTTAGCAGAGTGAGTGACTCCTTAATGTTTTCAACCAGGTCCTCGCTCTTCCCATCAAATTGCAGTCCAAGTTTCCATTGCTTGATCCAGCTATACTTGCTTATCAGTTTTTCTGGCAACTACAACATCAAGACACAGAGATAAAGAGGCGTCAGCATTGGAAGAAGTTCATCGTGTGACCCACACTAGAGGAAACCACAAGCTTTATACAAAGCTTACCTGAACTTTCAGAATTAATTCCTGTCACCTGGGTTTAGGATGAGGACCTAAATCTGGAAGCCAGGAACTCAAAAAGTATTACAATGTGGGGGGCTGCTAGTGTGAAGGGAGGCTTTGTCCAGATGTGGATAACTAAGGCAGAGCCCACACTGTGTCTCCATGTGCACCTCCCTGCCCCTTCCCAGGGCAAGGCTCAGCCAGGTACAGAAGAGTCAAGATAACGTCAAAACCTGCTCCTAAGCCGGGCATGGTGGAGCACATCTTTAATCCCAGCACTTGGGAGGCAGAGGTAGGAGGATCATAGTGAGTTCGAGGCCACCCTGAGACTCCCTAGTGAATCCAGGTCAGCCTTGACTCGAGTGAAACCCTACCTCGAAAAGCAAAACAAGATCGCTGAATACTGCCCTCCACCATCCTGTGCTGGGCTTGTTTAAACGAGGCCACATGCTAGCTTGGCTCAGTTTTCCCGGAATCTAAGACTCAAAGACCCGGTTGTGAATGGTGACTCTGCTGGTGCATTTTCAGTCTTGCAACAGCCAGGTGACAGAAGAACAAAAGCTGAACACACGTGATGTAAATTATTTACTATCAATACACATCACTCATAAAGCTAGAAGCAGTGTGCCATCACCTTAACATGACAAATGAGAAAAACTAAATCTGCCTAAAAACTACAGCAGCTCTGCACCACGCCCGCATACGGACAAGCAGTTCTGAAAACCTGGTCTCCTCCTCAGGTTTATCACCAAAGCCTCTTGTGACCTCAAGTGGCAATAAGGTGAAATTACAACTGGGCTGCAAGGAGGACAGTTACTGGCCCCAAAGATGTAAACTGGGGCGTGAGGGAAAGGGGATACCCAAAGAGCAGGAGAGCATCGCATGCCATTGGATGGTTATGTGAACATGGGTACAAAGGCTGAGAGTTTCCTCGCCTCTGTCACTCATTACTCAATACGCTGCTGGAGTGATGATTCAATTAAAGTGTGTATGCTTCTGGATGTGGGAATCCTGGAGAGCAGTCAAAAAAGAAGACACATGAAAGGAACTGTTAAGAAAGAAGAATGAGAGGGCTGGAGAGATGGCTCAGCTGTTAGAAGTACTTGCCTGCAAATCCGGATGGCCCAGTGTCGGTTCCCTCGTACCTATGTAAAGGCACATGCACAAGGTGACACATGCATCTGGCATTTGTTTGCAATGGTAGCTGCACCCACACACACACCTCTCTCTCTCTCTCTCTCTCTCTCTCTCTCTCTCTCTCTCTCTCTATGTATGTATGTGTCTCAAATGAATAATTTTTTTAAAAAGAAGAATGGAATTGGATATAGTTATTCAGAAGAAAAAACTGAGTGTATCTTTAAATGTCCTAATGGGGCAAGAGGCATGGACCGCATATGAGCAGCCATTCTTTCTACTCAATAGAGGCCAGACTTCTGTTAGAGTAAGAGATGAGAGCAAGAGCAGCAATGTAACCACTGGAGAGCACACGCAGCTCTGTCTGCGTGTGAACTGAGACCCAGCATGATTTCTCTAGCAGGCACCTAGGATCCGTGACGTGAGGACAGGCGGCAAACAAGAGTCCTCCCCCAATCAACTCACAAAGATTCGACACCCACTCTAGCAAGTACTGTCACAGCACTTGCCATTCAGACACAGTATACTTGACAACCCTAAACCCCTGCTGTGAAAGACTCCCTTTCCCAGGGAGTGAGGAGATGTCCACGTTTAAGACTAGCCAGACAAAGGCATCTCTAAGGCTGGAGTAGGGAGCAGATGATCTGATGCAAGCAAACAGGTCGAGATCTGTATAGAAACAGGAGGAACAAGAGGAAGGCCAGGCAGGGACAAGAGATAAGGGGACAGCCGAACAGTCCGGAGGGGCAGGAAGAGCAGAGCAAAGGCAGAGACGAGCCCCAGCAGAGCAGAAGGCCAAGGCCCCCATGGAGCGCACACTCAAGGGACGATGGCTCAGTCTACCTTCATGATGTCCTGAAACCAGATGACGTTCTGGGAGAGAGGAAGGTGTGAAAATGCTACAGAGAGTATTTCTCAATCTACAGTGGAAGCAGATGCAACTAGGTCAAGCTTCCATGGCTGATTTCGGGACAAGATCACTTCTTACAATCGCACTGCACACACACGCGCTCACTCGGTGAGGCACCTGTCCCTGGGCTTCTAGGGAGAGGGGTGGAGAAAGGGACCCAGAGTGTGGGAACAGGACCGGGATGCCCACAGCAGGGTGGAAGGCGATGGGGAGGAGGGTAAAGAGCAGCGTTAGCCAGGCACCATGTGGTGTGCACACCTTTAATCCCAGCACTCACTCGGGAGGCAGAGGCAGGAGGATCGCCGTGAGTCAGAAGTCGGCTTGAGACTACAGAGTGAATTCCAGGTCAGTCCGGGCTACGGCGAGACCCTACCTTGAGAAACCAAAAAATAAAAATGAAAGAATAAAAATGAAGAGCAGCTTGGAGCAGGACCAGAGTGCATGTGTGCACCCTTTCCTTCCCTAGTGGCACCTCAAACACAAGGCTGCCAGGGCACGCAATCCCCGTCATGCCTCAGGGACAAGACAACAAAGCAAACTGTGTGAGAAAGGATCCAAACCAGGTTGTTTCTGAGGACTGGACCATCTCCACGGGCAAATTCTCCAGGGGAGAGCACCCCCCAAAATGACTCATTCCTTCAGCACACATTCAGCAGAGGCAACGTGTCAATATGAGCACTGAACTCAGACAGGAGCCGTCTCTCAGGAGCAGTCCACAGCTGACGCACTGATAAGACAGAAAACGCTACAAAGAGCCAGGGGGAATCTGCTCTTTTCACATGACTCACACCAAGTCAGGAAACCACATCAGAGGAAACCACTCACACGTGCAACACACCCGAGTGCGGATTAAAGACCAAATGCAAACCCAGCCCTCCCAGCTATTTCTGCTTGTCTTTTCAAATAAGACGTGCTATATGCCCAAGCTGGTCTCTTATCCGCCATTCTCTTCCTCAGACTCCTGAGTACTGGAACTACAACCGTGCCCACGGCTGGCTTACCTGGCCCATTTCCAGTATGGCAGAGGGCGTTACCCAAGTGGATCCCATTAGTGGAGGGGTGCTGGGCTTTACTTGTTAAAGTAGCACTTTGTGCTGGGCGTGTGGCACACGCCTTTAACCCCAGCACTTGGGAGGCAGAGGTAGGAGGACTGCTGTGAGTTCGAGGCCACCTTGAGACTACACAGTGAATTTCAGGTCAGCCTGAGCTAGAGTGAGACCTTAGCTTGAAAAATAAAAAATAAAAAAAATTACTTGTATGCTTAATTACTTAGGCTATTATCTGCACAGGAGACTCTTGCAAAGTATAAAAAGTCAAAGTCAGTGTCAAATAAGCCCACCGATCTAAAGGGAAAGGCATACAAGGGTAAAGGTTTTAATTCACAATCTATACACTACACTACAGCCATTGAGGACTGAAGTCAAAACAAGAAGACAGTTAAGTCAGCTTGTGTTCCTATAATATCTAATATCCGTCCACAGCATGCTTTTGTAAAATGACCAAGGATGTTGAAATATTTCACTACTCATAAACGTCAGCATTTGCAAAGTAAAAAGCATAATGTATCAACTTCTTTTGAAATTTCCATTATCACAAAAAGGTAACACTTCATCATCTTTCTTATTAAGATGACATGCATCCTTATACAGAAGCAGTCTTCCTTCCCACATGTTATTCTGACAGTTCATATCAGTGTGCTGCTGGCTGCTTATAACATAGATCACCATGAAATAGGCAGCAACACCCCCCCCACCCACACACATTTGGTTTGTCCTTTGCAGTCATTATTTCTTATCAATATAAAAGACCTGTAGGTAACTGAGTCAGCAGTAAGCTTTTTTTTTTTCTTTTCAGTTGTTTTTTTTTTTAAATTTTTTTTTTCTTTATTAGAGACAGAGAGAGGGAGATAAATAGGGAGAGAGAGAGAGGGAGAATGGGTGTGCCAGGGCCTCTAGCCACTGCAAACAAAGTCCAGATGCATGTGCCACTTTGTGCATCTGGCTTACATGGGACCTGGAGAATTGAACCTGGATCCTTAGGCTTAATAGGCAAGTACCTTAACTGCTAAGCCATCTCTCCAGCCCTCTTTTCAGTTTTTCAAGGTAGAGTTTTACTCTGGTCCAGGCTGACCTGGAATTTACTATGTAGTCTCAGAGTGGCCTCAAATTAATGGTGATCCTCCTACCTCTGCCCCCCGAGTGCTGAGATTAAAGGTGTGCGCCACTATGCCCGGCAGCAGTAAACTTTTTTAAAAACCCTCTTCCTTCTAAGGAAATACCTTAGCTCTTTTTGCTCCCAGGATAAGACCCAGTAGCTCACACAATTATCTGCTACTGGGGACATGGGCACATGGCTCAACCTGGTCCTCACGATGAACTCTGTTCAGTCAAAGCACAGTGGGGCTGTCAGTGACCGGCTCCTTTTAGAACAGCCAGGGCTCCGTCACCAATGTGACCACTACATTGCATGCAGGCTCACAGGGGGCTGACAACAGCAATCTGGATGTCTTTTTTCCTTTTATAAAGTGCTTTAAGACAGCTAGAACTTTGGGGCTTAGAGTACCTACATTTAATCACAACACTAGATTTTCTTTATCTCTTTTTTGAAAAGTTTCTGTTTTTATTTCCAAGATTAAATATTACAACAGGACATGTACCCGTACTTATAAAAATGCAGCAGTTGAATTTATACATCAGAGGTTTTCTCGAGTTTGGTGCTTCTTTGGGCATAATGCACTGATTTCCACAAAGACGTATCCCCAACGCCCTCCCCCCCATTTGCTGCTTCTTGCCACACCGGCTCCCGCTTGCCAAAACCTTCAGGATAGTCTACATCCAATCTGCCCTGTGTGACTGCTCTATTTCTAACAATGAACCATATTCTATACTTAGTAAAAAGCCAAAAGCAACATGAGGAAACATAAAAACACTAATTTGTTAAAAAAGGAGTTCTGTTTGTTTTAGTTAATTTCGTCAATTTTACACAATGAAACTACAAAACACAGAAAATATCTAAGTTATATAATGAAATGACATGTTATTTTGAAGAAAAACATTAACTATAACAAGCATGTTAATACCTCAAAACTTTAAGCAGAAATGTAAAAACCCTCTTATTATTATGAAAGTCATAGAATATAAAGATGTAGGTAAGTAAAAATAAACTTATATAAATTTCCTGAATATTTGTCTGATTTGTTTTGTTTTGTTGTTATTTTTTCAAGGTAGGGTCTCACTCTAGCCCAGGTTGACCTGGAACTCACTATGCAGTCTCAGGGTGGCCTCGAACTCACAGTAATCCTCCCTCTGCCTAATGAGTGCTGGGATTAAAGGCGCACGCCACCACGCTGGCTCTTGTCTGATTTTCTATATAAAATTCAAATACCATTACAGAAAAAAAAAATCAAGATTAGAATTGCATTTTTAAGTATTTTTATTCATTTGTGAGAGAGAACGTGAGTTTGTCAGGGCCTCCAAACCAACTCCAAACATATGTGCCACTTTATGCATCTGGCTTTATGTTCCGGAGAACTGAACCTGGGCCATCAGGCTTTGCAAGCAAGTGCCTTTAATAGCTGAGCCATCTTTCCAGCCCCACAACTGCATTTAAAATAATGTTTAATTTAATTAACTTATTTATTTGACAGAGAAAGAGGGAGAGAGAGAATGAGCGTGCCAGGGCCTCCCACCACTGCAAACAAACTCCAGACACATGTAACCCCCTGTGCATCTGGCTAACATGGATCCTGGGGAATCGAACCTGGGTCCCTTGGCTTTGCAGGCAAATGCCTTAACCGCTAAGTCATCCCTCCAGCCTCATAACTGCATTTTAAATTTTTTTTTTTTGTTTCTTTTATTTATTTATTTGAGAGTGACAGACAGAGAGAGAAAGAGGCAGATAGAGAGAATGAGCGTGCCAGGGCCTCCAGCCACTGCAAACGAACTCCAGACGTGTGCGCCCCCTTATGCATCTGGCTAATGTGGGTCCTGGGGAATCAAGCCTCGAACCAGGATCCTTAGGCTTCACAGGCAAGCACTTAACAGCTAAGCCATCTCTCCAGCCCATAACTGCATTTTTAAATGAATGCAATTACTGTTTCAGAAGGAGGCAGCTTTTACATTTTTAAAAAGATGGAACATATAAAAATGAATATTACTAATAACTACGTAAGTTTTGCTATAAAAAGATAAGCATAAGTTCTGCTAAAAAACACCTGTCTTTTGTTTCAACAAACGCTGTGGGCTAAGTGTGTCTGCTCAAAATAACCCTTAATCTAAGAGCGCTTAATCTGTATCTGTCTGGTACGCTGCAGAACGCATCTGCTCCATTCACCGGCTGTCCTGAAAGAGCGCTGTCCGTGGTCAGGCAGTCATTCAGCGCACACTATCTTATAACTGTGCCTCACGCAAAGAGGTACAAGGGACAGGCTAGCTGTCAGGTCACATAATCCCTACTGATAAGCTCTGGACTATACCAAAGTCAAGTGTGTCACCCTTCCACCCTCACCCCCCACTTTCTCTCTCTGCGTGTGCATGTGTGAAAATTTGTCTAGCTGGGTGTAGTGGTGGTGGCTCACACCTGTAATCCCAGCTCTCAGGACACTGAGGGAGGAGACTGCTACAAGTTCACAACCAGCCTGAACTACAGAGTGACATTCTGTCTCAGAAAGACAAAAATTAGGGGCTGGAGAGATGGCTCAGTGGTAAAAGGCACTTGCAGGCAAAATGCAATGGTGTGGGTTTCATTCCCCAGTACCCCCACATACAGAAGCACAAAATGGCACATATGTCAGGAGTTCATCTGCAGTAGCAAGAGGCCTTGGCATAAATAAATAAAATACGGAGAAAAGCTGTGTTAAGCAGTGCTAAAATTTACAAAATTTGCTTTTATTCTTTAAAGATGTATCTTTAGCCCACTGTGGTGGTCCATGTTTTTAATGCCAGCACTGAGGAGGCAGAGGTAGGAGGATCACCATGAATTGGAGGCCAGCCCAAGACTACATAGTGAACTCCAGGTCAGCCTGGGCTGGAGTGAGACAGTGGAGGTCAGAGGACAACCTCAAGGTACTGGCTCTCTCATGCCTCCTTAAGACAAGGTGTCCCTTGTTTTTTGCCATTAGGAAGCCTACTTTAGTTGTTCCACAACTTGATGTCCAGTTTTATATGGGTGCTGGGGATTGAACTCAGGTCAGCAGGAATGCAGAGCCACTGTCTATAACCACTGAGCACACAAATGTTATCATCTGACCTTATTTGTGGCGGGACACTTGGTTGCATAAACTGCGCGTCTCTCTCATGTGACAGATTTGAAGCACTGACAACAGTCAGGCCAAGGAAACATCTCTCCCCTAATACTAACCATCTCCCCACAAAGAGTTTGCTTATTTTGGAATTGCAGAGAAAAACAAAGAAAGGTGTAATCATGTCATTGTTTGGTTGTGGCAGGGTCTCAATCTAACCCTGGCTGACCTCAAACTCATGGCAACCCTCTTGCCTCAAGTCCCTAAGGGCTGGCATTCCAGGCGTGAGGCACCATGTGCTCTGGTAGATAGGTTACCAGACAGTACAATGGACACCTGCTCCACAGGAGCTTCAAACCTGAAGTCAAACTGCTCCTAAGTGCTTTTTATGGACTCTAAACATCTGGGCTCTAGTGCAACTGAATTGTTATTAAGTGTTACCATTTTTCATTCTGGAAAATACCAGTTACTTTTGGTCACTTACATATAAAATCATTTTAAACACATAGAAACCCGTATGTTGACATCATGCTGCAAACAACAATGCAAGGCAGCATGCATGGGAAGGGAAGTCTTCCCCCAAGAACTGCCTGAGACACTGTGGGCTCAAACCTGTGACGGCAGCGTACCAGCACGAGCTCTGGGTCCTGCAGCCAGTGGGGCAGCGCCGTTAGCTGGCTCATTGCCTGGAACAGTGTGGCTCTTAGGGCACAGTAGTTATCACCACGGACTCGTCTTATGGAGGTGAATTTCTGAGACACTTCCTCGTAGCCCTGGGAAAAATCAAAGAATCAAAACGATGGTCACTGGCTTGGGATAGCAAGGCCATTTTGATCTGATAAAAAAATTTTGCCCCAAAACACTTGGAAAATGGAAACAATATCAGCTTAGTCTTTCATGTAGATATCCTAATTCCTTTTTGTTATTCCATTTTAAAATATTAATACTTTATTATCAGCATACATAACAGATACAGTAAACCTGAATACAAAATAATAACTAAGCATTCAAGCAAAGCCACCTGCAAAGTCCCTTTCTCTTTATTTTTAACCTTATTTTTATGTATTTGAGAGAGACAGACACACAGAGAGGGAGGGAGGGAGGATAGGCATGCCAGGGGCCACCAGCCACTGCAAACGAACTCCAGACATGTGCCACCTTGTACATCTGGCTTACATGGGTCCTGGGGAATTGAACCTAGGTCCACTGGCTTTGCAGACAAGTACCTTGACTGCTAAGCCATCACTCCAGCCTGCAAAGTTCCTTTCTTAACACTGTTGGAATGCTCACTGATAACATTTTAAAAATTTAGTCTGTTTAAACTGATCCTAAACATTTTTTTAAAGAATATAAAACAGGAATAAAGGGAAGATGTACTAAATTTATTTGCCCTCTGGTCTCTATGTGCACCTGTACATACATGCGCCCACACACCCACACCACGTGCACACGCGCCCACACACCTACACCATGTGCACACGTGCCCACACACCCACGCCACGTACACGTGCCCACACCCACACCACATACCCACACCCACACCACGAACACATGCGCCCACACACTCACACCACATGCACACACAAAAACTAGATATAATTTTAAAAGGTGCAATACACAGAAGGGCTGGGGATGTAGCTCTGTTGGCAGAGTGGTTGTCCAGTATGTACGAAGCCCAGGGTTCCATCCCAGTGTCACAGAAACCAGGCATGAGATTAAATCTGTATTTCCAGCACGCGGGAGGTACAGGCAGGAGGATCAGAAGCTCAAGATCATCACAGCTATACAGCAAGACTGAGGGCAGCACGGGCTATAGCAGACCTTGTCTCAAACAAAAAAGGGTACAACCCCCCTAAGTTTCTAAATAAAGTGTATAGGTACACACAGTCACGTGTCACTCAGGGACGGTGGCAGCTTCTGAGCAACGTGTGCTGCGCACTTTCACTGCTGCACAGGCATTGGGGCGTCTGCACAGACCTAGATAGTATCGCCTGCTGTACACCCAGGCCCCATGGCTCCACACTCAGCCTCAGCAGTGGGTTCTGTATGTCTAAAAGCTGTCATGAGAAAATGATGCCACCAGGCGACGCGATGCACGACGAGGCTGCTGCTGCTGCTGGGACATGCGCTTCAACTTCTGAGGACAGGCCGGCAGGCAGAGCCACGACCGAGGTCCCCAGTACGGCACACTGTGTGTACCACACTGCCATACTACTAATGACTGGCAGTACAGGGTGCGTATTGTTTGTTTCTTTGTTTTGTTTATTTATTTATTTATTTATTTTCTTTTTTGAGGCAGTCAGCGTCTTGCTCTAGCCCAGGCTGACCTGGAATTTACTATGCAGTCGCAGGGTGGCCTCGAACTCACAGGAATCCTCCTACCTCAGCCTCCTGAGTGCTGGATTAAAGGCGTGCGCCCCCATGCCCAGCTGTTTTGGGTTTTGACGCAGCACCTCATGCTAGCCCAGACTGGCTTCAAACTCATGGTGCTCCTCCAGTCTTGAGTGCTGAGAGTAAACAGTGAGCCGTCACACCAGCTTTGTACAGGTCTGTTCACTAGCACCGCCACAGCATCTGAACAATACACTGGAGTGTCATACGCCACGGCTATATCATTAGGTAAAAAAATGTTTTCAACTCCATATAATATTATAGGTCTGCAATTATACACATAGTCTTTTGTTGATCAAAACTTTGTCATGGGATGCAACCATATATATATGTGTATATGAGAGAGAGAGAGAGAGAGGGAGGGAGGGAGGGAGGGAGGGAGGGAATAAAAGCCCATGCAAGAAAATATTGAGAGTAATTTGGTTAGAATTTTTTTCTTAAGTGGACCGAAGTGTCAGTCTTGCAAAGTCTGGAAATAAAACAATGAAAACATTCCCTGACGTGGTTGTCACGTAAAACAGCGATCGAGATGGATCATTTTAAGCCATACTCCATAGAATGAATACCAGAGTCCTGGTCTTTGGCCACTGGGCATATGTGATACTCATTTCTCTGGCTGGAAACTGCTTATCCTTGGCACTGATTCTGCTACCCTCACTGCACACCATCCAGCCTGCCTTCCACCCACGCTGCTCTTCGGTGACAGTCATTCGAGGCCTTTCTTCCTTCCCGGCATTGACAGGAAGCACTGTCAAACCAAACAGGCACAGTGCACGCCTCTTCTCTCTGTGCACCTAAGGACTAGAGTCTTCTGAGTCATTTTCAAAGTTTGTGTCATAGGATGATATTTAGCATCAATATTAAAATACTGCTTTTCAATGATAAAAACATAAAGGCTCGTTTGTGTTTAGTTGCCCAATCACTGTAATACAGAAAGATCAATCACACCTACTAATACGCCCTTGCTTCCTCTGGCAGACTTCTGGTTATCTCGAGAATAACTACCAGGATATTTCACTGTACCTTTCTAACTGCATACTTTACTCATGCTAATTCAGATGCACAAAACTTGTAAAATTAAGTCTGGATTATACACAATTCCAAAAGAAACAAAAACAGCTAACTATGGAAACAAGGACTAAAAAAATAAACCAAGAACAAAGTTGTTAGCAGGCACTTACGACACTCTAATCAGGGCTGGAGGGATGGCTTAGCACCTAAGATACCTGCCTGCAGAGCCTAAAGGACCCAGGTTGGATTCCTTATTTCCCACGTAAGCCAGATACACAAGGTGGCTCATGAGTCTGGAGTTCATCTGCAATGGCTGGAGGCCCTGGCACGCCCATTCTCTGCCTGCCTTTCTTTCTCTCTCTTCCTTACAAATAATTAAATTAAATCATTTTTTAAAAAGATACTCTAGGGCTGGAGAGATGGCTTAACAGTTAAGGTGCTTGTCTGTGAAGCCTAAGAACTCATGTTCAAATCTCCAGGCCCACGCACAGTGATACAAGTATGCAATGTCACATATGTGCACAAGGGGGCGCATGCATCTGGAGTTTTTTCGCAGCAGGCTGAAGGTCCTGGTGTTCCCATTCCCTCTGCTTCTCTCTCTCAAAATTAACTTTTTTTTTTTGTTTTTTTTGAGGTAAGGTCCCACTCTAGCTCAGGCTGACCTGGAATTCACTCTGTAGTCTCAGGGTGGCTTCGAACTCACGGTGATTCTCCTACCTCTGCCTCCCGAGTGCTGGGATTAAAGGCGTACGCCACCGCGCCCGGCTCAAAATTAATTTTTTTAAAAAAGATACTCTACTTATACCATAGATCCTAGTCACACCTCCAAATGAGGTGCTTTGATTTGATCACTGTAAGAAGACAATCTGGAACTAATCCTACAATGGAATGATTTTAGCTTAAATTTGAAAATATAGAGTATTTGAGTAACACAGACATCTTCACTAGAGGACTAAAGATGTTAACTATTCAAATAGATCCTGCGAAAAAACCAAGGTAACAAATAAAATTACACACTAGTGAAAGTATTTCTGGTTACCCATAGCTGGACACAGGGCAGGAAGTTAGAAATCTATGTAGCTGATAGAACATTCACCTTTGGCAGGCACTGAGAGACCTGGGTATTTTGTGGTTGAGTTCAATAACAAGGGCCTAAATCAGATTATTTACAGACTTGCAAGGAACAGAGTTGACAATTTTCTCAGCTTTCTTGATGGCAAAAAAAAAAAAAAAAAAAGCCCCTGGGCAGGGTTGAAAAGATTGCTCAGGGGTTAGGTGCACTTCCTGCACAAGAGTGAGAGACTGGGACTGCGAGAATGTGAATCTCCAGAGCCCACGTAAAACAGCTGGCTGTGGCCATGCACATCTGTAACCCCAGTCCCATAGGAAAGCAGAGACCTAGGAATCATCAGAGCTTGAGCAAAAAAAACAGGGCCAGGCATGGTGGCGCACACCTTTAATCCCAGCACTCAGGAAGCAGAGGTAGGAGGATCATCATGAGTTCAAGGCCACCTGAGACTCCATAGTGAAGTCCAGGTCAGCCTGAGCTAGAGTGAGACCCTACCTCGGGAAAAAAAAAAAAAAAAAAGGAAAACCACCACAACAACAAACCCAGCACACTCTTGAATTAGTAAGAGATTTGGTTTAAAACTGGTGGAAGAGCAATGGATGATGCACACAGACAGCGCCTGGGCAATGGAGCGTGCCCACAGACATGGCACACACAAAGGACACACGCCCGTGCCCACACCACACACAACCCCAACGCACACAAGAGCAACAAGCCCTTGGGCAACTGATGTATGTCCTAAAAGAAGAATAGTATTGCCGTAAAAGCAAATTATGAGGAAAAGTATGTTCAAGTATTAAAAGTTGAAACTTGTAAACAGAAAAGTTCTAATCAAAAACAAGATATTTAATCAAATATGATAGGACAATATCTCTAATATACAAAAAAAATTTCAAATTCAAAATTTAAACAATCACAAGGAAAGAAATAACATTAAGATACAATCCGGAAGTTCTAAGAGCTAGTGAAGTCTTACGGTCATTTTTATAGCTCAGAAAGTGGTCTTGGCGTGCAGTGGACGTGCAAGCTTTACGGCTGCCCAGCCAGGTGAGCTACAGCAACTGACCCAATGGCGCCCGTGTGCTGTGAGGGAGCAGCTGCTCCGGGGGACTTGCGGCTCGCTCCTCCCAGGGAGCTCCCGCCAGACTCCGAGAGCCTCCGGCGGCTGCAGAGGGGCTGAGTGCCAGTTGTCGTCTGGCTAAACAGACTAGTCACACCACCAACCGCCTCCAGCATTACAGCCACGCTCTCACTTTGGGTGAGAGAAGCTTCTCTTCAGGTGGTCACCACGGGGAGACTCAAAACTCGCCGAAGTGCCGGGAAGAAGTGATAGTGGAGTGTTCAGCACTAAGTGAGACATCTCTAGCACATTCCCCAAGGCTCAGAGACCATTGTAGAAGAGGTGGTGGGAAGAACCAAACAGCCAAAGGAAGGAAGGAGAGGAGCACCTACAATGCTGTCTTCCAGACACAAAGTGGCCATGACACGCATGACCTCATAGTGGCTGGTGCTACCTGCACAAGACCTGCATAAAGGGGAAAAACAGCATCAAAACAGACTAGTTGGAAAGAAGAGGTTCAGTGGAGGGAGGATTTGGGAAGAGGAAATGAAAGGGTAATAGTAGGGGATTATGATCATGGTTTATTGTTTATATTTATGGGGGTTGTCAGTAAAAAGGTGATTTTAAAAAAAAGTGTGAGGGGGCTGCAGAAATGGCTTAGTGGTTAAGACACTTGCCTGCGAAGCCTAAGGACCCATGTTCTACTCTCCAGATCTCAAGTAAGCCAGATACACAAAGGTGAGGCAAGCGCAGGGTTGACATGCCCACTAGGTGGCACAAGCATCTGGAGTTTGATTTCAGCGGTTGAGGCCGTGGAGCGCCAATTCCCTACCCCTCAAAATAAATAAATAAATAAATAAAGAGTGTGAGGCCAAGTAGACACAGGACCATCAAGGCAGGAGACCTCCTGCTGGGGTACCTGCTTGCCTGAACTCTTCATGGCTCTGCATCTTCTACAAAAGCATTGCCTTGCCAATAAAAGAAAGAAGAAAAACAAAGCTTATTACTCTACTGTAAGTTTGCCCTTATTTCCATGAAACTTGTAATGTATGTTTTTAAAGGTCAGACATTAGCAATTCACATGGTTCAGCCTTCTGATAAGGCAGGTCGGGTTGGGGATATACTCTGAAGAGGCAGTTAGGGGTCTCCTGCAGCCTCTGACATCCTGTCTTGCAGACTGTTAGGGCAGCCCAGAGAAGCAATGGCACTAAGTGGGGACAGCTCCTGGGACAACCTAAGTGAGGGAGGCAGTTCTAGACCCCTCCTCAGAGAGTGCAGAGAGCGGTAGAGAGCATGAGACCAAACCCAGAGGGTCTAGAACCTAAGGCTTCCCTACCCCGGGCTAATAAGAACACTCCCAAATGTCACAAAGAGGACTAGTAAAGGCTGGCCCAACTCTGAACAGTAAGAACTATGTGTTCTTCGAAGAGTAAGTTGCTGAAAAAATGTTGATTCTCTATTAATACTGTGACTCCAAAACAGTCCTTATCTTTGGAGCTGGCTTCCTCAACTCTAAAACACAGTACTGGCAGCGTCTACAAGCACTTGTGTTAGCCAATGTCTGAAAGCACAAGGCAATCTATAACTTAGGGCAACGCGGAAGAGCCGACACGGGCGCCTGCTGTACCTTCTTCATGCAAGCGGCTTTCTGGGTATTCCCTCTCCACTCTTTCTTGCAGTAGTCCATGATGTCCATTTCAGGAGCCACACTCAGTCTGGGTTCTGTTAAAGAATCAAAACAGGAACAACAAAAGCATGATACAACAACTGAAGAACAATGAAAACAGTGCTACTGTCTTATGTGAGGTGAGTGGTCACTCTTGACCTCTCAAATCTGCTACTGCCTACGTCTCCGGTCCAGAGCACCGACGAGCTGACCCTACCTAGCCACAGGGGTCACTCCTGAGTCTCTCTTGTTTCCACACCCTCCAGACCATCCGTCACATACTAGTCAGCCAGCATGCTCATCCAAATCTTAGTCACGTGAGAGCCCTCCCTGCTGGGCTCACCAATGGCCCCCCAGCTCCCCCTCACCTGAGAGAAAGCAATCTCCTGGCCACAGGCCCCAAGGGCCGGCCCAGCACTGCATCTGTGGCCTCCACTTCCTTCACTCCCCAAAAGGACTCCACTGCCGCCTACCTGCAGCCCCTCCGACACTCCGCGCTCCGCTCAGAGCCTTCCCTCCCCTGCAGGCTACACCTGCTGCAAGGGCCTAGTGTGTTCCCCAAACCTCCATATCACAACTATGCGCGCACGTGCACACAGACACACACCCTTTGCTCTCTATTCCTCTTAAACTGCTGGTTTTCTCTTAGCTCTTATCAATACCTGGTATATTTTCCTTTCTGTATATACCCGCCCCACACACACACACACAAGAGAGACATGAGCTCCTTGAAGCGGGGCTTTCTGTCTTGTTTCCGGGCTGTGCCTCTTGCGTCTGGAGCTGCACTGATTAAAAGGCGTCCATGGCACGCTTGTCATCCAAGAAGCAACCGTCTGAGCTGAGAGAATACTTCTACTGTCTGCAGATAGTTTCTCACACCATTACACAATTAAAGACCTAACATCCAACAAAACTGCATGCCTACCTATGGATATCCTACAAAAGACAAAAGACTGCAGTTTGTTGATAATAAACACAAAAGTAACAGAGCTCACCCAGCTCACTGATGCACAGACCTCCTGTGACATCCCTACTATTAGAAGTAACTGTTACAGGGGTTTAAGAAGTCTTTAGATTTCCCTCCCTCCCTTCCTCTCTTCTCTTTTGAGGTACTAGAGAGTGAGCCCAGCACAGGAGACTTGGGTTTATGATACACGCGTACGCAGACTCATGTATTTGTGTTTCAAAATGAAGAAAGGAAATGGGGCAAATTCTCAGGTACAAACCAGATTACTTCTTAAATTACGGAAGATACAAATACTAGTGATGGTTTCAGGATAGAAACCTAGAAGTGACTCATGACCTATGTGATCCTGACTAAGCAGTACAGAAAATACATATTTTATTCAACTCAACAAATATTTGCCAAATATCTGATGTATGTCAAGTGCTGAGCAAGGAACCTGAGGCATGAAGGTAGTAACGACGACACAGAGTCTGTCCCGAATGGGCTTAAACAGAAGAAGAAAAGACCAGGTATCTACAAGCCAGAGTATTACAGGAGCCAGGGTAATTACAACAGCTTTCCTAAAGCATAGGGAAATAAAATATTTTCTTTTTAAACTGTAGGGTACCCAGCTAGCTCAGTTGGCAGAACATGAGACTTTTAATAAACTGTAAAAAGTGCCTACTTACTTAAAAAAAAAAAAAAAAAAGAATCTCACTGTGAAACATTCATTAAAAAAATAACCTTAGCCAGGCGTGGTGACGCACGCCTTTAATCCCAGCACTCGGGAGGCAGAGGTAGGAGGATCACCGAGGCCATCCTGAGAATAAATAGTTAATTCCAGGTCAGCTTGGACCAGAGACCCTACCTTGAAAAATAAAAAAAATAAAAAAAGCCGGGTGTGGTGGCGCACACCTTTAATCCCAGCACTCGGGAGGCGGAGGTAGAAGGATCGCTGTGAGTTCGAGGCCACCTTGAGACTACAGAGTGAATTCCAGGTCAGCCCGAGCTAGAGTGAAACCCTACCTCAAAAGACCAAAAAAAAAAAAAAAAAAAACAAAAAAAACCCTTTTCCATAAAAGGAAAAATAATACATACAGATAACAGAGAAAAGATTTTTCTCTGACATGCATCAGGATTAACTTGAAGTGAAACACATCCCTGGGGTAAAACACAGAGACCACCAGTGTTCCTGCTGAACAGCCCATCCTTACATAAAGACCTTGCATCTTTTAAATTCAAAAGATACATTGTAAGTGTCTATGCAGAGTAGTAAGTATCTGCCTTCCCTCTCACCTCCCCTCAAAGCAAGAACTGTAAACCTTCAGCCAGGACCCTTTCTGGGCCGTAAGTTCTTGCTAGGGTGGGGGATGTGAGCGGAAAGAGAGCACATTCTACCAGCAAAGCAATGGCCTCCCAGGCAGGAAGTCTCCCTTCCTGCACTTCTCTCTGCTGTCTTCACTCCCAGACTCACTATGCCTTGGCCCTGGGCATCACAGGGTAGACCCCTCTGTCAGGGAAAGCTGAGAAGGCTGCCCCAGAGGCCTGACACAGGGAATAAGGCATGCCACAGGCCCAGCCCTGCATTCAGTCAGAGGCCCACAAGAAGCAGGGAACAACTTGGATTCCAGGAGGCTATTGTACACCCTGACCTCAAGCAGCTCACGAATTCATCCCTTCATTTAACCGTAAACTACACAGGCTCTCACTGCTGTTTCCAGGAAAGGACATTTCTACTGCAAAAAAAAAAATAAGGGAAGTTGAAAATTAAAGTGGTTATCAGCAGGAGCTCAAATAACTAACAGGTTTGGTTTTTAACTACTACATAAATGAATTAGACCTAGGAAGGTGAGAAATAAAAATGGGAATCCTCTAGGAAGCTAGGATTCTCACAGAATGGACTAGAAAAGGCTTTTATCAGTAATCGATCAGATAGGAAAAAACTTGGGCTTTGTGGGCCATAAGGCTTCTATCACAATGACTCGATTGTACCATGCATGAAAGCCACCAAAGATGAGATATAAACTAAAAAGTGCCAACAAAGCTTTATTTAAGAAACTAGATGGTAGGTCAAGACCTGAAAAGACTCAGAAATTATCAAAAACCTTGTACATTGCTGGGCATGGTGACACACGCCTTTAATCCCAGCACTCAGGAGGCAGAGGTAGGAGGATCACCATGAGTTCAAGGTCACCCTGAGACTACATAGTGACTTCCAGGTCAGCCTCAACTAGAGGGACCCTACCTTGAAAAACCAAAAAACAAACAAACAAAAAACCCTTATGCATCATGTATTTGTAATTATATTGACAAGGTAAATAGAAGCCAGTTCTTAAAACAAACCAGAACACATAAAGTATACAAGCAAAGAGAGAAAATGCTGCTTGTGATTAATCTATGGAATCTTCCCACTTGGCCTACACATGTGCAAAGCCCTTCCTGAAAGGTGCACGTTACTTGTAACCCCATGGCCAGGGGTGGGAGTCGGGAGAAGCACCGCGTCCACATGCTGAGTCCTGGTGGGGATGAGAAGAACAGGCCTGACAGAAGCACAGACCACATGAAGTCACAGCTACTTCAGTCAACCAGATTCACATGGTCACATGGCCATCAGGCAAGGGTGTTGTGGTGTGAATGTGAAATGTCCCCTGTAGGCTCATGTGTTTGAACTCCAGGTGGGGTGCTGTCTGGAAAGGCTGTGGAACCTGACTGAAGTGAAGTGGGTCACTGAGGGTGGGCCTTGAGGTTTTATGGCCCAGCCCCACTCCCCATTCTTCCCCTGCTTCTTGACTGCGGGTGTGATGCGACCCACTCCTGCTGCCATGCCTTCCCCGCCATGAAGAAATGTACCCCAACACTGTAAGCCAAAATACAGCCCTCTTTCCTTAAGCTGCTGCTTGTCATGACAACGAGAAACGTAATTAATACAAAAAAGTAATACTAAGAAGTGGGACTATTGCTGTAATAAATCTGACCGTGTGGTTTATAGACTCTGGAACTGGTTTGTCAGAGTAAGAGTTTGAACCTTTAGACTAGAAAAGCCCTAGGAGGCGGTAAACAGAACGTAACAGGTCATCTGGCAGGAGTTTCGAAAGCCAGAATGCCAAGAGAAGCGTACACAGTAGACAAGAGGTCCAGCTCATGAAGTTTCAGAGGACAGCAGATCTCTATCAGGAGCAGGCCACAGTTCATGTGATAATCTAGCAAAGAATCTGCCTGCATTCTACCTGTGTTCTGAGAACTTAATTAAGGCTGAATTGAAAAATGGCTTAGCAGTTAAGGCACTTGCCTGCAAAGCCAAAGGAACCAGGTTTGATTCCCCAGGACTCACATTTGCCAGATGCACAAAGTGGCACATGCGTCTAGAGTTCGTTTGCAGTGGCTGAAGGCCCTGGCATGCCCATTCTCTCTCTCTCAAATAAATAAACAAATAATATTTTTGTTTGTTTGTTTTTTTGAGGTAGTGTCTCACTCTAGCCCAGGCTGACCTGGAATTTACTATGGAGTCTCAGGGTAGCCTCGAACTCACAGCAATCCTCCTACCTCTGCCTCCCAAGTGCTGGGATTAAAGGCGTATGCCACCACACCCAGCTTTTACAAATAGTCATTTTTAAAAAGTAATGGACTAATGTGCTTGATGGAGGAACTTTCAAGGCAGTATAGATTTAGTCTATGTTGTGGCTACCGCCCAATGCTACTGTTCTGATTCATTGCAAAAGAAAGCAAAAATATATGAAAAAAGTTGAGATTAGAAAGGAAAGGTTTGTGAGTCGTTTCAAGTTCTGCTTCTCATCAGGTATTTGGTCATGGCAGTAAGAAAAGTAACTGGTATGGCTGTGTATAGCCAGCTGCTCAAGAAGTCTTTCAATTGAACATGAAAACTAGCTGGGTATGCTGCACACACCTTTACTCCTAGCACCCAGGAGGCAGAGGAGGGAGGACCGCCATGAGAACAAGCCTACCCTGAGACTCCATAGTGAATCCCAGGTCAGCCTGGGCTAAAGTGAGACCCTTCCTTGAAAAAAAAAAGAAAAAGAAAATAAAAAACGAAATGCAAGCAAAAAAGAAAGAGAAAATGAAAACTACATTTCAAATGCAAAAGTAAAGAAATGAATAAGCAAAAGAGGGCACTGTCAGACAGGTGTGGTGGCGCACGTCTTTAATCCCAGCACTCGGGAGGCAGAGGTAGGAGGATCGCCATGAGTTCAAGGCCACCCTGAGACTCCATAGTGAGTTCCAGGTTAGCCTGGGCTAGAGTGAGACCCTACCTCGAAAAGCAAAAGAGGGCAGTGTCAAGAGACACAGACAGAATACGTACATGAAAATTTTAGAACCTCAGGTAAGTCTTCCCTAAATATATTACTGCAAAGTAAGTATACTTCCTACGAAATATATATCCAGATTTTATAAGAGCTTAACTGTACTTGTTTCACTACAGAAAGAATTCTACAAAGAAAACAATCCCAAACATACCTGATGTCTCTCTCTCATGCATGAGCGACTCTTTCTCCTTTTCTATTTCATCTGCAGCACGGTACATGTCCTCCTCGCTGAAATCACACCAAAGTGGACATTTTCAGACTCACATCGCACCAGCATTTCCTGATGTTATCACACCAAAGTGGACATTTTCAGACTCACATCTCACTGGCATTCTCAGCTGTTATCACAGTACACAGCTGCTTACAAAATGCTTGCCTCAAAAAAAGGGGGCAGGCTGGAGGGATGGATGGCTTAGCAGTTAAGGCGTTTGCTTGCAAAACCAAAGGACACGGGTTTCATTCCCCAGGACCCACATAAGCCAGATGCACAAGGGGGCACATGCGTCTGGTGTTCATTTGCACTGGTTGGAGGCCCTGGCATGCCCATTCTCTCTCTCCCTCTTTCTCTGTCAAATAAATAAAAATATGTGGGTTTTTTTGGTTTTTTTTAATATTTTTTTTAATTTATTTATTTGAGAGCGACAGACACAGAGAGAAAGACAGATAGAGGGAGAGAGAGAGAATGGGCGCGCCAGGGCTTCCAGCCTCTGCAAACGAACTCCAGACGCACGCGTCCCCTTGTGCATCTGGCTAACGTGGGACCTGGGGAACCAAGCCTCAAACCAGGGTCCTTAAGCTTCACAGGCAAGCACTTAACCGCTAAGCCATCTCTCCAGCCCAAAAATATGTTTTTTAAAAATATATTTCTAGAGGAATGCCAGCCTTTTATAACATGTCATAAGCAAATCTAACAATAGCTACTATAAAAACAAAGATAGAAGAGATTCAATTGTTGCAAGTCCCCAAAGCTAGAAGTCCTCCTAGAGGCTCTCCTGCCCCTCAGCCAGCCAGCTGTGCTCTGCTATGGCTCCGCGGGTTTTAATGGCTCGGTCATGGCTAGCGTGACTTCTGACTGCACACAGCTTACAAGTCTCTTTAGTTAACCACTATGTGTTAGAGAAGGAGACCACCCACTATGTGTTAGACCAAGATGATGAACAGTACTCCTGCTTTGACAACACTCCTCAAAAAAAGGGGGGGGGGCTGGAGAGATGGCTGAGCGGTTAAGCGCTGGTCTGTGAAGCCTAAGGACCCTGGTTTGAGGCTCGATTCCCCAGGACCCACGTAAGCCAAATGCACCAGTAAGCCAAATGCATCTGGAGTGTCTATTCTTTCTCTGCCTCTTTCTCTCTCTGTCGCTATCAAATAAATTAAGAAAAATAATCAAGGGGCCAGGCGTGGTGGCACATACCTTTAATCCCAGCACTCTGGAGGCAGAGGTAGGAGGAGCTGTGAGTTCGAGGCCACCATGAAATTAGAGTGAATTCCAGGTCATCCTGGGCTAGAGTGAGACACTACCTTGGAAAAAAAAATCAAGATTCACCCCAAAATGACAATGAAGAGAAAACACTAAGCCTTGTCTTTGTTTAAAAGCCCAGTAGTTAACAGAGGGGCAAAGGGTACAGACTGTGGGGGCGCCCATGATGGGATAAGGGTGGAACCACTCAGGAACCAGAGGCGCCCCGCCTGTCTGAGGCACAGGACCACGCTGAGCAACCACGCAAGGGCACTCCACAGAGGGACCAGATCGACTCCAAACCCCCAGCGCTCCCCACGAAAGCCTCCACACACAGTGGAATGCAAGGAGGACGTGCCAGTCCAAAACTCACACGGAAGACTGTGAGTGCCAATGACTGAGAGAGCCCTGCCTCCAATCTTCCTATCACCTCAGCTCCTCAAACATGGCCTATGGAGCCAGGGAAGAAGAGGGGTTCAGAGAGACAGACAGATAAATAGACTGTAGTGGGACTCTAACAAGACCCTACTAGAACCTTCCAAAATTTCCCAAACTGTGAGAGAACGAATGTCAAAATCTATGCCTTGCAAATGTGGTGGGACATGCCTATAATCCCAAAACTGGGACGCCGAGGGAGAAGGATCATGACTTGAAGGCCCGCCAGGGCTGCAAAAGACCCTGCCCTGAATAAATGAATGAATACATCACAAGCCAATCAGCCTGCACTTCCTGCCTCTCCTCTCTAGCTGGAATTCACATTCCCAGGCCTGACTTGGCTTCAGTGCAAAGCCCTGACAGTACTGCCCTGTACTTCCACGCGTGGTGTGCTCCGGTATTGATTCCTGTCAGGGTCGCACTCCAACATGCTTCTTGCCTGACATAAGCTGTGGGCACGGCCTCTGCAGGAAGCAAAGCTGCAGCGGGCGCTGCACTGGCAGGGAAGAGCCACCCTTCACCCAGCTGCTATTAGCTGCCTACCTACCCAGCAGGCGCGAGAGTAACTGCGCTTTCCAGTGTCAAGCTTAACCACCTACAAGGAGGACAGGAAAGAGTCACATCAAAGACCTTTGTGAGAAACAGACACGAAAATCATTAGTCCTAGAGTTAGCTAGCTAGTAAGTCTCATTACATGTACACTGATGGAAAATGTTGATAAGCAATTTGCCCAGAGATCATTCCTTATTCTGTGGGGTATGGTGTGAATGTCGAGGAGGTAAGAGAGCAGGTATCATGGGACAGGTGTTTTCATTGTACTCTGACTTCAGTGAGATGTCAAGTAAAAGGAATACCACCACCTGCAAAGACTGGACCACAGTTAAAGGCAAACAGGAGAGTGGGAACTACAGACCAAAGGCCTACAAGAAAATGTGGCCAAATGTGTTCATTCTTCTCTCAAAAACTGATGACTTCTTCACAGTTTCATCAGTAAGAGAAATTCATTTAAATGGACCGCTTTCTCTCTGTGTGTGTCTTTTAGTATTTTTATTTATTTGCAGAGAGCGAGCACGCACAAGAGAACACAGGCCAGGGCCTCTTGCCTCTGCAAATGCACTCCACATGCATGCACTTTCCACTTGGTGCATCTGGCCTTATGTGGGTACTGGCACATCAAACCCAGGCCGTCAGGCTTTGCAAGCAAGCACCTTTAACCACTGAGGAATCTCTCCAGCCCTCATTTTATTATTTTTTAAATTTATTTCCAGGTGTGTATTGGTACGCCAGGATCTCTTGCCACTACACTCAAATGCTTACCTGGATATACATGAACATTTGGGGAATTAAATCCAGGCTGGCAGACTTTGCAAGCAAGAACCTTTAACTACCAAGGCATTTCCCCGAGCCCCACTTTTCTCAAACTCAGTATTAGTGCCTAAGTCTGCACGATGTGCATGGCGCCTCTTCCAGTGACGCTCTATCCCCCCATGCAGACATTTGTACTTCAGGCAAATTCTGTGGCACATTTAGCTCCACCTTCCTCCTCCTGCTTTGCTACACAAACTAACACAAAGCTCAGTCGCAAGCCCAGTGCCCAGTGGCAGCAGTCCAGAGCAATAGGCAGAGGACAGGGAAGGGAAATGGCAGAGCCACGCAAAGGAAGAAGAGGCAAGTGAACAGAGGACGCTGAAGAGAGAGCACGGCACCCAAGGGGCCGCATGCAGGTTATGGGCACAGTGTTTGCTAACCTCCTTGGCCAACAAGAACAGATGCAAATCCTAGCATGGCTCTTAGAAATGATCCTAAAGGTGTGTTTCTGGAACAGGGATAATGTTCAAATTTAAGTAATAAAGAACAACACAATCAGAAAGGAAGACATTCAAAGCCAGAATGAAACATTCATCCATCTAAGAATAACTGGGAAGAAACAGAGGAAGGGAGAGAGGGAAACAGGAAGGGGGGAGAAAAAATATATTATTTTATTTTTATTTATTTTTTTGCAAGAAAGAGGCACAGAGAGAGAGAGAGAGAACACGTGCGCGCACGCCAGGGGCTTCAGCCACTGCAAATGAACTCCAGATGCATGTGCCCCCTTGTGCATCTGGCTTACGTGGGTTCTGGGGAATCGAGCCAAGGTCCTTTGGCTTTGTAGGCAAGTGCCTTTACCGCTAAGCCAACTCTCCAGCCCAGAAATATATTTTAAATGAATGGGATCAATCCCCACTGTCCTTGCTGCCTTGCAAACCTTGTTCTTTCTACATAAAGAGCCAGACCTAGCAGCGAGCACCGGCAGCTGAGCGAGATCTCGGTCATCTCTCCCGGCGCTCACACAGCCCAGGGCCTGCCCAGCTTCAGGTGGGGTCTGAAGGGAGTGACGACCTCTAGGAAGTGAGCAGTGTTGTCACAGGATTTATTTTTTTGAGGCAAGCCCAACAGACTACCTTTTTTCTTAATGTGAGAAAGAGAAAAAGAGAGAGAGGGGAGGGAGGGCGGGAGGGACAGAATTGGCACACTAGCGCCTCCAGCCACTGCAAGTGAACTCCAGACACGTGCGCCCCCTTATGCATATGCGCAACATTGTGTGCTTGCATCACTGTGCGTCTGGCTTACATGGGACCTGGAGAGTCAAACATAAGTCCTTAGGCTTTGCAGGCAAGTGCCTTAACTGCTAAGCCATCTCTCCAGCCCTGTTACATTGATTCTAAAAATACAACACTTAAATCTGGGTGTGGTGGCACACACCTTTAATCCCAGCACTCGGGAGGGGAGGCAGAGGTAGGAAGACTGCCATGAGTTCAAGGCTACTCCGGGACTACATAGTGAATTCCAGATCGGCCTGAGCTAGAGTGAGACCCTACCTTGAGGGGAAAACAAAACAGAACACTTGCATGTAACTGCTGTAACGTGCACGTCCAGGCAGTTGTGAAACTAGTCTGTGACGTTGGTGTACTCTTGTAAATTCAGAGCTTGCTGGACTTTTTTTCCAAGCGTCTATTTTGAATTAAAAGTTGTTATACCATTAAAAAGAAAACTTCAGGAATGGATCTACAATTTGTGCAGTATCTTTGCCTAACACCCCAAGGTCCTGGGCACAATCTTAAAAATCACAAATAACAAAAAATAAAGGTAGTTTTGCCTTAGACTTGCAGTTCAGTGACAAAGCTCTAGGTTAAATCCCCAGTACTGGGGGCCTAGGGGTCTGGGGGCAGAGGATACCTCTGACTTTTTTTTTTTTTTTTTTTTTGGTTTTTCAAGGTAGGGTCTCACTCCAGCTCAGGCTGACCTGGAATTCACTATGGAGTCTCAGGGTGGTCTCAGACTCTCGGAGATCCTCCTACCTCTGCCTCCCCAGTGCTGGGATTAAAGGTGTGCCACCACACCTGGCACCTCTGGGTTTTCAATGTTTTAAGTATCAAACTATAAAAACTAAAAACAAGGGCAACAGAATATTATATTAAAGTTGGGAATTTGAAATAGGTATGGGTTTTAATCATGTTATGGGAAGAGAAGATAAAAAAGTCACTGAAGTCCACAGATCGAGAGGACAGCCCAGCAGGAAGGGATCTATGGAAGGTGTGAAAAGCAGCAAAGTAAAACACAATGAAGCAAGTTCAGGCATGCTCATCATAATTATTATGGAATGAAATGGCAAAACCAAAATGGTAATAATTCCTACTTGGAAAGGTCTTAGTGTAGTACTATAGCATTATTTTTAAAGATCTGTTTTCAAGTTCCCATTAAGTAGCATTTACCCATTTTCTTACAAGCTAATAACTACTATTTTATTTTTAAGGCAATATACCAATTTCAATAAGCTCCATACATATTAAATTATAGCTGGCACTTGTTTTCTTAAAAAATATTTTATTTATTTATTTGAGAGAGAAAGAGGCCAAGGGAAAGTGAGAGAAAGGGCGCACCAGGGCCTCTAGCCACACTGCAAATAACTCCAGACACATGTGCAACCTTGGGCATCTGGCTTATGTGGATACCAGGGAACTGAATCTGTGTCCTTAGGCTTCGCAGGCAAGTGCCTTAACCCCTAAGCCATCTCTCCAGCCCATATAACTGGTGCTTCTATTTCTGTTGAAAGAACACCATATCAAATTAAAAAGAAAATTATCTGAGATACAGACAAGAGAGAATGGGCCTCTAGCCACTGCAAACAAACTCTAGATGCATGCGCCACCTTGTACATACATCTGGCTTATGTGGGTCATGGGGAACTGAACCTGGGTCCTTTGGCTTTGCAGGCAAGCACCTTAGCTGCTAGGCCATGCTTCCAACCCATACCAACTTAAAAAAAAAAATCTTGCCAGGCATGGTGGTACACACCTTTAATCCTAGCACTCAGGAGGCAGAGGTAGGAGGATTGCTGTGAGTTTGAGGCCACCCTGAGACTACATAGTGAATTCCCAGTCAGCCTGGGCTAGAGTGAGACCCTACCTCGAAAAAACAAACAAACAAAATATCTTTATTTATTTGACACAGACAGAAAGTGGTGTGTGGGGGGGAGATGAATTTGCATGTGAGGGCCTCCTACCACTGCAAATGAACTCCAGATACATGTGTCACTTTGTGCACCTGGCTTTATGTGGGTACAGGGGAATCAGACTCAGGCTGTCAGACCTTGCAACCAAGTGCCTTTAACAGATGAGCCATCTCTTCAGCACCCCCACCCAACACTTTTTTTTTTTAAGACAGTTTATAGAGGATTTTTTTGAGACAGGGTCTTTTATAACCAAGGCTGACCCTGAACTCCAAATCTTCATGTTTCCACCTTCCCCATTCCCATTGCTAAGATTATAGGCTTGTGCCTCCATACCCAGGTAAAACTTGCTTTTACAATGTTCACTACTATACAGAATTAAATTGCTTCCAAGAACAAAAGCTGCAAACTGCAGGGCTCCGTGAAGCAAAGGATTTCTGTGAAACCACTTTTTTTTTTTTTTTTTTAGTTAGGGTCTCACTCTAGCCCAGGCTGACCTGGAATTCACTATTAGTCTCAAGGTGGGGCCTCAAACAGTGACCTTCCTACCTCACCCTCCCGAGTGCTGGGATTAAAGGTGCCACTTTTCAATTTTAGATTCAAGTTAACATGATGCAAAACCAATCAATTCTAAAGTACAAAGCTAACAAGACAGCATTTTAATCACCATTATGAACCTATGCACCAACGTGCCTTTGGTTGTCTAAAACAGCACCTGAGTATGGCCTTGTTTAGCTCTGAACTTGACCCCTGAAGTTCACACTTAACCTGGTCTGTCCGAGAAGACTAGCTGTCCAGGCCACGCTGGTGAGAGAATCCGTGTGATACCAACCCAGCTTCCCAAAGGCACCAGGAAGGACAGGACAGACAGGGAAAGGACACTAGCCCCGGCATTTCTTCGCTGCGTCGTGGCAGCAAAGGGAGCAACCAGCACATCAAGCACAGGAAAGTACCAGCATCTGGGCCAACAATCCCCTCTCCTCCTGTAAGTGGATTCTCCATGCCTCGCTCATGGTGCTCAACGTGACTTCCAGAAACACGCAGACATTTTAGGAGACTCCTAAGGCCGGAGAGTCCAGGTAGGAGGAGAGGCAGTCTCTAGCCTAGCACACATACCTAGGCCTACTCCTTACTCTGGGAGCGGGGCCTGGGAAGGAAGGGTAGGAAACAGGTCACACAACAGTAAGATTGGCAATATCTAAGAGCAGCTTATTAACACTTGAGCCAAGGTGGCAGGGTGTCACAGGCCCTTTGAGAATTCATATCCTTGGCCTAGAAACACAATTTTGCTTCTATTTCATAGGACTTTACAGATAGCATGTCTCACTCAGAAACAGATCATGAATCTCAGATTCAAAGCCATCCTACCTTCAGGAAGGCAAAGACGGGACACGAAGCAGTCTCTCAATTCCCTGAGCATTTCTGGCCTGCTTACTAACCACATCTTAAGACACAGAAGTGTGGCTTAGCTGAGCTAAAGGAAGGATGCAGATATAGCCAGAGTTAAACACTGGGGAACGGGTCATAGGAACGAGATCACAGACTTGCTAACAGAAGCAGCCAGGGAGATTCCAGAAAGTCAAGTAATCAGGTCTAATATGAAACCTCTTCAAATGGAGCCCTAAGTTATGCTTGAGCCATCCTTGAGGCTTATCAAGGAGATCCCACCACAGCTCTCAAAGGAGCTGCTTACAAAAGAAAAAGGAAAAAGAACAAAAACACCTCCAGCGAAATTTAGAAAGCAGCTTATCCACAAGGCTTCGATGCCCCTCTTCCCGACGTCTCTCTCTTGTGAAATGCAGGGAGTGTGCTGGCAAAGAAATCAGAGGAGCTTGTGCTACTAGGAAATGAGCCATCTCTCACAGCCTGCAGAGTCACTTCTCAAATATACAATCCGGCTGCAGAAACGGGCTATGACTTGTATTCATGACCGATTCCCACCAAATGTATTAGAAGTGACTCCATGGAATGTCTCAAATCATTTCTAGTCTTACTGTGATACATACTTCCAGGTAGAAATATTTTCACTGGTTCTATCAGAGGGATGAAAACCAAAAGCATGGCTCCACTAACCAAAATACAAATTTTAAAAGGGCATTACACTATTAATTTTACACTCAAAACTATTAAGTTACATTCGATGCAGGAATTTAATACATGTGTTCTACAGTCAACTGTATGTTTATATAATACGTGCCTTGAGAAAACCTTACAAAGAGAAATAACCTAACTACCCATACAATGATAATTCAGCAATGGAACGTGCTGAAAATCCAAAACTTCACTTATGGTGTTCAAATGGCAACATCTGTAAGTTACACTCGGGTTCATTCCTTGATCCTATGGAAATTACAGGAAAATGAGACAAACACAACAAAGCAGGGAGAAAAGAAATTAACGTACTAATACAACTACAACACTGGGGAGGGGAGGGGAGGGAAGGGAAGACTTTAGTTTGCTGTCCTCATGAATCATGTCCCTCTGCCTAAGGCTTTGGGAAGAGGTGGGTGGGAGGCTCCCACCCAAGCATCAGGGCACTTGGGTCTTGAAACCCACTGCCTGTGTCTCCCTGGCCAAGGAATCTGCAGCCCACAAACTTATATGCTTTCAGCTCCAGGTCAATTGACAATAGAGAGCCGTCTTCAAAGGTGTTCATGAGAACCTTATCATCAGAAAACCTACCCAACAACTACGGTACTTTGGAGAATATGGTTCTAGCTTCAAAAGCTTCTGCGTGTGGCTGGTCCGAGAGTGTGACAGAGATGGAGACACAGCGTACCGTAGGTGAGCGCCCCAAGTAGGAAGAAGGCAGGCAGCAGCAGTTAGGAACGAGGGTGTGCACAGAGAAGCAGCGCTGACAGACACAGGGGTCGGAGACAGGCCTCTAACCCAGGCAGCGCCTGGTGACCACTGACAGATCAAGCACACGCAGGCCTACACGTGGGTGTCCAATAATAGGAAATAATAACCAACGCTATTTAAAAATCTGGACATTTCATGCAAAAATCAAAATAAAAAAGGAACTAGTCTGAAGCCTAGAGGACACTAACCCCAGAACAGACGCAAGTACTCCAGGTCCGCCACGCCAACAGTTAGCCAACTTCAGAAATTTCTGGTAGCCTGCCTAGGTCTAGGGGGGTGTCTGAGGCCTTGTACTCTAAATCTTTCCCGGTGACCATTAACTCACTACACAAGTAAATACCATCGCACTTGGGTGCTCAGTAAGTGTCAAAGCCCACTGCGAAGCACTACGCAAATGAACTGGCATAATACAACATCTACGATCTTCCAAAAGACCCCATTTTTAAGAGTAAACAGTAAAGAAGAAGAAGAAGAAGAAAAACCTAAAAGTCCGTTTAACACAGACCTTTCCATTTCACTTTGGGGCCAACTGACACTTGTCAAGGTGGCTGGCGGTACTTTCAATCACCAATTTTGGGGGTGCAAAGGCATTTGGGCGTCGGTAGAAGCGGGAAGCGCGGAGCCGGCGCACGCGGGTTCACAGGCACGTGCGCCCGGGACCCCCGCCGAAAGTGCGGGCGCTTCCGACGCGTTTCTGCAAGCCGCCCCTGCGCAGTCGGGGTGGCAGGGGCGGGGGTCGGCCTTGCAGGTGTCCAGGGTGGGGGCGACGCGCCGTTCCGGGCCCGGCTCGTGGCGCGGAGGCACGAACTCGCACGGAACTGTCACGAAATGAACCCCTCTCTTCCTTCCTTTCCGGGTTTCCTTGCCCAGGGTCCCGGTGCGACCCACGCCCTGGCGACGACGACCGCCGGCGTGTGGCGCGGGGACAGCCCGGCAAGGTCCCTCCCCGCCCGCCCCCGGCCCCGGCCCCGGCCCCGGCCGGTCACTCACTGCTCGGCCGGCCCGCGCACGTCGGCCCGCGGCTGCCCGCCGCCCGCCGGCCTCCCGCCGTCCCGCGCAGGCGTGTCGGCGCAGCTCGAACCCGGCCACGCGCCGGGCTGGGGCATGGTCCCCCGGCGCATCCGGACGCCGCGACGCCAGGCGACGCTCCCGGGCCGCTGCGGACCAGGCCCGCCGGCCGTTCCACGCCGCGGCTCCGCCGGCCACCCAGCGAGCGCTTCCGCGCGCGTCACCGCGCCCCGCCCCCCGACCTTTGACCCGCGGCGCGGGGGCGGGGCGCGACGACTGCGCCTGCGCCCTCCGCGCGCCCTCCGGCCCCGCCCCACCCCGCGGCGCGCCGCTGCGCTGCGCATGCGCGGCCCCGCGCGCTCTGTGGGGCGGGACGGGCGGGGCTGGAGCGGTGGAGCGGCGGCCGCGTGCCCGCTGTCGGTCTCCCGTCGTCGCTCCCCTCACTCCCCGCGTTGCCCACTGGCAGGCCCGGACGCGCGGGGGCTGGCGCTGGGCGCGGAGTGAGAGGAAGGGGCCGTGGAAAAGGACGGCGAGGCGGCCCCCGGCTGCGCAGTGAGCCGGCTGCAGCATCGCCCGGGCCGAGAACCCGCAACCCAAGCGTGCAGGCCCGGCACGCAGCCTGCACCGCTGGCACTGGGAGGAAGGCCCTGGAGGCCATGTCCTAAGTAACGGCCACGCTACGTTGATAAGAGGCTTGACCTGGGGCTGTGCTGACAGGTCTCCGTTTGAAGACCACTCTGCAGTTGAGGACTGCAGGACCGGCCACAGAGACCAGCCAGGTGTGGAGGCTTAAGCCTTTAGTCCTGAGCCAGAAGGATGGCTGACTTTGAGGCCAGCCTGGGATAGAGGGAGACCCTGTCCAACCCCCCTCCAACAAAAAAGGGGAGAAAAAACTGAGAGACCCTCTTACAGGGATGTGAACTGGGGGGGTGAAACTATAGAAAGAATGTCTTTTTGGTCAAAGAACTCTGAGGTGCTTTTCCTTTAATTTTTACTTTTAAGTCACGTCTTTAATCCTAGCACTTGGAAGGCAGAGGTAGGAGGATCGCCATGAGTTCAAGGCCACCCTGAGACTGCATTATGAATTCCAGGTCAGCCTGAACTAGAGTGAGACCCTGCCTCGAAAAACCAAAATTTAAAAAAAAAAAGATACTGGGAAATTCAGAGCACACGAAAGAATATACTAATCGTATATGTTATGGCTTTTAAAGATTGTAGTCGGTAGAATAGTTAGACCCTGTCACAGTTTATGTCCATCCAGATTCCAGATTCTGGAATTTCACAATAAGACTACTTTGAAATAGAGTCTATGAGAATGGGTCTTAAATCCAGTTACTAGCATTCTACTGATAAAAGAGGCCATGCAGACATATAGACAACAGAGGGATTAAGGTCATGGGGAAGAATTCCAAAATTGGAGTCATGCACCAAGAAATGCTGAGTGCTACCAAAAGCTTGGGGGGGGGGGGCGGAAACAAGGAAGATTATTCCAAAGCATCTTCAGAAAACCCCTGGCCCTGCTAAAAACATTTCAGGTTTAGCCCCAAAACTTTGAGAGTAGGTTTCTGTTGTATGAGTCACCCATCTTGTACCTTGCTATAGCAAACCCAAGTAATGAAGACCAGCCTCAAGGAGAAAAGACTTAAAAGTTCTGTCTAGCTAAATGTATTTGTGTGGACACGCCAAGTAAAGATTCAACATTTTATTGCCAAAGGTGTTTTCAGAACTTGAATACTGTGTTCATATGCAGAGTATATCTTTTTCTGTATGTTTATCAAACTGGGAAAGTAACCTCAAGGTAGACTTGGGGTCCAGTCTACTGAGTAGGACCAAAATGAGATTATGCACTTAGAAGAAGAGGAGGGTGGATGTGTGCTGTTGGCATAGCCATACTATGAAACCCCGTGTGCTCAGTGCAGCGAGTGGATTATGAGTCCTGTACGCTCGTCGCAGGAGGACTAGAAGACAACCCTTTCCGCGTGACCGTTAGAAATCAATCTGTGAGGGGAGCCTTAACATCCTTGAGGTCTGTGGTTGCACTTCCCTGTAGTGATATGTCTTGTTTTGTTTTGTTTTTTAATTTTTATAATTAATAACTTCTATGATTGTAAAAAAATATCCCACGGTAGTTCCCTCCCTCCCCCTACTTTCCCCTTTGAAACTCCACTTTCGGTCATATCCCCTCCCCCTCTCAATCAGTCTCTCTTTTATTTTGATGTCAAGATCTTTCCCTCCTCTGGTGTAGGTAGTGTCAGGCACTGTGACGTCATGGATATCCAGGCCATTTTGTGTCTGGAGGAGCACGTTGTAAGGAGTCCTACCCTTCCTTTGGCTCTTACATTTTTCCTGCCACCTCTTCCACAATGGAACCTGAGCCTTGGAAGGTGTGATAGAGACATTGTAGTGCCGAGCACTCCTCTGTCACTTCTTCTTAGCACCATGATGCCTTCTGAGTCATCCCAAGATCACTGTCATCTGAAAAGAGAAAGTTCTCTAATGAAAAAGTGAGAGTAGCACTAATATATGGGTATGAACATTAAGAGAAGTGCTTACTGGGCAGTCTGATAACCATAAGTATATACATTTATTCAGACACCAGCAGACATTACACCCTTAGGGCTCATGACTACCCCTGTTTTAAGTTTTCTGTATCAGGGATGTATTCCCTCCCATGAAGCGGGCCTCCAATCAAATTAGAGGGCAGTTGGTTTTCCCCAAACAGACGTGCCACTATTGCACCCGTTGGCTCATTTGGCCTGTTTGGCCAAATATAAGGCTTGCAGTGTCCACCGTGGAGTATCTTCACTGGTGATTTCTCTCTCTGTCATTGAGCTGCATGCAGTGGGGCTTTTCCCAGCTTTCTATCAGATGGTCTACATGGAGGAGGTTTCCAGCTCAGCTCCAGCAGGGTTTCTCAGTGACCTTGCAGCCCAAGTAGGTGGAGTCTTCAGCAGTAGGGTCTTACCATCTCTCCCTGGTGGGAAACCAAGGGCCTTGGAAATGGCCTGCAATGTAGTGATACATGTCCATCAAATTGGATTCTGTAAGGCCATAGGGCTCATGGAAGTCCAAGGTGGTAGCCACCAAAGGATGGCATTTAATTGCCAGAAATAGTCACATATTTCCCATGAGGGCTAGCTGCATCAAAGCAGGATTTTCCTACTTGAAGAGACCCATGGCATCTTATCAGACAGTAAACCAAAAACAGCTCCACATTCTTGGAGGGAAAGCAAATATCAGTACTACTGTCAAAGGCAAAATTTGTAGAGGTAAGAATACCTACCCCATCCTTTTCACCATATATATATACATATATATATATATATATATATATATATATATATATATATATATATATATATGTATATATATATGTATATATATACATACATACACACACACACACATATATATATATACACACACACACATATATATATACATATATATGTACACACCCACTATATATATGCATATATAGCATCTATAGAGCACAGATGGGCCCTGGGGAATGACATTGGACCCTCATAAGCTTAATTACCTGGTAAATCCAATTGCACTATCTATAACTTCCCAGCTATTGGTCTGGCCAACACTTTTTCCTCTATACCTGTTGAAAAATAAACCAGAAGGAATTTACCTTCAGTTGGCAAGACCAAAAATGCACCTTCCTGTTGTGCCGCAGAGAGAAAATAACTCTTGGGCTCTATGCCAGTTACTGTGGGCGAGCAGGAAGACCCAGTGGTAGTACACATGGCAAGGTGGGAGGAGTCCCCCAAAACTTCCAGAGCGGTCTACCTCACGAAATGTCAGGAGTGTCTAATGCAGGATGTTAAGATCCCACTTCTAAAGTGAAAGGTACATGGTTGCATCTGGTCCCTACTACGCCCAAAGTGTCTGAGTGCCCAGGGGGAAAGGAGAAGACGCCACAGCATGTCTACACTGGTGTGTGACTCACTGGCCACACGATCCAGCGCCTCCAGCTGAGCTCGATGTGGCGGTCGCAGCGTTAGATGCTGCCTGACCTTCGGCAGGCACTTAGAAATGAATACAAAGTCTTAGGACTTGGAGCAAAGCCCTGCATCCTCTGGAAAGCTTCTCTGCTTTTAGTCCGCTGCTACTAGACCTTGTTCAAAGCAGTGCTTAATCATGGGCACCAACTTATATATACAGCCTGACCTCTGGCAAATCATGTTGCTAGTATAAAATCCTAACATGAGTTGATGAAAATGAGACTGCACATCTGTGGTTTTCTTCCCCCTTACCCATAACTCCAGACTAATTTTGAAGAAAAAATAAATTAGACAACTGTTAGAAGGGCATGCTACAAAATACCTGACCGGAATGCTTTAAAACTGGCAAGGTCATCAAAAACAAGCCCGAGGGGCTGGACAGATTGCTTAGCGGTTAAGTGCTTGCCTGTGAAGCCTAAGGATCCTAGTTCAAGCTCGATTCCCCAGGACCCACGTAAGCCAGATGCACAAGGGGGCGCATGCATCTGGAGTTCGTTTGTAGTGGCTAGAGGCCCTGGGGTGCCCATTCTGTCTTATCTCTCTGCCTCTCTGTCTGGCGCTCTCAAATAAATATAAATAAACAAAAATATTTAAAAATAAATAAATAAACAAGCCCGAGAAACTGTCACAGCCAAGAGAGGGTAGTCTAAGGACACATAACATGCCACATGTGGTAGCATGAATGGATGTCTCCCAGGAGGTCCAGGAGTTTATTAAAGCTTTAGATCTCCAGCTGCCTGGCTAGAGGAGGTGCCTCTGTGGGCTGATCCGAGCGTCCAGCCCTCAGGTGTGTGTGGGAGTGGACCTGAGTTCCAGCCTCTGGGATGCAGAGCGCTTGAGCTCTGCCTGGGGCTCCTTGGAGTGGGCTTGCTTGCGGTGCTGGTGGTGGTTTTTCTCTCTGCGTGGACCTGTGAGAGGGGCCAATTTCTGCTATTATGGAACTTCCCCTGGATCTGTAAGCTTCAATAAACCCTGTTCCTCCCATGAACTGTGCTTGGTTTGGAAGTTCATCCCGCCACATAAAGCTGTCTGTGACAGCACAGTCACCTGAGTAGGGTCCTAGAACAAAAAAGGACTTTCAAGTTGTACAAGAGGAATCTGAGCAAACCATGAACATTATAGTAAGTGTGAGCATTGGTTCAAATATGACTGTGTTAGAAGAAACTGGATGTAAGCTGGGTGTGGTGGTGCATGCCTTTAATCCCAGCACTCGGGAGGCAGAGGAGGATCACGATAAGACTACTACATAGTTATTTCCAGGTCAGCCTGGGCCAGAGTGAGACACTATGTTGAAAAACCAAAACAAGAAAAAAAAAAAAAAAACTGGATGAGAGGCATATGGGAACTCTGTAATATTCTCTTTCTCTTTTTTTTAAATCAGAAGCTTTAAAAATAAAGTCTGTAGATTTTTTTTAAAAATTAAATTCTAGGGGGAGGGATGGAATTACCATGGGATTTTTTTTATAATCATGGAAAATGCTAATAAAAATTTTAAAAAATTAAATTCTAAGAATCATGTCATAAAGTGTTCAAGACTTCCAAAGTTATGAAGTATACCTATATGTATGTATTTTTCTTATTTGTATGTAATAACTTTTACTTACTAATTTTTATTTTATTTTAGTTTTTGGTTTTTTCGAGGTAGGGTCTCACTCTAGCTCAGGCTGACCTGGAATTCACTCTGTATTCTCAGGGTGGCTTCGAACTCATGGTAATCCTCCTACCTCTGCCTCTCAAGTGCTGGGATTAAAGGCATGCATGTGTCCAGCCTAATTTTTAATTTTTGAGACAGGGTCTCATACAACCAAGGCTGATCCTAAGCTCACTATGTAGCCTGAGGATAGCCTTGAATTCACCCTCTTGCCTGCAACTCCCAAATGCTAGGATTACAGGTGTGTGCCACCATACCCAGTGCAGAATTTCAATGTTACTTCAACCTTATTTTTTAAACTTTCTATGTGTATATATGTCTCATAGTATGCTAATGCATAAATAGCATAGTGACTTTTTAACATGCTTATTCTAAGGAGCTGTTTATTACTGACATTTTATAAAAGTACTAGTTCTATGTGTGTTAGACTGAGTAAATAAAAAACTAAATTTGGGGCTGGAGAGATGGCTTAGCAGTAAGCGCTTGCCTGTAAAACCTAAGGACCCTGGTTCGAGGCTCGATTCCCCAGGACCCACATTAGCCAGATGTACAAGGGGTGCATGCGTCTGGAGTTCATTTGCACTAGCTGGAGGCCCTGGCACACCCATCCTCTCTCTCTCTCTGTCTGTCACTCTTAAATAAATAAATAAAAATAAACAAAAATAATTTTTAAAAAACCCTAAATTCGTCCTTAGAGTCAGTTACGAGAAGAACGTCCATAAACTGTGTTAATAGGGCCGGGGAGGTGCTTGCTGTGTAAGCGTGGACTTAAGCTCGCCCCCAGCACCCGCATAAATGGCACCCAGCACATGCCTGCGATCCCAGCCCTGGGGAGGTGGATAGATACAGAAGAATCCCTAGCTAGCTAGACTAGCTCAGTTGGTGAGCTCTAGGTTCATCAAGAGACCCCGTATGGTATCTGACTACAAGGTGCCCCCCATCGATTCGTGTTTTGAATGCTTGGTGGCAGTTTGGGAGGTGGGGCCTTGCTGGAGGAGATTTGTTGCTGGGGAAGGGCTTAGAGGTGTCATGACCAGCTTCCCCCTTGCCAAACCTCAGCTCACTCTCTTGCTATTTTCTGCCAGCTGCTGTGGCAAAAAGTGATTCCCAGCCTTTACCATCTTTATCCTTCCATGACGAAGCTTCCCTCCAAGACTTTGCCAAAATAATGCCCTCCCATCTGCTGCTCTGGTCGGGTATTTTGTCCAAGCAACACGACAGAAAGTACAACACCCATCTCTAAGAATAAAGCGGAGTGAGATTAGCTTGATGTCAATCTCTGGCAAGAGCATGCATCATACATGCAGGCATCACACACATGAAAAAAAAAACTATAATAATGACTAGCCTGCTTTTGTGTCAAAATGAAAAACAAAAACAATATAAACATAGTAACAGTGATAGAGACCATTTTAGTTAGTTTCAGTTTCCTCTTTGTATCTAACATTAGATAACTATAATGTGATGATGGTATTGTAGTTTGAAACTTGGTAGCTTGAATTTTGAATTGCCTTAAGTATATGCTGTAGTAGCCTTGCCTAGAATAATTAATGTGTGAAAGACTACAAGTTCTTTGAGGTTTCCAGCCATTAGTGGTAATCAGTGTTCACAAAGAACACTGCTGAGCCAATAGTGTGTTTTCACTGCTGGTTTTAATTCCCTCTAAAGGACTCAGTATACGGCAGATGCATAACTTCCCTTTTCAGTACCATACAATCTTATAGAAAAGTTAAATATTATTTTTAACTCTGGAATTTCCCAATACCACAGCAATAAAAATAGATCTCACGCGTATTCTGTACATCAGTATCTAAAGTATTAGCCAGAAAGGTACTTTTTAGTTTATTTTTGTGTCATAGCCTCATGTACGAGACTCACCTCACCTTGAAGAGAAGCATTGTTAGTCTCGCAACTAGCTCTTTTAGCGATGAACAGGAATTAATCTGAAAGACCCTTTTTTCCCAGTGTGCTTCTTGATTATGTGTAGCAGACAGCTTCAGGTTCACTGAGATGAACTTCCAGACCAGACACAGTTCTGGAGGAAGGGATATTTATTGAAGCTTACAGATCCAGGGGGAGTTCCATAAATGGCAGAAGCTGGCCTGCCTTCACAGGTTCAAGCAGAGACAGAGAAGCACAAGCCAAAAAGCCAAAAGCCACATAGCACATTTAGGAGCTCCAGCTAGGCACACTTTGCATAACTTTAGATTGAGGTCTGAAACCCACCACCACACCTTAAGATCCACCCAGTGACACTGCCTCCAGCCAGGTGGCTGCAGATGTAAACTACAGACAATAAAGAACTGAATATATTGGGGGCCATCTATTGGGGGCCATCTATTCAAACTACCACATTATGGAATGCCTGTTTTTTTTATAAATTGAACTAGAGAAAGAAAAAAAAAAAACCTGTGCCTTTGCAGTTCTGAGACAAAAATCGAGAAAAATGAGGGGAAGGGTCCAATTAAAAAGCAACATTTTGTAGTAGTATTACCTGGAAACTTCAAAACTTTCCCCAAGAGTTTTTATTGGAAGAAGTATGGGTTATAATGAATTTATCATGAAAACAAAAGCATTTCATATTTAAATAAAAGAGCATGATAAAATTATATAATTCATCAGTCTGCAGTTCTGGAAACTATTGAATCAGCCCACCTAGAACAACATTTCATGCTAACAAAATTGTTCAGGTGGAGGAATTGAATCTAGGTCCTTTGGCTTTGCAGGCAAATGTCTTAACTGCTAAGCCAGTTCTCCAGCCCATGTAGGGCATTTCTGTTATTATTATTATATTATTGACAACTTCCATAATTATAGACAATAAACCATGATAATCCACTTTCTCCTTCACACTTCCACTCTCCATCATAACCCCTCCCCCTTTCAATCAGTCTTTCTTTCATTTTGATGTAATCATCTTTTCCTTGTATTATGATGGTCTTGTGTAGATAGTGTCAGGCACTGTGAGATCATGGATATCCAGGCCATTTTGTGTCTGGAGGAGCACGTTGTAAGGAGTCTTACCCTTCCCCTGGCTCTTACATTCTTTCCGCCACCTCTTCTGCAATGGACTCTGAGCCTTGGAAGGTGTGATAGAGATGTTTCAGTGCTGAACATTCCTCTGTCACTTCTTCTCACCACTATGGTGCCTTTTGAGTCATTCTAAAGGTCACTACCATCTGAAAAGGGAAGCTTCTGTAACCAAAACAGAGAGTAGCATATGGGTATAGGGCCAGGCGGGAGCACTCGGGAGGCAGAGGTAGGAGGATCACCGTGAGTTTGAGGCCACCCTAAGACTACATAGTGCATTCCAAGTCAGCCTGGTCCAGAGTGAGACCCTACCTCGAAAAACCAACACACGCAGACACACACACACACACACATTAAGGGAAGTGTTTGCCAGGCATAATGTGTGCATTTAGCCAGACGCCAGCCGGTGTTACACATACCCTAGGGTTCATGGTAGCTGAGGTTGACCTTGAACTCTTGATCACCCTTCCTCCACCTCCCATGTGCTAGGATTACATATATGCACCACTACATCAGCCTGAATTTCAAATAAATATTTAGGTTCAACTCAACTCAAGTTATTTGTGATTTTTTAAAAAATATTCTTTATTCCTTTGCAAGCAGAGGGAGGAAGAGAGGGAATGGGCACATCAGGGCCTCTTGCCACTGCAAACAAACTCCAGATGTATGCGCCACTTTGTGCATCTGGCTTTATGTGGGTACTAGGGAATCAAAGCAGGGCCATCAGACTTTGCAAGCAAGAGCCTTTAATCAGTGAACCATCTCTCCTGTCCAGTGATTTTATTTTAAAATATCCATAGTTACAATACTGTAGAAATTGCATCCTTTAATTATCTAGGGATGTCCATGGAGTTTTTAGAGGTAATCGATTATTATGCCTGTGATGGAATAGGTCTGCATACTTACTCATTTGTGAATGGATGGACATTCACAAGGCTTTTCTGTGTCCCAGGGACTCGAAGACACTCGTCTATGCACACGTGGAATAATCAAGGGCACAAAGGGTTTAGTTACCAGTACAATCATGATGTTGCTCCACCATCTGTCTAGTTTTTCTCTGTCACCCTCAGCTTTACTGGCACACTTCTGAGAGGTGTGTGTGTGTGTGTGTGTGTGTGTGTGTGTGTGTAAAACAAGCCCATACATCATAGGGAATGAGACAGTTTATTCCGAGGCAAACGTGCATGACCACGCCCTGGGCACACAGCCAGGCTGCCTGAACAGTATGTTCCAGCACAGAAGCAAGTGTAGAAACTTTGCGGATAGTTAGAATAAAAGAAATGCATAGAAAGCTGGGTGTGGTGGGGCACACCTTTAATCCCAGCACTCGGGAGGCAGAGGTAGGAGGATCACCATGAGTTCAAGGCCACCCTGAGACTACAGAGTTAATTCCAGGTCAGCCTGGACCAGAGTGAGGCCCTACCTGGAGAAACAAACAAACAAAAAAAAAATGCATATATATGCTAAATGTATATATTTTGTTCACCAGACTTCCCAGTAAGCACTTCTCTTAATGTTCGTACCCACATATTAATGCTACTCTCCCTTTTGGTTAGAGAAGCTTCTCCTTTCAGATGGCGGTGACCTCTGGGATGACTCAGAAGGCACCATAGTGTTGAGAAGAAGTGACAGAGGAGTGCTCAGCACTGAGACATCTCTATCACACCTTTCAAGGCTCAGGGTTCATTGCAGAATAGGTGGCGGAAAGAATGTAAGAGTCAAAGGAAGGGTAGGATTCCTTACAATACACTCTTCCAGATACAGAACTGGCCTGGATATCTGTGACCTCGCAGTGCCTGACACTACCTACACAAGTCCCGGATAACAGGAGGAGAAGATGATGACATCAAAATAAAAGAGATACTGACGGAGAGCGAGAGGGAGAAGAGGATATGATGGAGAGTGAAGTTGTGAAGAGCAAAGTGTGAGGGGGGGATTATCATGGTTGATTGTTTATAGTTATAGAAGTTGTCAATAACTAAAAATTTTAAAAGAGAAATTCACAAATCAAGGCATTTCCCAAATACACCGGTGGCAGATAGCACAAGGAGGGAAATCTCTAAATGAGCGTCCTTAGCTGTGTGGGATGGTAGAGGCTAGTGGTCTACTAAGTTAACGTATTCCGTAAGTTTTGCCTGGAACTTGACGTAATGTTAGGTCCGACACGGAAGTGGGCTATCCAGGGAACTAAAAGGTAGACCAATATAACTGGGCTCTGGGTCTGAAACATTCTAATTCTTCTCGAAGTTCTAATCAGTCAGTCAGCCTTGTAGATACTTAACATAAGTATGGCTGGCTTTGTTTTCTTTCTGGGCCCTTTAGATCACAGATTCCCCAGTTGGTCACACATCACATTTTGTACATGTCAAGGATAAATATTGACTTATGTCCAACGACGCTAGGAAGCCTCATTCCTAGGATCCTAGACGAGGGCATGACCACACAGGAAAACAGCCTTCAGTACAGGGAAGTGTTTGTTAAAGCCACTGAGGAGGAAGTCCCTGGGTTTTATAAACGTTATAACCCATCAGGATCTGGGTCTGGGTTTGTTTCGGTTTTCTGCCCTCCACATGCAGCATCAGAGTGGGTATACAATGGGAACGTTATGCCTAAAGCTAAAGTAAGAATATGATATACCCTCCACAGGAAAAGTAGCAGCTGAGGAAAACAGGCATTTTCACCAACCCTCCTCCCGAAAAATCATCCACTGAAATCAGACAATTTGTTTTCCTCTTGTGTCAGTAGTCATTTATATTCTTTTTTCTTTTTATATTTTTTGGTTTTTCAAGTTATAGTCTCACTGTAGCTCAGGCTGACCTGGAATTCACTAAGTAGTCTTTTTGTTGGTTTGGTTTTGATTTTTATTTATTTGAGAGCGACAGGGAGAGAAAGAGGCAGAGAGACAGAGACAGAGACGGGGGGGGGGGGGAGAGGGAGAGGAGAATGAGCGTGCCAGGGCCTCCAGCAACTGCAAACGAACTCCAGACGTGTGCGCCCCCTTGTGCATCTGGCTAACGTGGGTCCTGGGGAATCGAGCCTTGACCCGGGGACTTTAGGCTTTACAGGCAAGCATTTAACTGCTAAGCCATGTCTACAGCCCCACTATGTAGTCTTGAACTCACGGCAATCCTCCTATCTCTGCCTCCCGAGTGCTGGGGTTAAAGGCGTGCACCACCACACCTGGCTAAAATATAATTTTTAAAATGTATTTGCAATCAAAGAAAGGGAGAGAGCACCAAAGTCTGGACACACCAGGGTCTCCTGCTACTGCAAACTCCAGAAACATGCAACACATTTTGCACCTGGCTTTATGTGGGTACTGGGGAGTCAAACCGAGGCCGGCAGACTGTGCAAGCAAGAATCTTTAACTGCTGAGCAGTTCTCCAGAGATGGGGCACACCAGGGCCTCCAGCAACCGCAACAAAACTCCAGATATATGTTCCACTTTGTGCATCTGACTGTATGTGGGCACTGGGGAATGGAACCCAAGTCACTAGGCTTTTCAGGCAAGTGCCTTAACTGCTGAACCGTCTCTCAAGCCCTTTTTTCTTCTCTTTGGTGTGTGGTGTGGTTGCATTTTCTGTTTGTGTGCAGATGTGTGGAGGCCAGAGGAGAACACCAGCTGTCTTCCTCCATCTTTTACTTTGTTTTCTGGACATGGAGTCTCACTGCACCTGGAGCTGCTGTTTCCGGTCCGACTGGCTGAGCAGTGAGCCCCCGTGACTGTCCTGTCCCCACTCCCTGCAGGACTGGGGTTACAGGTGTGCCTGGCCATGCTCAGCTTTCTACATGGGTGCTGGGGACTCGAACTCAGACCCTCATGCTTATGCTACAAGTGTTCTTACCCACTGAGCCAGCTCCCCAGTTCCAAGGCTCATATAGTCTTTAAAATGTTTGAACTAATTTGCTATTATTTTAGTTTTTCTTCTGGCCAGTTTGATTTTTTATAGCCATAACTTCAGGTTGGAGGGTCTGAATGCCCAAATCTTGAATCAGCTAAGCAGCATGTTTGAAATCATTTCCAGGAAGAATTAAGGGGGAAACCATCCCTGAGTGGACACATCTTCCATAGTTATTTGTAATTAACAATTTCATTTGAGCTGTTATTGTAGTATCACACCAGATTCTAGTTTGGGGAAATGAATGGACAGCCACGTTATAGGAGAAATCAGACCACAATACAGTATCATTTTATTTTTTTTATTTTGTTTTTATTTGAGAGAAAGAATTTGGCATGCCAGGACCTCCAGCTGCTGCAAACTCCAGACGTATGCATCATCTTGTGCATCTGGCTTATGTGGGTCCTGGGGAATCAAACCTGGGTCCTCTGGCTTGGCAGGCAAGCACCTTAACTGCTGAGCCATCTCTCCAGCCCCAGGATCATTTTGCATTTCTTCCAAAGTTTGTCCTTTTTCCATGTACCAAATATCAGTGATGGGTAGAACAAAAGAGGTCAAAGTTGTAAGAACTTGGGATCTCACAGGTGATGTGGGCATAACAAAATCTTGTTTTTTATTTAAAGTCAAAAAGGAAAATGAGACTTTAACAGGAATTGTCTTGTCATATTGCCCATCTACATATTGGCAAAATGAGTATTGCTTAGTACTTTTCCACTCCCAGCCAATTGCACTATGGGCCATCTTGAAGACTCAGTTAATTGTTATGTTTTATTTTTCCAGTTAATTGTTTTTGTTAAAAGAATCAACTATTATTTGGGCCCACAATGTCACCAAAGACCAGATTCAAGTCTGGCACTCTGCTTTCACCCTGCCTCTATTCCCTTTAGGTCACCTTCTCACCTGACATGCTAGTCACTCAGGTGAGCCTGTCTGTCTAACCTGTTTGACCCCCATCACAGCTGAAGGTACAAATCTAACTGTCCCAAACATGCAGTGACCTTGGAGTCAACGTACAATAAAGCCTTCTGGGACTGAGCATTCCCCCATGAAATCAACTACCCAGGACGGAGAGGGGCCCTGGGGTGGTCTTCTCCTGAGAACATGCTCATCGCTTCAAGCAGTGAGGACGTGCTATGATCACCTTGCAGAACCAGAACTGAGGCAACGATCAAGAGGCCCACACCTTAACCAGGACTACTTCATTATACGTATATAATCAAGTAGATAGACACACATTCATACGTATATAATTAAGTGTATACTTATATTGCCTCTCATTTTTTAATTTAAATTCAAAGTTCATATAAATAACCTAAACCTGAATTTGGGGATTACTGGAGCCCTTCATTTGTCCACCCCAACGTGGCCACATTGATCAAATTTCCTCTCTGTCCATCACCATTAATGACTTCTTTAATTAGCATACTGGGACCAGTGGCCGATCCTATTCTGTTAGGGATGCCAGAGCCAGGGCTTTTGCTCTGAAGCTTCTGTGACACAGTGAACAGAAAGGAATTTGGGTTAATTTTTTTTATAGGCGGGCACCACCACGCCCAGCTTTTATTCTGTTTTGTGAAATATTTATTTATTTATTTGCAAGCTGAGAGAGAAGAGAGGCAGACAAAGAGAATGGGCGCACCCTGAGCCTCTAACCCCTGCAAGCGAACTCTGGTTGCATGCGCCACTTTGTGCATCTGGATTTCCTTGGGTACTGGGGAGTCAAACCTGGGCTGTCAGGCTTTGCAGGCAGGTGCCTTAACCACTGAGCCATCTCTCCAGCCCTAAGAATTTGTGAAAATATTTTACTTATTTATTTGAGAGAGAAAGAGACAGAGGATAGATGTGCCAGGACCTCTAGCCACTGCAAGTGAGCTCCAGACACATGTGTCACCTTGTACAGGCAAGTGCCTTAACTGCTGAGCCATCTCTCGAGCCTCTAATTTAAGGATTTTAATTTATGTCTGCACTCCTTTGTCTTGTAAGCCAATCCACTGTCACGTAAGAGATATATAAATACAAGCACACACCGGAGGGCCATATACCCAAGAGCCATGCAAAAACGAGACCGAGCTACACGCACGTTTGCCAGTTCTTAAAGCAAGACTGTGGATCCGGTATTTCCTTCATAGTGCTAAGCAACCTTTACTAACCGTCCTTCCCACGACACGACCCCTTTCAGAAACAAAGTAGAACTGCATTGCGGAGGTCGTTCACGTCCTCAGTTAGGTTCCTGCCTATGGGACTGTGTGTCTGTGTGTGAGTCTGTGTGTGTGTCTATGTGTGTCTGCGTGTCTGTATCTGTGTCTGTGTGTCTGTGTGTGTCTCTGTGTGTGTATGTGTCTCTGTGTGTGAGTCTGTCTGTGTGTGTCTTTGTATGTGTCTGTGTGTCTATGTATGTGTCTACCTGTGTGTGTGTTTCTGTGTGTGTCTGTGAGTGTCAATGTGTGTGTGTTTGTGTGTGTGTGTCTGTGTGTGAGTCTGTGTGTGTGTGTAGCATTGCTTCCCTGATTTCTTCCTTGGTCTGCTTGTTGGTACATCAGAAGGCTACAGATTTTTGTGTGTGACTCTAGGGGATCTGACATCCCAGACAACCCCGATATAACTCAGAAAAACCCATCGTCAAAGTTTTCAGCTCAGTTTTGGTCCCGGCAGTGTAAATAGGATGAGGATCACTTTGCCCTGCAGGCTTTATCTCAAAGGAGCCATAACAATCTTGTCCTTTCATAGAGAATTTTGTTCCACATGGAAATTACTAGGGAAACACAGTCAGAGAAAAACAAATAAGACTAAGAGTCTGAGAAAGTTAGACTGCTCAGAATTTATCTTTGGTTCTGACACAACCCTAAGCTTCTCTTATTTTTTCTTTTTAAAATTTTTTTGTTTATTTATTTATTTGAGAGCGACAGACAGAGAGACAAAGAGGCAGATAGATAGAGAGAATGGGTGCACCAGGGCCTTCAGCCACTGCAAGTGAACTCCAGACGCATGCACCCCTTGTGCATCTGGCTAACGTAGGTCCTGGGGAATGGAGCCTCGAATCGGAGTCCTTAGGCTTCACAGGCAAGCGCTTAACCGCTAAGCCATCTCTCCAGCCCTCTTATTTTTTTCAATATTTTCTTTGTATTTATCTATTTGAGAGAGAGAGAATGAGGCAAACAGAGAGAAAGAGAGAAAAAAAAATGGACATGCCCAGGCCTTCAGTCACTGCAAACGAATTCCAGACGCATGAATCACCTTGTGCATCTGGCTTACGTGGTCCTGGGGAATCAAACCAAGGTCCTTTGGCTTTGCAGACAAACGCCTTAACCACTCAGTCATCTCTCCAGCTCTCCCCCCTTTTTAACTCTCTCTCAAGCTGTGGAGATGGCTTAGCAGGTGCCTGCCGTGTAATCACAGTGGCCTGAGCCAGCACAAGTTTGATCCGTAGAATCCATATACAAAACTGGGCATAAACACACAGGCCTGTGACCCCAGCCTGTGGGGGCAGAGAGAAGGGCTCGCAGGTCAGCCAGTCTGACCTGCAACAGTGGTGTTGGGTTCAGTGAGAGACGCCATGCCAAGGACACAGAGCAGACTAGTGACCAGAAGCCGACTCCTCATGCCCAGCCCCACCTGCATTCACATGGGTACACGCTATACCCAGTACACATCAGCCAAAAACTAATCTCTCCCTCTTTTTTTGGTAGTTTCCTAAACACTAGTTGTTTTTTTCCCCCCTAACTTAGCAGTTCCATCACTTCTTTTTTTTTCTTTTTTTTTAAAAAAAATATTTATTTATTTGAGAGCGACAGACACAGAGAGAAAGGGTGGGGAGAGAGAGAGGGGGAGAGAGAGAGAATGGGCGCGCCAGGGCTTCCAGCCTCTGCAAACGAACTCCAGACGCGTGCACCCCCTTGTGCATCTGGCTAACGTGGGACCTGGGGAACCGAGCCTCGAACCGGGGTCCTTAGGCTTTACAGGCAAGCACTTAACCACTAAGCCATCTCTCCAGCCCCATCACTTCTTTTTTAAAAGATTTTTTAAAATATATTTATTTATTTATTACAGACAGAGGGAAAGAGTGAGAATGAGCACGCCAGGGCCTCTAGCCCCTGAAAAGGAACTCCAGACACATGGTCCATCATGTGCATGTGGCTTACGTGGGACCTGGAGAATCGAACCTGGGTCCTTAGGCTTCACAGGCAAGCACCTTAACTGCTAAGCCATCTCTCCAGCCCCCATCATTTCTTAAATACTTTCGAATCCCAACAAAAGTAGGCTGCCTATTGATGATCTTTATTTCTCTTGCCTAAAACTTCAAATTTAGACACACACACACACACACGCTAGATTTGGTAATATCAAGCATTCCCTACTTTTAAAATATGTCTGAGATAAATGATTGTGATTATCAAACATAAAACCAAGTAGAATATCAAGTGACAATCCTTGTGTTCCTAGAGATATAAAGTCTCCTGTTTGGCACTCTAACCCTTAAGCTAAGCTGAACCAGAGCTAAGAAGAGCCCCATGACCCTCAATAGTGGGCAACTTGATGTTCCCATTCTTGAGGTTATGTCCCTAATTACCTACCTACAAAAGAAGGCTGCCTTGCTTTTAATCTCTATCACAGTGACCCCCAAGTCCCTTTTTGGGGGGATACTGATGTGAGCTTTGTTTAAAACAGAGGAAGGATTGGGACAAGGGTGTGTATGACTAAGCAATCCTGGTCCCTCATAAACTCATGTGTTCTGAATGCTTGGGCCCTCACTGGTGGAGAAGGTGTATTGCTGGGGGCAGGCTTTGGAGTGTTTTGGCCAGCTCCCCATTGCCAGGGCTCAGCTCACTCCCCCGCTGCTATTTCCACCTGCTGTGGTGGTTTGTCCAGCCTCGGCGCATACCCTGCTTTCACCTGCCATCATGAAGCTTCCCCTTGACACTGTAAGCCAACATAAAAGCCACGGAGAGCTGCTGGCCTGAGCAGAGTTGCTCGTGGGCTGTAAGCGGTCCCGCTAGAGGGTTAACATTGGAATGCCGTATACTCTGTTGTGGGTCTCAGATGGGCATAGAGCTGTAGGAGTTGATGTTTGCCCTGCTTGCTTTAGATCTTGCATTGGTTCAACCTATCCTTGTAATGCCATTTGTTTTGCTGTGTGAGTGTTTACTCTGTGCCATTATGTGTTTTTGATTTTGCAGAGTCATACTTAAGAGAGACTGTGGACTTCAGGGATGTTTGAATAGTTTTGGGATTGATACAAACTACGGGGGCTTTTAAAGTTGCACTGAGTGCATTTTACGTTGAGATGGTCAGGAGTTGAGGGGGACAGATGTAGAATGTGATGGTTTGAATCAAAGGTTGCCCATAAACTCATGTGTTCTGAATGCTTGGTACCAACTGATGGCAATCTGGAAAGCAGGGCTGGAGGAGGTGTGTTGTTGGGGACGGGTTTGGGGGTGTTATAGCCAGTTCCCTTTTGCCACAGCTTGGTTCATTCCCCTGCTGCCACTTTCCACCTGCTGTGGCAGAAGAGATGCCCAGCCTCTGCCCATGCCATGCTTGCTCCTGCCATTATGAAGCTTCTCCTCCGGACTATAGACCCAAACAGAAGCCTTTCTTCTCTTCAGCTGCTTCTGGTCAGGTGCTTTGGCCCAGAAACAAGAAGGGAACTACAACTATGAGGAGAGTCTGGACCAAGACTTGTACATTTGTTGGCATGTTGTAATTTATGAAACTTCCAACACATTACCTAAAGGAGCTCAGACCCAGCTTGTCAGGTCCTCAGGAAGAAGACCTTCTGGTCTTTGTATTGTGCAAGATTATCTCGCCTTACAGAACATGTTAACTCTTTTGTGTCTGTTAGTGTTCATGTGTGCACAGGTGCTTGTGTACATGTGTGTGCTTGTGTGTGGAGGCCAGAGAATAACCTCGGCCGTGGTTCCCTAGGCACACTCCACCTGCTTCGAGATGGAGTCTTTTGCTGACCTTCATTTACCAATTCGGCTAGACTGGCTAGCCGCTGACCACTCTGTCTTGACCTCCCCCAGACTGGTACTCCCTGCCTCATACCAGGGCTGGCTTTTTCAAACAAGAGTTTTGGGGACCAAACACAGATCCTCATGCTTTCAAGGCAAGCATTTTACTGACTGACCTATCATCCCAGTACACAATGTGTTAGCTTTACAGTAACTTTTAACTTCATTATTTCATTGCAATTTTCTTAAATATTCTGTTTTTCTTAATATAGAACCAAAGCCCTGTGGGTAAATCCAGCCGTGGAACACTAGGTGGCACCGTGAGAGCCTCTCCTGGAGCTGCTTTTAATAACCTAGGTGCTCCTCTCCTTTTCTAGTCGAACACTTGTTAGCACAGATGGTAGAATAAAGAAACTTCTTTTTCCACATAAAAAGATTCTATAAAGGTATCCTGGCCAAGGGTTTGTGTTGCTGTCCGGTTCACATTACTGGTAGAAATCACCCAACCAAGAGTAGCTTCTGGGAAAAAGAGGTTTATTTTGGCTTACAGGCTCGAGGGGAAGCTCCACGATGGCAGGGGGAAATGATGGCATGAGCAGAGGGTGGACATCACCCCCTGGCAAACATAAGGTGGACCACAACAACAGCCAAACACTGGCATGGGGAAACTGGCTATAAAGCCCATAAGCCTGCCCCCAACAATACACTGCCTCCAGGAGGCATTAATTCCCAAATATCCATCAGCTGGAAACATAGTATTCAGAACACCTAAGTTTATGGGGGACACCTGAATCAAACCACTACATTCCGCCCCGGCCCCCATAAACTGATAATCATACATGATGTAAAATGCAATACATTCATCTCATTTTAAAAGTCCCCATAGTTTTTATCAATCCCAGTGATGTTCATACATCCCCACAGTCCAAGATCTTTTAACTGAGCCATAATACCAAAAAATAACCTCAAAAAACCCATATGGCACAGAATAAATATTCACACTGCAAAAGATGGCATTGAGCATAGCAAAGAAACATTCAACCAATACAAGATTTAAAACAACCAGGGCAAATATCAAACTCTGTAGCTTCAAGTCCAGCAACTCTAGTCAGTGACAAATCTCCAAGTCCGATAATTCTAACCAGCAAGTCTCTGGCATTCCAATTCCACCCCTCCAGCTAGGCTACTCACAGTCCTGGGAAACTTCACTCATGGTCCCAGCATCTCCACTGGGTCTCCACTGCAAGCCACGGTTCATCCTCATGGCCCCATGGGGTCTCTATGCAGGCAACCAGCAAACCTGCTTCACACTACCCATGGTCATTTCCAAAACACAAGACCGTGTTGCAAACTCAATGACCCTCTTTCCAGCATTTCTTATACTCCATGATACCAGGTAGGGTGCCAATTTGTTAATCCAGGGAGGAATAAAGCAGACTTTGAAGAACAGGACACTCCTTGAGCACTCAGGCCCCTTCAAAAGAGTCTACATTCTTCTTGTTGCCCCAGCACAGGTCAGCTAGCCCAGTCTCAAAGGTTGTAATCTCTCAGTTGCAGCTGAACGGGCTACAGTTTACCTAAAGATTTTTCTTTCTGTGCCATATCCCTCTGCTCACAACAGTTCATTTCTATGCAAAGCAACCCTGCACAACTTCTCAGGACATGGGCATAAGAGCAAGCTTCTCACACAAACTGCTAGCCCAGTCCAAGCAAAGCTCTTTCTCACCCTCATAAGCCAAACCTCACAGTCCATAGTTCTTACTGCATTCAGGTCTTGCAGCTCAGACCAGAACAGTCCATCAAGCTATACTTACAGCACTGCAAGGCATCTCTTAGGCCAAGGTTTCAACTCCTTCCACTTTCCTCTTGAAAATCAGCTACAAAAGGCTGAAGCCACATAGTCAAGTGTCTAGCAGCAACCCCACTTCTGGTACCACTTTACTGTTGCAGTCCAGTTCACATTGCTGGTAGAAATCACCCAACCAAGAGTAGCTTCTGGGAAAAAGAGGTTCATTTTGGCTTACAGGCTCGAGGGGAAGCTCCACAATGGCAGGGGAAAAACAATGGCATGAGCAGAGGGTGGACATCACCCCCTGGCCAACATAAGGTGGACCACAGCAACAGGAGGGTGTGCCAAACACTGGCATGGGGAAAATGGCTATAAAGCCCATAAGCCCGCCCCCAACAATACACTCCCTCCAGGAGGCATTAATTCCCAAATATCCATCAGCTGGGAACCTAGCATTCAGAACAACTAAGTTTATGGGGGACACCTGAATCAAACCACCACAGTTTGATTTCCTAGTGAATATTAGGTAGAGGAACTAAGCTCCTTAGCAAACGATGCCAGCACTGATCAAATGGAGACTCCATCAAATCCCAGTGCTGTCATTTAGTAGCTGGTTTTCTTGGAAAAGTCTACTTATTACCCTGTGTGCATCTCACCATATTGCTGAGGACGACCAAGTGAAGTGATGCACGGGGGCTGGATTCTTGCTGACTTCATTCACGCAGTAGATTATTTTCTTACTCTGCCGTACACTGAGGGGGAGAATAACTCACAAGACTGGTAACATTTTCTGATTAAGAAGTAATTTGCTATGTATGCTCTAAAACAAATACATCTTGGACTTTAGAGATGGCTTACCATTAAGGTGCTTGCCTGCAAAGCCAAAGGATCCAGGTTCGATTCCCCAGGACCCACATAAGCCAGATGCATAAGGTGGCACATGCATCTGGAGTTTGCTTGCAGCACCAGGAGACCCTAGTGCGCTCATTCTCTCTCTCTCTCTCTGTCTGCTTTTTTCTGTCCTCAGAAATAAATAAATAAATAATTTTTAAGATTTATTTTTATTTATTTATTTATTAGAGAGAAAGAGAGAGATAGAGAATGGGCACACCATGGCCTCTAGCCACTGCAAACGAACTCCACATGCATGTGCCACCCTGTGCATCTGGCTTACGTGGGACCTGGAGAATTGCACTGGGTCCTTAGGCTTCGCCAGCATGTACCTTAACTGCTAAGCCATCTCTCCAGCCCTAAATAAAATATTTTAAAGGAACTGCATCTTGATAAAGATTAGAATGTGGTAACAGGAATGTAACACTTGTTAGAATATAATGCAGCCTCAAGCTTCCATTTCTGGCCATTCCTGGCTATCATTTTAAATCAGCTTGTTGTGTAGAGAGAGGCTTGGTGTAATCATGAAGTCCAGTACAGAGGCATGCCTCTTCTGCAGGGTACAAATGCATCACCAACTTTCAAATACAAGTATTTGACCAAAGGTCCACTAAAAATTTTCTTTTTTCTTTTCTTTTTGGTTTTTCAAGGTAGGGTCTCACTCTAACCCAGACTGACCTGGAATTCACTATGTAGTCTCAGGGTAGCCTCGAACTCACAGTGATCATCCTACCTCTGCCTCCTGAGTGCTGGGATTAAAGGTATGCACCACAACGCCCAGCTTAGGGTTTTCTTTTATTTGGTATTCCCAATAATTATGCTGTAAAATGAGTTTGCTACTTTCTAGTGAATTATTCAACATTGGAATTATTCTTTTTATAATTTTTTTTGTTTTTATTTATTTACTTATTTGAGAGCAACAGACAGAGAAAAAGAGAGAGAGAGAGAGAATGGGCACACCAGGGCTTCCAGCCACTGCAAGTGAACTTCAGACACGTGCACCCCTTTGTGCATCTGGCTAACATGGGTCCTGGGGAATCGAGTCTCGAACTGGGGTCCTTAGGTTTCACAGGCAAGCGCTTAACCACTAAGCCATCTCTCCAGCCCTGGAATTATTCTTATATTCTGTTAACAAGCTTTAGAAAGTTACTGAGGGTATAAACATTTGGATTATCATGTTAAAAATGGTCCTACATACAGTTAAAAGAGTGAAAAGACGAACAGTGAAATGGGAGAAAATATTTGAAAATCTGTATCTGATAAGGGACTTATATCAGCCCATGTAAAGAACTCTTTCACCTAAATGATGACGAAAAATGAATTTTAAGAAATAGGAAAAGGATTTGAATAGACATTTCTCCAGAGAAATAGCAAATGAACAATAAGCTCAAGAACAGGTGCTCAGTATCATTACAAGAGAAATGCAAGTACAAGTCTGATGGGAATGTAAAATAAAATAAATAAAATTGTGAGCCAGGCATGGTGGCGCACACCTTTAATCCCAGCACTTGGGAGGCAGAGGTAGGAGGATCACCGTGAGTGATCACCCTGAGACTCCATAGTGAATTCCAGGTCAGCCTGGGCTAGAGTGAGACCCTACCTCAAAAAAAAAGGTTGTGCAGCTGTTTGGTAGACACTTAGCAGTTGCTCGGATATTAAAGATATCATATAACCCAGCAATTCCACTCTTAGGTTTCCACCTAAGAAAATTGAAAAGAGGCCTGGCATGGTGGCACACGCCTTTAATTCCAGCACTTGGGAGGCAGAGGTTGTAGGATCACCACGAGTTTGAGGCCACCCTGAGACTCCATAGTGAATTCCAGGTCAGCCTGAGCTAGAATGAGACCCTACCTCAAAAAACAAACAAACAAAAAGACCAAAAAAAAAAAAAAAACTGAAAAGATATGTGCATACAAAAATTTGTACATAGGGCTGGAGAGATGGCTTAGCGGTTAAACGCTTGCCTGTGAAGCCTAAGGACCCCGGTTCAAGGCTCGGTTCCCCAGGTCCCACATTAGCCAGATGCACAAAGGGGGCGCATGCGTCTGGAGTTCGTTTGCAGAGGCTGGAAGCCCTGGCGCTCTCTCTCTCTCCCTCTATCTGTCTTTCTCTCTGTGTCTGTCGCTCTCAAATAAAGAAATAAATAAATAAATTTTTAAAAAATTAAAAAAAATTTGTACATGGACATCATGCCATGCTGTCCTCCAGGCATGACAAGGCTGTTGCCCTCATAACCCCTCAGCTGCTGTGATTATCCACCGGAGATCTGCAGATGGAAAATTGGGCTTATTAACTTTGCATCATGGGGGAGACAGGCGCTGAAGAGGCCCTGCCCATCTTCGCGGATTCATAGACAGTTAACCATTGCGCGCGGGGCGGGGGGGGGGGGGTAGAGGGGACAGGGTAGTCCATGAGGCACCGTCCTTCCTTGAGGGTATAAACAAGCAGTTAACAGTTGCTGGGAGAAAGCCTTTCTCTTCAGCACTGCAGTTGCCCATACATTGCCCATGCTTCTGTAAGCGACCCCTGTGCCATGCAACGGTAAGAAATCTTACTGTTAAACTTACTGCCTCAGCAAGTTAGACTTGAGTGGAAACATTTCTCTGTTTCTGCCATTGGTACCTTATCTAGGGTGAGTTCATGGCTGTTCCCATCTCTCTAGGACGTTCATAGGGCACCGGGCGCCTGGATGTGGGGTAGGAGGAAGCAAAGATGGGCCTGGCAGGATTGCTCGCGCTGGCTCTGCTGGGGTGACGAGATAGGCAAGCAAAGCTCCGTTGGGTGAGGGCGGAGCGGGGTCAGGGCTCAGCCCGATGGGCCCCTCTCTCCTGGTGTTGTGGAATGCCACGCCTCCCCGTGCGGTAGCAGGTGCGCTGGCCAAGCTACAGGTGAGACGCGTGCAAGTCAGGCCACTCCACCTGCAGGTGGAGTGTCTGTGAGAGAGCCCCTAGGTGGCCGTTGTCCTCCATGTGGTGTGGAGTGGTCAGCGTCCCGGATGAATGGGGTCTACCATGCATGCCCACAGAACAGCCGGTGGACTAAGGCACACATGACAATCCCCTGAATAGGACAGGACTGTGAGCAGGCTCGTGTGGCCCTCACGCTGGGAAACAAGGCGCTGTAACAGAGGCTGAGCTTGCCGGCTTAGCCGAGGAGCTACGGGGAGAAAGACGCGTGCACGCCGTCCTCTGCGCTAACCCCTGAACTCGCTGGGAAAGGGGCGGGGAAGAATCCCACAGAAAGGGTAGCTTGCTGTTTCTTTTTTTTTTTTAATTTTATTTTTTATTTATTTGAGAGCGACAGACACAGAGAGAAAGACAGGTAGAGGGAGAGAGAGAGAATGGGCGCGCCAGGGCTTCCAGCCTCTGCAAATGAACTCCAGACGCATGCGCCCCCTTGTGCATCTGGCTAACGTGGGACCTGGGGAACCGAGCCTCGAACCCGGGTCCTTAGGCTTCACAGGCAAGCGCTTAACCGCTAAGCCATCTCTCCAGCCCTTGCTGTTTCTTATGGATGGAGTATAGAGTATATATTAGATCTGCGATAGTTAGCCCCTCTTGGGACCTCAAAATTTGGAACCTATAGGAAGATCAGGACAGACGGGAGGGAGAGAGCGAGGCAGAGGTGAGTAGAAGTGATGGCATATATCGCCCAGGTCCGACCTTCCATACAGAATAAGGGACTACCCAGATACAGCATGGGACCTTAACGTCACAGGAAACTGCGACAGTCAGGGGACAGTCTTACCTTCTCAGTGCTGGGACCAAGTACCCAACTAGAAGCAGTTTAATGGAAGAAGGTTTCATTCAGCTTACAGAGGGTCAAGTCAGGCTGGAGCTGGAAGCCAGTGTCACATCGCCACAGGGAAGGTGGGGAAAAGAGAGAGAGAGAGAGAGAGAGAGAGAGAGAGAACAGCTGGTAGAGCCAGGCTGTTCACGCCTCAAGGCCCATCCCCCAGGGACACAGTCTTCCAGCAAGGCCTAAACTCCTCGAGGTCCCACAATCGTCCGCCACAGCGCCACCTGCTGGGGATCAAGTACTCAAACCCATAAAGCCGTGGGGGACGTTCTACATTCAAACCAACACACTCTGCCCCTGACCCCCACAGGTTCCACGGCTATCTCAGGATGCAAGATGAATTCCTTCCAACTTTAAAAGTCTCCACAGTCTTTTCCAGCCCCAACAACGTTCAAAATATGAAGTCCAAAGGCTTGTTTGAGACTCAAGGCAGTTTCTTAACCGTGAGCCATATGAAATAAAAACACGTTATATGCTTCCAACATACGATGGCTCAGAGTAAACATTCTCATCCCAGAAGGAAGGAATGTGGACATGGGAAGGAAATATTGGACCAAAACCCAGCAAGGCGATCATGAAATCTTATAGTTCTGTATCTACTATTTGGGACTTGTGATGAAATCCTCCAGGCTCCAAAAGGCTTGTGTAGCTCTGACCTTGATGTGTTGCCTGAACTCTCTTCTGTGGGTGCAATCTTTCCTGAGCCCACCACTTCCTTGGAGGATGTGCTATGGTCCTGGCATTTCCAACATCCTGGGGTCTCTTTTGCAACTGTGGGCTCACCCTCACATCTTTCTGCAGTGACATCGCTTACTCTCCATGCAGGGCCTTTGACCCTGCCTCACATTGTTTAGCCTCAGTAGGTCTCTGAAACCATGGTCAAATGCTCCATGGCTCCCTCCATCATCCTTGTTTTTCTTTTTCTTGTGTGTGGTTGTGTGTATGTGGTGCATGCATATGCATGTGCTCATGCGGTACCTCGTGTGCACACGCGTGGCAAGGTGCACTCACCTATAGTGGTGGGAGTGGAACTCCAGGTGTGGAGGGCTGAGTAAGGCAGTGCTTCCCACCCATGCTGTGCGCCCAACACGGATTCTTTTGAGGAAACAATTCATAAAAGTGGGTTTCATGCTGTCCTGGACCTTGCTAACATTGACTTGTGAGGTGAACTAGCTCTTTGAGGTGGCAGGTGATGGACCCTCAGCAATCCTGTCCACTCTCTGCTAACCTGTGAGTGTTCTACAGATTTAAAAAGACATGCGTTGCAGTCAAACATCCTACCAGCTAAGGTTTATGGGAGGAAGGGTTTATTTCACGTTTACAGACCCAGGGAGTGTTCCATCCACGGTAGAAGCAGCTGCTCCCTTCACAGGTCCAAGCAGCACCGCCAGCAAGCGCAGCCAGCCCGTCGTAGTCAGCTCTGGGTGCTCGGGGGAACCTGACCATCAGGCACAGTTTGTGGGAAGCTTACAGAACCAGGGGGAGTTCCACAGTGATGGAAGCAGCTGGCCCCTCTCGCAGGTCCACACAGAGAGAAATGCCACCACCAGCACCACAATCAAGCATGTTCCAGGCACCCCAGGCAGAGCTCAGGCTCCCTGCAATACCATGGGCTGGAAGTGAGCAACATCTTAGGGCTGGACCCTAGGATCCACCCACAGTGACCCCTCCTCCATCCATTACACACTTTAATAGACTCCTGAATCAATTCGAACTACCATACCACCAGAGCTAAAACTGCTCTCTCCACACCTTTGGGCTGGGATCAAGACCCTACTTCAAACATACCTTAGGGCTGGACCCCAGGATCTGCCCCACCCCCCGCAGTGACAACTCCTCCAGCAGGCTTCCAGAGACTTAAGTGGGGTGCTTAACCTTAATAAAAATACCCGAGGCTATGGGGGACATACATTCACATTTAAACCACGACAACGTGCTGTTATATCAACATGCCAGGCCTTTGGAAACATGCTATATGAAAGAAGCTAGTCACAAAACCAATATTAAAGGTTTCTCAGTACATGAAATGTCCAAACAAGATAAACAGAGACAGAGATTATGTTTCTGGTGGCCAGAGGCCGACAAGGAAGAAGAGCAGAGTAAACACTAACAAGTATACAATTCACATGTGTGGAAGTAAGAAGGTTCTAAAATTAGATAGTGATGACAGCTTCAAAACGCTGTGACTATACTGAAACCTATTGACCATAATCTTTTTAAAATTTTATTATTAATTGTATTTTAATAAAATGGTTTACTCTTAGATTCCCCTCCCCTGCCCCAATTCTGCTGAGGGTCTTTGTGGGGACCAAGAGGCCTCAGTCAGCTCTGTGGAGGGGGCATATGGTGCCTCAGGCTATTCTCACCCACCCATTGGCTTTTACAATCTTTCAACCCCCTATTTCACAATGTTCACTGAGCCTTGATGGGCAAGATAGGGATGTGATGTAGTGTTGAACATAATTTATTCACATTCAAACTACCTAATAAAGCTGTTATTTTAAGTTATTAAAGTTATTTTTTTAAATTTTTTAATTTATTTATTTGAGAGCGACAGACACAGAGAGAAAGACAGATAGAGGGAGAGAGAGAGAATGGGCGCGCCAGGGCTTCCAGCCTCTGCAAACGAACTCCAGACGCGTGCACCCCCTTGTGCATCTGGCTAACGTGGGACCTGGGGAACCGAGCCTCGAACCAGGGTCCTTAGGCTTCACAGGCAAGTGATTAACTGCTAAGCCATCTCTCCAGCCCTAAAATTATTTTTAAAAAGTAAACAAGCTGCGTGGTGGTACACGCCTTTAATCCCAGCACTCGGGAGGCAGAGGTAGGAGGATCACTGTGAGTTCAAGGCCAGCCTGAGACTGCATAGTGAATTCCAGGACAGCCTGGGCTAGATTAAGACCCTACCTCAGACCCCTCAAAAAAAGAGAAACCTTCGAAAATGGTGATCGATTCTGTAGTAATTCTTTGTTAGTAGTGGTGTCGCTATAGCAGAAGCCCACGAGGAAACAGGTGAGAACTGGAGGGAGTATTTGCCATCACGCCGGACTCAGCACCATGGACAGGTCTCAGCAGCTGCTGTCTTTAAAGAAAGCAAGAGAAAGACTGCAAGATTTCCCAGAAGTGACATTTCAATTGCAGTTTTATTCTTTTTTAGCGCTGCCAAATGTCATAGCAGCCGTGATTGCCATAATATGTACATCTTGTGAAACCCCGCCTCGGAGACAAAAGTTCTGCCACACTACGCCTTCCTAGTTCATTCAACAAACACCGGACACTTGCTTAAACAAATCCCTCACCTCACCAGTCCCAAGACTTGTGAATAATCGCGTGTGTGTGATAAACTCAGATGATATTTGTGAAATAGCTCAGATCACACGTTCATGAAAGATATAGTCAATACTGATATCTTTTAAATATAAACTTTAATTGTTTATTTGCAAGGAGAGAGAGAGAGAAAACAGGCATGCCAGGGCCTCTTGCACCTGCAAACAAACTCCATAAGCGTGCACTACTTTGTGCATCTGGTTTTACGTGATACTGTGGGAATTGAACCTGGGTCATCAGACTTTGCAAGCAAGTGCCCTTAACAGCTGAGTCATCTCTCCAGTCCAGGACTTTATGTCTTTTTTTTTTTTTTAATTCTGATATCTAGAACAAGCAATCACACTACATCAAAACAATTAATTTTCTTCTAGGAAGATTTCATGATAGTAGAAGCTAAGACAAGTATTAGATACACCCAAGTCTTAAGACAAATGCAATTAAAAACCTGTACACTGGGGCTGAAGAGATGGCTGAGTGGATAAGCACTTGCCTGTGAAGCCTAAGGACCCCAGTTCAAGGCTTGGTTCCCCAAGTCCCATGTTAGCCAGATGCACAAGGGGGCGCACGTGTCTGGAGTTCATTTGCAGTGCCTGGAGGCCGTGGCACACCCATTCTCTCTCTTTCTCTCTCTGCCTTTTTCTGTCTGTCTGTCACTCTCAAATAAATAAAAATAAACAAAACCAAGATGTTACACATGCTGTCCACAGCGCTCAGGTTTTCATGAGTCCTGGGGATCTGAACTCAGGTCCTCACGCTTGTGTGGTAAGCACTTTATCCACTGAGCCATCTCGCCAGCCCCGCAGTTACCATTTCTTACGTGCCTCATTCTTTGTGCAGAAACATTTCCATCTGGTTTATTCTTCCTTTGCCAAAATGCTTTCTTTTTATTATTAAATTATTATATTTATTGAGGGAAGTACAGAGCCAAGGAAAGGCACCCATGTGGCTAGAGATCCCACATGAAGGGCTTGGGAAAACCGTGGAAGGAAAAAGGAGAAAAGAAAGTTCAAGGTGTTCCTGACGTGTAGGGATCTGAAGGGGATCAAGAGCTCATGTGCAGAGCAAGGGCCGGGACCTCCCCTCGGCTCAAACCGGCTGGGCCTTGGCCGGAGCCCAACTAAGGGAAAAGCTCGCCCACAGCTGGGAGTCCCCAAGTGCAGAGTAACTCCCTTCAGCATTCCTCACAGAGTGGGGCTGGTGGTGACAAGGCCTCTTGCTGACATTTGTTTTGTAAGCTTTTACTTCATCCTAAAGTGAAATTTTAGAAGGACTTATCTGCTAGATACAGGTTTTTATGTTGTCAATATTTTTTTCATTCCAAAATGTAAAAGTAGATTTATTAGTGGTTTTTGTAATTGCTATCAAAAAATATCTTACAGAAGCAACTTAAGGGAGGAAAGATTTCTTTTGGCTCACAGTTTCAGGGGCTTTAATTAAATTTTTTTTTTTTTTACTTTATTTGAGAGAGAGAGGGAAAAAAAGGGCCAAAAGAGGCAGAGAGAGAAAATGGGCGCATCAGAGTGTTTAGCCACTGCAAACGAATTCTTTGTGCATCTGGCTTACATGGATCCTGGGGAATCTAACCTGGATCCTTTGGCTTTGCAGGCAAGCACCTTAGCCATGGGCAATCTCTCCAGCCCATCTCAGGGGCTTTCTAATGCTTCTTAAGCAGAGCTACCCACTTGTAGGATAAAAGGGTGGCTGAAAATGTGCTAAAGTTAGGTTTAGAGAACAAAAAAGAAATGTAACCTTCTATTTTTTTTTTTTTTTTGGTCTTTTCAAGGTACTGTCTTGCTCTAGCCCAGGCTGACCTGGAATTCACTATGTAGTATCAGGGTGGCCTTGAACTCTCAGTGATCCTCCTACCTTTACCACCTGAGTGCTGGGATTAAAGGCGTGCGCCACTACGCCCAGCTCCTATCTTCTATTAATATTCTGCAGTGGAACTTACGGGCCCTCTGTCAGCATGCTGAAAACACACAATCACCTTCTCTGCTTGTGTGACCAACAGCAAACCTGCCAGGAAGGGCGTCACCTGGCCACCATACCCCCGTCCTTCCATCTCCTCCCACTGCCCCATAAGGGCCACTTTGTATGTCGGCCACACCGAGACTTGTGCTGAGGGGCCAGCTGTCTCTGATTCTCTGAGCAGAAATGATAAACTTCCCACCACCAAGGATGCGGACTGGGTGACTCCCAGTGACGTTAATTACTCACTAAGAAAGCCCCCAGGAAAAGCTACTCAGGTAACCTGAGCTGGGAAAAAGCTCAATAAAAAAAAAAAGACCTTGCCGGGCGTGGTGGCGTACGCCTTTAATCCCAGCACTCGGGAGGCAGAGGTAGGAGAATAGCCGTGAGTTCAAGGCCACCCTGAGACTACAGAGTTAATTCCAGGTCAGCCTGGACCAGAGTGAGACCCTACCTCAGAAAAAAAAAAAAAAAGACCTCAAAATCTGCACTGCAGGGACCCCTTCCTGTGCTCTGGCTACAGATGCCTGGACGGAGACATGTTTGTGGTTTGAGACCACAGGCTGATGACCATTCCCATCTCACTTCTGGGAACCGGAACTAGCGGACGAAGATTTAGTCCCTTTCAGTTGCAGCAGGGCCTTTGCCTGCCAGGCATGAGGAGTGGGAGACAGCGAGAAGGAACTGTGCCGAGGAGAGATGAAGAAAGGAAGGAGAGAGAAACAGAGTCATCTTGTGGGCTGAGAGGCAGCTGGAGACCTTGACTTTATAGGCCCCGGACAATGCTCAGCAAGGACGGGCCGTGCATCCTGCCTGCTCGTCTCTGCATGTATCTTCCTTCACCATCCCGAGCTCATCCTCATTGCAGTTCAAGCAAATATTTAGCAAGGGTGAGGAAAGAGTTCCCACTAATCATAAAATTAAGCTCAGAAACATTTGCCACTCATGAAAATACAGAGGGGCTGGGAAGGTGGCTCAGGATGAGTGTTTGCCGCACCAATGTGAGGACGCGGGTTTGGATCCCTGGGTGGGGCGGGGTGGGGGGAAGGTAGCCCACCGTAATCCCAACACCAGGGAGGCAGAGAAGGTGATCCCTGGAGCACACTCGCCCCATCAGCGAGCTGTGGGCTCAAGAAAGAGCCCTTGCCTCAGCTAAGGTAGAGATGGACTGAGGAAGACACCAGCATCAACCTCTGTCCTCACACATACATGCAAAGAACACCTGCACACGTGAACACACGCCACGCATACACGAATACATAGCAAACTGGAAGTCACAAGCATGTTCAAAGCCCTCAGTGCAGGCATTTAACCTGGGCCTCCTCATCAGCCACACCATCTTTGAGGCCTGCAGAAGTCAAGCAAGTAGAATTTGTCCAGGGAGCGTCACGACTGCCAGAAAACCAAGGACGGATAGGCTCGTGCAGGCTAATAGAGTCTGGCAAAGGCTGCAGTTCAAAGCGCTCTACCACCCCGCTTGCCGCGAGCAGTGGCTTTCCTGTGTCAGAGACAGCTTCACGTTCCCTGATCTTACTTTTCCACCTGGGCAGGGCCTACTGTGCCTCTGACTTTGGTAACCGTCCTATAGGACTCGTGTTCCTTCCTTCCATGGCTCAAGTCAGGCTGCCCATGACCTTGCTTTTGATTCCTGTTTGCCACATCAGCCTGAGCAAATGTCACATTTACAACCTGGGGCAGCTGGCTTGGGCCTCTTCTAGAGGCTGCGGAACATGCAGTGTGGGTCTTTCGACTGTATTCAAGTTCCGGTCCTTCATAAGAGACTGTGGCTCCGTCAAATAACACTCCGTTATGAGTCATATTTCTGAGTGAATGTAATGGCTCTGGCTAATTTTAACCTCACTAGGATATAATATTTGCAAAACTTGGTTTGACTTGTTGCGTCCATTCTACGTACCATAGTGATTTGATGAATACGTCACAGAAATCATTAACTTTCAAGTTTTTCTCTTCCCAGAACTACAACTAAAAACTTGTTCTGTTCAAATCCTAGATGAATGAACAGAAATTTTGTAGGGAAATAATCCCAAGTTTATTTTTAAAATATTTATTTATTTATGAGAAAGAGAGAGAGAGAGAGAGAGAGAGAGAGAAAATGAGTGTGCCAGGGCCTCTTGCTGATACAGACTAACTCCAAATACATGCTTCACTTTGCATTTGGCTTGACATGGGTGCTGGGGAATTGGGAGACTTTGCAAGCCAGTGCCTTGAACAGCTGAGCCATCCCTCCAATCCCATCAATTTGAAATTTGAAATTCCTTTGGCATTTATCTGGGCACAGTTCTAGCCACAGTAATACCTACATCTTGCCCTACAAGGAGCTTGAAGTCTAGGAAAAATAAAATGTGATAATAATCACATTGCAAAGTCAAACTGCGGCCTTGCTGCTTTCTTGGAGGAAGTGGAGCAATCTCTGATCCTTGTAAAAAGCAAATTATCGCCTTTCTACAAGGGTGTGCTTTGTAGTGGTGTATCCCACAGAGCCCCAAGATGGGACTTCCTGCCAATAGACCTTTGTGCAAATTAGGAAAAGATGCCCTCATGTTCAGAACTTGGCCAGTAATCGAAACCTTGGTGGTAGGAAAGACATCCTTTCCTCGGGCGCAGCTCATATCCCCTCCATCAAGGGCATGAGTTACAGAGGTTCCAGCCTCCGTTCATCTCAGTTGGGAGTCTCTGAGTGACTCCACAGTCTCTCTCTCTCTCTCTCTTTCACACACACACACACAAACAATGCCTCTGTTCTTTCATTCTGGGCAAATTTCAATCACCAGGACAGAAACACTAGGATCTACTGATTCTTGCTCAGAGTCTTATTTCCGTTAGTGACGTTTGGTCTGTAAGTCAGGGACATCATGTGACGTGTTTGGTTCTAATCTACAGTGATCAAGTACAGCACTTTAAAGTTTCCGTAGCAACCTGACCTTTGCGTAGCATTGCGCTGTTCTTACTAAAGTGCCTAAGATCTTCAAAGACTGGAAAACACAAAAGCTCATCCTTCACCATGGCCAGTTTAAAAGACACTGCCTCAGCACAGTTTTTGAGAGGGAAAAGCCACTTCCCACCTAGTTTTAGAAAGGAATCCCGGGGTGTCCCCATTTTCTGTGGCGCACAGGAACATGCACGTATGAAGACACACAGAAAGGGCAAACAAAGCTGTAGCTACAGTGGAAAGGGTCTCTCCAGCACATTGAAGCATTTCGTGCACACCACGTTGAGATATGAAGGGAGTGGAGAATGGATTCTGTTCATTGGCCACTTGATGAGTAAATATGGATCAAATATGCTCCAGTGCTGGGAGTGCACTTTGAGTCTCCCCAGCACATTTAATTGTTGCTAAGGTAGCTTCTGATAAGAGATAAAAATGTTTGGGCTGGAGAGACGGCTTAGTGGTTAAGCACTTGCCTGTGAAGCCTAAGGACCCCGGTTCGAGGCTCGGTTCCCCAGGTCTCACGTTAGCCAGATGCACAAGGGGGTGCATGCATCTGGAGTTCGTTTGCAGAGGCTGGAAGCCCTGGCGCGCCCATTCTCTCTCTCTCCCTCTATCTGTCTTTCTCTCTGTGTCTGTCACTCTCAAATAAAAAAAAAAATGTTTGTCTTCTCCATTCACCCACAATAAAACCAGTATTTCACAATGAAACACTGTCACCATGCATCTGGCTTTATGTGGGTGGTGGGGAATTGAATCCAGGCTTTCAGGCTTTGCAAACAAGAGCCTTTAATCACTGAGCCATCTTTCCATCCCCCTTTTCTATGTTGATGTCAATTATTTCATTTTCCTCCATCATTCAGACATATCAAAGGCCCAATACTGCGCAGGTAAAGACAGCAGCTGTGAGGTCATGACGCAATGGCCATCTCATATCCAGGCACTGTTCCGAAGCACCATGCCTGGCTCAAAATACTTTTTTAAAAAAAGAAAATTACTGTTGAAGATGAGTCTATGGGGATATGCGTTCAAACTAATACCCAGGTAGTTTAGCTGGAGCCCAAAGTTCAGAGCAGTGATTCTCTAACTGTGAATGAGAGCAGCCTGCAGTAGGCGAGACCATGTCTACTTAGGAACAGGACAGGAAAGGCTCATGCTTCCTTGGTCACAGCAACACCACACTGGGGTTGCTTCTGACAATGCCAACTACACGGCAGGGTTCATGCAAAGCCATAGACATGTCCACGCAGGAAAGGCTGTAAAAGTTAAGTCAGAGTGGGCGTGGTGGCACATGTCTTTAATCCCAGCACTTGGGAGGCAGAGGCAGGAGGATCACCATGAATTTGAGGCCACCCTGAGACCACATAGTGAATTCCAGGTCAGCCTGGGCTAGAGTGAGACCCTACCTCGAAAAACAAAACAAAACAAAAAGCTGAGTGAGAACTGCTGTAGTGGGTGGATGTCAAGGTAATGCCACACACCTTAATCTTGCTTCACTAATTGTGTGTGTGTGTGTGTGTGTGTGTGTATGTGTGTGTGTGTGTATGTGTGTGTGTGTGTGTGTATGCACTTGTGGGTACATGCAAGTGGAGGGCAAAGGCCAATGTCAATGGTCTTCCTCAATCTGTGTGGTATTTTATTTTTAGTGATATGTATATGCCACTGTGTGTGTTGTAAGAATGCATGTGCACGTTTGTGCAGACATAGGTGTCTGCGGTGGTTTGGTTCAGGTGTCCCCAATAAACTTAGGTATTCTAAATGATAGGTTCCCAGCGGATGGAGATTTGGGAATTAACACCTCCAGGAGGTAGTGTATTGTTGGAGGGGGGCTTATGGTGCTATAGCCAGTGTCCCCTTGCCAGTGTTTGGCACACTCTCCTTTTGCTATTGTCTACCAGATGTTGGCCAGGTGGTGATGTCCACCCTCTGCTCATGCCAACGTTTTCTTCTGCCATCATGGCACTTCCTCTTGAATCTGTAAGCCAAAATAAACCCTTTTAATCCAAAAGCTGCTCTTGGTTGGGTGATTTTTGCAAGCAATGCGGACCTAACTTCAACAGTAAAGTTGGTACCAAGAGTGGCATTGCTGCTAGACACCCGACTGTGTGGCTTTGGCCTTTTGGAGCTGATTTTCAAGAGGAATGTGGCAGGATTTGAAACTTTGGCCTAAGAGATGCCTTGCAGTGCTGTAAGTACAGCTTGATGGACTATTCTGCTCAGAGCTGAAAGGCCAGAATGCAGTAAGAACTATGGACTGTGAGGTTTGGTTTATGAGGGTGAGAAAGAGCTTTGTCTGTACTGGGCTAGAAGCAGTTTGAGAGCCTTGCTGTTATGGCTGTGTCCTGAGAAGCTGTGCAGGGTGGCATTGCATAGAAATGGACTGGTGTGAGCAGAGGGATATTGCACAGAAATTAAATCTTTGTCCTAAAACTTCTGCCTATTCAGCTGCAATTTTATGAAAGATTACAACCTTTGAGATTGGGTCAGCTGACCTGCACTGGGGCAACAAGAAAAATGTAGACTCTTTTGAAGGGGCCTGAGTGATCAAGGTGTGTCCTGTTCTTCAAAGTCTGCTTTATTTGCCCCCTGGATTAACAAATCAGAAACCTACCTGGTATTATGGAGTATAAGAAATGCAGGAAAGAGAGAGTCATGGAATTTGCAACATGGTCTTGTGTTTTGGAAATGGCCATGGGCAGTGGAAAGCAGGTTTGCTGGTTGCCTTCATGGAGACCCCATGGGGCCATGAGGATGAACTGTGGATTGCAGTGGAGACTCAATGTAGGTGCTGGGACCACGAGATGGCTGCTAAGGAAAGCTGCCGGCCCCGATGAAGTTTACCAGGGCTGTGAGTAGCCTAGCTGGAGGGGCAGAATTGGAAAGCCAGAGACTTGTTGTTGGTTAGAATTATCAGACTGGGAGACTTGTCACTGACTAAATTTCTTGGACTTGAAGCTACAGAGTTTGATGTTGGTTTAAATCTTGTATTGGTTGAATATTTCTTTGCTGTGCCCAATGCCATCTTTTGCAGTGTGAATGTGTATTCTGTGCCATTATGGGTTTTTGGGGGAACTTTTTGGTATAATGCTTCAGTTTAAAGACCTTGGATTATGGGGATATTTGAACATCATTGGGATTGATAAAAATTATGGTGACTTAAAGTTGGATGAATGCATTATATATTATTTATTATATATATTTATTATATATATATATTATATTTTATATCATGCATGGTTATCAGTTTATGGGGGCCAGAGATTTGATTCAGGTGTCCCCCCTAAAGTTAGGTGTTCTGAATGCTAGGTTCCCGGCTGATGGAGATTTGGGAAGTAATTAACACCTCTTAGAGGCAGTGTATTGTTGGGGGCGGGTTTATAGGTATTATAGCCAGTTTCCCCCTTGCCAGTGTTTGGCACACTCTCCTGTTGTTGTTGTCCACCTGATGTTGGCCAGGGGGTGATGTCCACTGTCTGTTCATGCCATAATTTTCCCCTGCCATCATGGAGCTTTCTCTTGAGCCTGTAAGCCAAAATATGCCCTCCTTTTTTTTTTTCTTTCCCAAAAGCTGCTCTTAGTTGGGTGATTTCTGCCAGCAATGCAATCCTGACGACCACAGTGTCCTCCTATCTCATCCTTCTGCCTTATTTCCTTGAGACAAGATCTCTCACTGACTCTGGAGCTCTCCATATTTTCAGCTAGACTGGCTGACCAAGAAGCTCCTACAATCCTCTCTGCAGCCCTCCGACCTGGGGTTAGTTACAGATGTGCACAGCCTCTCTTTGCCTTTTACATCGGTGCTGGGAGTCAAACCTGGGTCTTCATTCTTGCATAAGTTCTCTTACCAAAGCAGCCATTTCCCTAGTCCTCACTTTTTTTTTTTTTTCGAGGTAGGGTCTCACTCTAGCCCAGGCTGACCTGGATTCAGTATGTAAACTCAGGGTGGCTTTGAACTCACAGCAATCCTCCTACCTCTGCTTCCCAAGTGCTGGAATTAAAGGCATGTGCGACCATGCCTGGCTTCTTTTTTTGTTTTTGTTTTTTGTTTTTGTGTGTGTGTGTGTTTTTCAAGGTAGGGTCTAGCCCAGGCTGACCTGGAACTCACTCACGCAAACTCAGTGATCCTCCTACCTCTGCCTCCCAAGTGTTGGGATTAAAGGTGTGTGCCACTACACCCAGCTAATATAGCTTTTTTACCTATTGAAGAAATAATGCAACCATGCAAGAGCATGTTACTGACAAGCACCTGGTCAAGTTAATCACTTACTTGTTAGGAAGGGATTTGAAGTGATAGTCATTAGCAAGATCCTAAAATTCTTTTGTATTTATTGAAAACAGGCAAGTAAAGTACCTCCGAAAGACTGGCTGGTAATACTAGCTTTCTGCTGCTGCTCCAACAGCCCACCTCAAACAGAGGTTCACATTCAAAACTATTACTCTGTGAGGTACAGGGTTGGAGGTTAAAAATTCTGGCCCAGATCTCAGTGGGCTGAAAACCAGGTTCTAGCAGGGTCATCCCCCTTCCGGGGGCACAAAGAGAGGTTCTGTCTCCCAGCCTTTTCCAGCTCCCACAGGCCTCAGGCACTCCTTTACTCGCGGCCCCTTCCTCCATCTGCAAAGCCAACAATGATGCCTTCTTCCATCTTTCACTCTCCTCCAATGCTGACACTCTTAGGGTTCCTTCTTTCACCTCAAAGGAACCCCTTTGGCTGCACTGGTGGGGCAGTTGTTTGAATTCAGCGTCTCCCATAAACTCACGTACTTGGTCACCAGCTGGTGGCAGTTCTGGAAGTGGATCCTTGCTGCAGGAGGTGCATTCCTGGGGGCATGGCTAGGGGTGTTAAAGCCAGGTGGCCCTTGCCAGAACTCAGCTCACTCTCTTGGCAGTTTCTGTCAGCTGCAGTGGCAAGATTGTGAGGTCCAGCCTCTGCTCTACCATCTTTTCCCTGCAATCAGAAAGTTTCTCCTTGAGACCATAAGGCAAAATAAGCCTTTTCATCCCAACAGATGTTTTGGCTGGGTGTTTTGTCCCACAAGGAGACAGTAACGACAATCAGGCCAACAGAGCCTCCAGATTAACCTCCATCCCTCAAGGCCAGAGGATCCGTCCCTCAGTTCCAGCTGTAACTTTGTGGGAAATGAAAACGTGTCAGACTATTTTCAAGACGAAAGTCAGCTTAGACGCAGTGCTGACCATCGGGACACGCTGGGCCCCTGCAAGGGCCTACTTGTCAGGCCTCCTGGTCCTTGCACCTTCTGAGTTAAAGTTCAGAGTACAGAGACATTAATATCCCAGTTTGCTGAGACACCTGCAGACATGCTGAAGCCCGTGTACCACGCTGGGGGAGAGAGGAACTCATGGAAGGTGTTTGTTAAGAAACAGAGATGGGGCTGGAGAGATGGCTTAGCGGTTAAGCGCTTGCCTGTGAAGCCTAAGGACCCTGGTTTGAGGCTCGCTTCCCCAGGTCCCACGTTAGCCAGATGCACAAGGGGGCGCACGCGTCTGGAGTTCGTTTGCAGAGGCTGGAAGCCCTGGCGCGCCCATTCTCTCTCTCTCCCTCTATCTGTCTTTCTCTCTGTGTCTGTCACTCTCAAATAAATTAAAAAAAAAAAAAAGAAAGAAAAGAAACAGAGATGTAACAAGATGTCCCTGAAAGACTGTACTGCCTAAGCACCAGCCAGTGAAGAAAAGGGGGGACATGCCAGGGCTGCAAGGCCACTGAGGAATCCTGCTGGAGCTGGGCTGAAATCCTCCTCTCTGTAGAACAGATGACAAAAAGCTGGAAAAAGCCACACTGCATACAGCTGAATGGGAGAGAGAGAAATCACCAGTGGAGATAACAACAATAGACACTGCAAGCCTAAAGTTTGGTGAGTCAGGCCAAATGAGTCAATGGGTGCAATAGTGGCACATCTGTTATGGGGGAAACTAGCTGCTCTCTAATTGGATGAGAGGCCCACTCCATGGGAGGGAATATATCCCTGATACTGAACTACAACAGGGGTAGTCATGAGCCCTAGGAGTGTAACATCAGCTAGCATATGGCTGAATGTATGTACTGTGCTCACCAAACTGCCCAGTAAGAACTTCTCTTACCCATATATTAATGCTACTCACACCTTTTCATTAGAGAGCTTTCTCTTTTCAGATGGCAGCGACCTTGGGATGACTCAGAAGGCACCATGGTGCTGAGAAGAAGTGACAGAGGAGTGCTCAGCACTGAAACATCTCTATCACACCTTCCATGGCTCAGGGTCCATTGTGGAAGAGGTGGCGGAAAGAATGTAAGAGCCAAAGGAAGGGTAGGACTCCTTACAACGTGCTCCTCCAGAAACAAAATGGCCTGGATATCCATGACCTCACAGTGCCTGACACTACCTACACAAGACCATCATAATAGGAGGAAAAGATCAAAACATCAAAATAAAAGACTGATTGAGAGGGGGAGGGGATATGATGGAGAATGGAGTTTCAAAGGAGAAAGTGGGGGGAGGGAGGGCATTACCATGGGATACTGTTTATAATCATGGAAATTAATCATAAAAAATAAATTAAGAGAAAAAGAGAAGGGGGAGGGCCCCACATCAGGACTGCAAACAGTGCTGCCCTGTGTGCTCGAAGGGCACACCCACCACTCTGTCTTGGTCAGCACCAACCTTGTGAGATCGTAAGACAGAGGCCTTGCCCTCATTGCTCAGTGTCTGGTGAAAACGCGAATTCTCTTTTGCCATTTAACTTCATGTGCTCACAGGCTCTGCAATGAGGACACAAACTGGTTTGTTTGCAGCATCAGTCAGCCAATCACACGGAAATTCTACATATGAAATACAAGTGTGAATGTACATTAAATGTACCATAGGTTAATTTTGTTGTTGTTTTTTCAAGGTAGGCTCTCAGTCTAGCCAAGGCTAATCTGAAACTCTGTCATCCCAGGCTGGCCTTGAACTCATGGCGATCCTCTTACCTTGACCTCCCCAGTGCTGGGATTAGAAGCATGCTCCACCACACCCAGCAACACAGCAGCATATTCTTATGACAGCTCAGACATCTGCCACTCAGTTGCTTTACACTGCAGAATTTATTTTCTTTTATCTAAATAAAATCTATTGAGATGGCCAGATCCAAAAGGACCAAAAATGCAGATATAAAATGAACTATACAATATTACAAAACAGTGGTTGTATACATGTGTGTTTATATATTCGTGTATTTGAAAACACATATGCATACACATGTTGTGTATGTATGTGTATATTTGTGTATATGTAAACACGTATGTGCACATGTTCTGTACATGTATATATTTGTGAATATGTAAACACATGCACATGCACACACACTGGTATGAACTCGAGTGCCTCTAGGACATTGTCACAGCACGAGGCCTCCCAGGAAGGTAGCTCTTATAGGCTGGGGCATGTTTATTTATGACACCCGGCTGAGGCCGAGGCTCTTCATGACGACAACAGAGGCAGATAAAGAAAGTCCTGCGTCCCAGGCCATTTTCCCTACTCGTTTTCTTCTAAGCATTTTCCTGTTTTGTTTTGTTTTCTCAAGGTAGGGTCTCGCTCCGGCCGGGCTGACCTGGAATCAGTCTCAGGCTGACCTACATTGCACAGCCATACTCCTACCTGAGCCGCCCACGTGCTGGGATTAAAGGCGTGCGCCACCGTGCCCAGCCATTTTCCTGTTTTTGTCCTTATTAAGTGTCCTGTGTCTTAAGGCATGCCACTGTGTGAAGTGATCAGAGGAACACGGTCAACCCCGACCCCGGCACACCAGAGCTGCAGAGGACCCCCCCGCCCAGCGAGACGGGAAACCGCGCCCGCGCTCCTGCACCCCGGCTTGGCTGCTTCGGAAGGGGTCACTGGCAAGTGTGCCCCCTGTCCTTGCTGAGGGCCAGGTGCAGTCCACAGCAGACCTAGAAGACAGGGATGTGGTAGTGACGGTCATCCTCCGTCAGCAGGGAGATCTCCGGCCACTCCCTGAGCGCCTCCTCTGGGTAGCAGACCGAGAAGTCGCTGGAGTTGAACCTGAACAGCCGGAACACCTTTATCTTCAGCTCGAGGGAGGATCCGAGTATAAGCATATCGATCTGGGGGAGGGAGGGGGGGAGAGGCCGTAAGCCCACGTCCTCACACTCACACCCCCCACCCCGCCGCGGGGCGGGGTCTCCACCGTTTATGAAAAGGCCCACTTGCTTAAAGACACACTCATAAAATACGTGGGCAGGGGCAACAGAAAGAACACTGCTAGCCTGAAGAAATCAGGAAAAAGTCATGTAGACAAAGACAGGAATGTTCAGGCCAGGCGTAGCTCACACCCATGATCGCAGCTCTTCAGTCTGAGGCAGGAGGACTGCCAGGCAGACTACACTGTGAGGTCTACACCCACGCGGGACAGGGGACAGGGAGGAAGAGATGGAGAGATACTAAAAATTGCATTCTTTTAACCAGTTTGATCTCATTTTAAAATCACTTTGGTCTAACATGTCAGGTAAGGGCTGGGAAGCGGCTCGGCGATGGCATGTTGCTGTGGAAGCTGGGGGACCCGTGTTTGCACCCCCAGAACCCATGCAGAATGCTGGGTGCAGGGGCACACGTCTGTAACCCCAGTGTGGGAGATGGGCACAGGAGGGTGCCCAGGGCTAGGTGGCTAGCTTGTGTGCCCATACAGGGGCATTCTGGGTTCAGTGAGGCACCACCTCAACAAAAGGAGGAGGAGGGTAATAACGAAAGACGCCTGGAGCACGCCTTCAATCCCAGCACTTGGAAGGCAGAGGTAAAAGGCTCACAGTGAGTTCGAGGCCAGTCTGGGACCACGGACTGAGTTTCAGGTCCACCTAGACTAGAGTGAGACCCTACCTTGGAAAAAAGCAGGGGCCAGGGAGAAACACACCTGAGTTCAACCTCAGGCACACACACATGCCCACATGCATACAAACACATATACACATTGCACACACCACACACACACACACACATACTGGTTCACCCTGTAGGAAAACAAACAGAAGTCCTCTATCACAGCAGGGAGAAATATTGCTAACCTAATTGCTTGCATTAGGTCATCAAATGCTTTCTGGGGTAACGTGGCTCTTCCACTGCATTTCCCGGCCAGCACCTGGCTGGCGGGCGTGGCTTCGAGAGCCAGCACCCTCCGAGCCCGGGCACAGGGCAGCGCGTCTGCACCGGGGCGGGCGAGGTCGGAAGCCACGCCTGCGTGGAGGTTCGACCTCTGCGGGACCACCCCGGAGACCCCCGGCGGCCTTGGGCCGACTCTGCCCCACTCGCCTGCTCGAGTCCGCACGTGTCGCCTATGGCGTTCAGGTGATTTATCATGAAGCTCAAGGGGTCCGCCGACGACTCCCGGGCGAAGAGGCGGCGGAAGGGGCCGCCGCTCGCGCGCTCGTGGGCCTCGGTGACGCGGTACAGCACGAGGAACTTCACGGCCTCCAGCAGCCTGCGCTCCAGCGCCGCGTCGGCGAACAGCGCGCCGCACGCGCCTCCCCGCCGGCGCGGGTCCCTGATGGCGCTCAGCTCGGCCCACTGCAAAGACATCGGGGAGCGCACGCGCACGCACAGGCCAGGGCCCAGCTTCCCTTGATCTTTATCCCTAGTGTGAAACCTATGCGTCGTTTTTTGGGACATACTGCTGCTGGTACTTGCTAAAAGTCTGCCAAGTACTTTGCATTTTAGCTATCTTGTGGCACAGCTGTGCGTAGTGCATACAGAATATGGTGTGTGGCATGCACGCACGCCGTGAGCACATGTGTGTGCAGATGTGTGAGCCCGTGCTCACACATGCCCAGGTCAGGGGAGGACGCGGGGACTCCCCTCTATGGCTCTTCCAGCTTCCCCCCCCCCCCCCCCCCCCCCCCCCCCGAGTCAGAGTCTCTCACTGCATGTGGGGCTGTGCTTTCATCAGCAGCCAGACCGGGAAGCCCAGACTCTCCTGGGTGACCGCTGCAGAGCTGGGCCTACAGGTCCTCATGGCCAGGCCAGGCTGGGGAAGGCAACTTAAAAATGTCTTACTTTAGGACTTACAGATCTCTTAGGTTGAAATCAGGTGATAAATCGGAAAATTGGGCAAGCCATTTAGAGTCAGTGTTCTGAGCACTCATTTTTTTCTGTACAAACGAACTTTGGAGGTTTAAGATTTTGGACTTTCTGATGCTATCACAATTTCAAATACTTTTGTTGTTGTTGTTTTTCTTTTTCTTTTTCTTTTCTTTTTTTTTTTTTTTTTTGGTTTTTCGAGGTAGGGTCTCACCCTGGCCCAGGTTGACCTGGAATTCACTATGCAGTCTCAGGGTGGCCTCGAACTCTCGGCACTCCTCCTACCTCTGCCCCCCGAGTGCTGGGATTAAAGGTGTGCACCACCACGCCCAGCTCAAATACTTTTTTACTCCTTCATCACCCTCAAGCCCTGTCTTCCTCTGTCTCCCCTCTCCTTGGCGCTTACATGTTTACACACTGCTGTTTATGTTTACCCATGTTTACATGTCAGGTGCCTTTGTTTACATGTTTACACATGCCTGTTTACATGTTCACACATTTCTTTATTTTTACATGTCACACTGTCTCTTCCTTCTCTTCCCTACCCCTTTCCTCTCTCTCTTTTTATTATGTTTTTATTTATTTACGAATAGAAACAGAGAGAGAGAAAATGAGCATGTCAGGGTCTCCAGCCGCTGCAAGCTAACTCCAGATGCACGCACCACTTTATGCATCTGGCTTTACATGGGTCCTGGGGAACTGAACTCAGGTCATTAGGCTTTGCAGGCAAGTGCCTTAACCGCTGAGCCATCTCTCCCAGCCCTTATCTCTTTTTACTGGCTCTCACTCAGCATTTTACCTTTTTAGGTTTTGCCCATGTTTGCCTCAATTGATACACATACTCATAGATATTACATGCTGGGATCTATGTGTGGAAAAAGGACATGTAGTTTGGGGGTTTCTGAGTTTGGGACACCTTGCTTATGTAATTTTTTCCAGATTCATTTTCCTGCAAAGTTAATAATCCATTGTGAAAATTTTGCTGTGTAGCACAGTACCCATGCATGTGCGGATGAGCACCAGGCTGGCCCCATGTCTAGGCATTATGGACAGAGCAGCAGTAAGCACACTGAGCGAGTGTCTTTGCAGTGGAGTGTGGAGTCTCTAGGGTTGAGGCCCTGAAGGGGGGATAGCTGGTCATACAGCAGATCCATTTCCATTTTTTCTCAAAAACATTCACACTTATTTCCAGTGGTTGTGCTAATTTGCACTCCAAGTAAGTTAAAGATTAATAGATGAGAGAACTGTAGTTTTCCATTGCTTGCCTTTCGACACCGCTTGGCTCTTGTGTGTCTGTTTGTGGACTTGTGTGTGGACGGGCGCAGAGGCAGGTGCGCTCCCCACTGCACTCTCTCCAGCGCACGTACTGAGAGTCAGGGTCTCAATTTGGCTGCTACAGCTACTCAGCTTGCCCTGAGGATCTACCTGTCTTCACCTCCAGGGCACCGGGGGGCACCGGGGTTACAGGTGCACACTACCACATTGGCATCCATGTGGGTTCTGGGTGTCCAAACACACACAAGTCCACAGGCTGGCACAAAGTTGCCCAGACCCTGATTTGCCAGCCATAGCTATACTGCAGTGGAGGTCAATGTCCCTGCCCCAATTCATGCAATGAATGCCTAATCCAGGGTGACGGCATTCGAAGGTGAGGCTTTGGGGTTGTGATTCGTTCCCGCGGGCGGGGTCCCACAAGTAGAATCGTGTCCTTGTAAGAACCTAGAGAGATGGCTAGTTCTCCTGCTGTGTGGTAACACTGCAAGCAAACGCCTGCCTGTAAGCCAGGACATGAACCCTCAGCACATGCCACTCCCTGCTGCCCCCTGTTGCCAATCCTCCAGTTTACACAAGCGCAAGAAAGAAGTGTTTAAACCACCCAGTTTATACTATCTCGTTAAAGCAGCCTGAAGTCTACGTCACCACATACACTGTTTACTTTTATTATAAGAAACTAGTTTAAAACTATTTTTTTTTTCAAAAACAACCCATTAGACAAAATACCAAGCAAGTTGGCTGTCTAAAACTGTTTGGGACAGTTGGGTCAGCCAAAGGCTATCCCAGCAGGGACCAGAGGGACAGCACTGACAGACTCACTGTGTACCAGGCAGGTGGCAAAGCACTCGGTGTGGATGCACACACCCTCTCACGGTAACCATGCAGCATACATGCCACCCACAGGCTCCCTTTAGAGACACAGCCATGGCTCAGAAAGGTCCTTGCCCAGGTGAGGCAGCCAGTGTGTGGTAGGCTGGCACTCGTTCTAGTCACCACGGGTCTGTGTGATTACGAGAAGGCTGTTTTGGCATCTGTGCCAGCTCTAGTTACTGACGGGCTGCACGAAGAAGGGCATGTCAGGGCGCTTTGTCTACAGTTTGCCCAGATCTTTGTGGGAAACCAAGCTCAACACAGTAGATGGGCTGCCACAACCAATGCTGCTCTAGCTCATCCCTGGAGAGAAAGAAGAGCTGGGCAAGAAAAGGACCAGCGGCCAGCAGGAGGCGCTGCATCCCCCAACGTGAAGGGATCTGCTTGACATTATAGAAAACAGGCTCCTGTGGAATAGGAGCCGTCATCCCCCCAAGAACTCACCTGCATTTTCAAAAACTCCACACATTTACGTAGCTTCCCAAACACGTTTGGACCTGTATACTTCTCGGGTCCAAAACTGTACTGCTGGATCCAGTTGCAGCCTTGAGAGAAGAGCAGCTTTTCAGGAAGCTAAAAAGGAAGTAGACGTCGACAGTGGGTAGTGAGTCAACGTTCACTGCGCTCAGGAATACGTCACCGCAGCACCCTCATCTCACTCGGCCGTGTTCAGTTCACAAGACTACAAGAACAGTTAGGTAAAAATCCCACAGCCATCTCTGTTTTATATGCGTGGATCAAATGATCTTTTTTGTTTATTTTATTTATTTATTTATTTGAGAGCAACAGACAGAGAGAAAGAAGCAGAGAGAGAGAATGGGTGCGCCAGGGCTTCCAGCCACTGCAAACGAACTCCAGACTCCTGCGCCCCCTTGTGTGTCTGGCTAACGTGGGTCCTGGGGAATCGAGCCTCGAACCAGGGTCTTTAGGCTTCACAGGCAAGCGCTTAACCGCTAAGCCATCTCTCCAGGCCCTCAAATGATTTTTATACTATGTTCTTACTTATTCAGTTCGCAATCAATTTAAAAAACCGTAAATATAGAATTATGTCCACAGAAAACAGCCTTTTGGAAAACACCATACTTCCCTGACGTCACCCTTTGGAACCATTTGTAGTAGAGATAGGAGGCGGCAGGTTATAGAATGGTGAGCCATGTTCACGCTTTGCTAACAGGAATCACCTGACAGCTCACTTTGCCAGTATGTCATTGTTTTAGCTTTATAATCTCATTTTCCACTGTACGTGTAGGATAATAACTGCTCATTACACAGGGCTCTTGTTGGGATTAAATTCTGTATCCTGTACAGATCTAGTCCACTGTGGGTTTCCAACACATTTTCCCACATGACTCAGCTGGCTAAGGCTGGAGTTTCTATTTTATTTATTTCTTTTTTGTCCATAGTAACCAGCAGCAGGGCGAGCAGACTACATGCATTTGTTGAGCATTTACTAGATTAACCAGAACTATTACAAACATGTATTTAACATATACTTTCAATTTCTTTGTTCCTCCATCCTCCATCCTGAGGTAGATTGCCCTCAAAAGAAAAAGTTCAAGTTGTTTTCCAAGAATGCGATACCAGGGCTGAGGAGCTGGTTTGAAGGTTAAAGGTGCTCGCTTGCAAGGCTAATGACTGGAGTTCAATCCTGAGCACCCACGTACATCTGGCTGTAAAGTGACACACACCTCTGTAATCCCAATGTACTTTTAACATCAGGAGGTGGAGCCAGGATAGTACAAAGCTCAAAGGCGAGCTAGACTGACCTGTTCAGCAGCAAAACGAGAGACCCTATCTCCAAAATAAGGTGGCAGGGTGGGGGTGGGGGGGTGGCTCGATGTTTCAAAGTTTCTAAAACTTCTTTGCTTGAAGAGCCTGATGGCCCAGGTTCCATTCCCCAGCCACCCATGTAAAGTCAGATGGGAATTTGTTAGTGGTGTTAAGAGACCCTGGTGCACACGCATATGCATCCATACTTATACACACATGCAAGTAAGTAAGTTTTTTTAAAAGAAGGTAGAAGGAGAGGAATGGCCTCTGACTGCACATTGGCGTTGTGATATGCACATGGACATGCATACACACACACACACACACACACACACACACAGACAAAAAAGAATGCAATACCATAAACTGTTAGGAAAATAATAAACAAGCTACAGAGTGGGAGAAATTATCTATAAATCACATTACCGGTAAAGCACTTAAATTCAGAATACCTAAAGAATTCTCAAAACCCAACAATAAGAAAATAACATCCAATAAAAAGTAGACAAAAGAGGGCTGGAGAGATGGCTCAGCAGTTAAGACACTTGCTTGCACAGCCTGAGGACCTGGGTTCGATTCCCCAGTACCCATGTAAAGCCAAACACACAAAGTTGTGCATGCATCTGGAATATGTCTGCAGCAGCTAGAGGCCCTGGCACTCCCATTCTTTCTCTCTGTTTGCAGATAAATATATTTTTTTAAATAGGCAGAAGATTCTAAGAGAGAACACGGAGCGCACATGGGCACAGGGCAGTGTGGCGGCACCGCCCGTTGGGGAAGTGGGCCAAGGCCCAGCGATGCAGTGCACGCCTCCAAGGGTGCCAGGAAGGGCACGGGGTGGCTGCATGTGTGCCAGGGATGCGGGACGGAGCTGGTGGGAACACACACTCACGCAGGAACTCACCTCGGCGGCTCCTTCAAGAGTTCAATGTGCACCTGCCAAAGCCGCAGGGATCTAACCGTAAATAAGTCCTGGAGCCCCACAAGGAGAGGATAACCGTCTGTCATAAAATCTTGTGTAGGACTGCGGACTGCTCACAGCAACCTTGTGCTCAGTTGCCCAACAGACCCACATGTCCTTTGACTGGAGTGAGCAGACCGGGATGCGGACACGAACTGCAATACCAGGGACAACAGTCGCAAGCGCATGGCTAAGGAAAAGAAGCCAGATTCACAAGGCCAAGTGCTGGGTGACCCATGTATGCGACCCTGGAAACAGCCACGCCAGACACAGAAACCAGATGGGGGCCTGCGGGGAATAACTGCTGACAAAGGTCTAGGAGAGAACCTTGGGGCAACGTGCAGTGGAGCAGCTGTGAAAACCCACTGAAGCACAGAGCGAAAAGGGAGGTTCACTGAACCACCTTACAGAAGACAGATCCCCACCCCCCGAAAAGATGGCAGCATTAAAAACAAACGAACAAGACTGTGACTGCCTTACATGGCTTGTTTGCAAAGTGACGAGAGAGAGGAGTGGACTAAGTGACCTCCCTCAGTCTTATGACCTTCCAAGTAGAAAGCCACCAAGAGGTGACCAGGCGCTCCCGAGTTGCTGCGAGCATCCCCTCGTTCCCGGTGTGAAGTCATACCTTAACGATGTCTTTTTCTTTCATCCAGGATGGAAAAGCAAGGCCCTGGCTGAAAACCTGAAATAACACCGATCTGAGAGCGTTGTAGTTATCTCTCTTTACTTGTCGAATGCATTTGACATGGTGCCTCCAAAACAGCTCCTCATAGGCCTGTGGGAATAAGACAGATCTAATTAATCCCCCCAGAGAATTATGCTTCCAATGAGGTAGTGTTCCCCCCCACACAAAAAAAAAAGAGGAAAAAAGGAAACAATAGATTGGGCTGGAGAGATGGCTTAGCAGTTAAGACACTTGCCCACAAAGCCAAAGGACCCCGGTTGATGCCCGAGTGCCCTTGTGCCAGATGCCCAAGGTGGCGCACGTGTCTGGAGTTTGTCTGCAGTGTCTAGGAGGCCCTGGTGTGCCCATTCTCTCTCTCTCTCTCACTCTCTCTTCCTGCCTCTCTCTCTCCGTCTGTCAAATAAATCAATAAAATATTTAGTAAAAAGAAACGCTAGATTATGTCTATGCGTGTAATTTCAAAGTGACTCTCGTGTGCGTATAAAGCCCGCCTCGTCCTGCTTCACTGTACTAACGGATCTCGTTTATTAAGTACTCAACAGCACCCACTGTAGGCCATGTCTAGCAGCTAAGCGGCTTTCCACTGAGAGCCACAAGTGTTACTGGTATCTTCTTGGCACTGGCTGATCTGACTTGGTAAAGCAGGGCCCAGTGTGTCTGGTTTAGACAGGCGCCGTCTCTATCTCCCACCGACAGACACACCTTCCTCATCATTTTGGCACGGGGTGTTCCTCCTTTCCATTCTCTTGCACAATAGCTGAGTAAGTCAACTTCCGCCTCCACACTGAGGTTCTCTAGGCAAAGTGAACAAAGACAGGCAGTTAATTTTCTATCCCCCTTTCTTTACCCTTCCCTGCACTTCCCCCACACCTCCCCAAAGACACAGAATGACTTACTTTTGAATTTTCCCTGCAGATAGCCACTCCACCTGAAAGATGAAAGGAACATCAACGCTCTGCTCTGAGCGGCGAGGGTGATTCTGGAATGCAAGGGTGACGCAGTGCCCTACCGTTTCAGCCAGTGCCTTACATACGAGTGCAGCCTTCGGAAGAAGCAGAGGGCGACCTTCAGAAAGGAGACCAGCAACACCACAGCGCCCTGTGCCACTCTCCAGACGGTGTCCATGGCTTGACTTGGAACTAGTGTCCAGGAGTGAGCTTGGTCGCTTCCTACAAAACAAACAAAAGCCTTATCACAATGATACATCTGCTTTCAGGAACATATGGATTATTCTTCTCCAAATAGTCCATCATTGATTTACATGCATATTTTTGAAGTCTTCAAAAATTCAATCCAAAGCCGGGCATGGTGGCGCATGCTTTTGATTCCAGCACTGGGGAGGCAGAGGTAGGAGGATCGCCATGAGTTTGAGGCCAGCCTAAGAATACATAGTGAAATCCAGGTCAGCCTGAGCTAGAGTGAGACTCACCTCTGGGGAAAAAAAATTAATCCAAAATTTAAAGAACATCTATATTCTCCCCAAATCAGCATTACATATTAAGAATACCTTTGCTCTACAAAATTAAGGAAGAGTAATGTACATGGGCTTCAGAATCCTGAACTCAATCCTGCTTCACGGCTGGGGGGTGTGGCTCAGGGTTAGGATGTTTGTCTGCAAAGCCAAAGGACCCAGGTTTGACTCCACAGGACCCACGTAAACCAGATGAACAAGGGGGTGCGCATGTCTGGAGCCCATTTGCAGTGTCTGGAGACCCTGGTGTGCCCATTCTCTCTCTCTCTGCCGGTCTCTATATCTCTATCTCAAGTAAATAAATAAAAACTATATATGTATACATATATATTTTTTGAACTCCTGCTTAAATGACACCTGTATCGCTCTGTCAACCTAACAGCCCTTCTCCTGAATTCTATGGGCTGGAAAATAAAGGTGAAAATACAAACCCTGATGGGGAAGGGCAAAATGAAAATTTCAAGCACAAGCACATCGTTGACCCTTGTAGAATGTGTGCAGGGTCCATGAACAGTTCACACACTTGATTCAGCTCAGGCGCACTGTGGGCAGTGAGAACCCAGCTGGCCTCTGGTGGTCTGTTTCTGCCTGTTGCTCTTTTGCACTATAGGCCACAATACATGTCATCGTGTGACTCACACAGAACAAGCCATTCAAACCAGCAGAACAGAGGCGTCACTTCCATAAAGTCACGGACGGGCATGCTGCTTAGGACTTCCACGTGATCCCTGATCCACAGAGATAAAGCTAATGGGCCAAGGGAGCTCAAAGGTGGACTTGCGGTAATTTGCTGTGTCCAGTCGGTTCCTAAGTGCATTGTGCTTCAGCCTGTAAAATGCTGAAGTATGAATGAGGAAGAAGATGTCTGAACAATGGCCAAACCTGCAGGACTTGTTGTGAAATAATTTCCTTCATGGCAGATAATTCAGCAAAATTCCAGCGATCAGCCACAGAAAAACCCTTGTTAACATGGGACCTATGATTTTTGCATTTTTGTCCATCTGGATATTTAATTTGCATTTACACATTTAATAAAGCACTTACCAATAAATAAATATATTACTACCAAATATAAAAATATATACTTTCTGGGCTAGAGAGATGGCTTAGCAGTTAAGTGCTTGCTTGTGAAGCCTAAAGATCCCGGTTCGAGGCTCGATTCCCCAGGACCCACGTTAGCCAGATGTACAAGGGGCCAGATACCTCTAGAGTTCATTTGCAGTGGCTGGAGGCCCTGGCACACCCATTCTCTCTCTCTTTCTCTCTGCCTCTTTCCCTCTCTGTCTGTTGCTCTCAAATAAATAAATAAAAATAATAAAAATATATACATACTTTCTGTTACTTAAGTGACATTTAAAAAATAGCTTTTATTAGTTTAATTTATATTTATTTATGTGAGAGAGAGGGAGGTGGAGGGAGAAAAATAAATTACGGGTTTACCAGAGCTTCACATCACTGCGAACAAACTCCAGACACATGTACAACTTCGTGAATGTGGCTCTACATGGGAACTGGGGAGCCGAACCCAGGTGGCCAGGCTTTACAAGCACCCTAACTGCTGCACTCTCTCTCCAGCCCTAAAATGACATTTTAAAACGAATGTCTACCTATCTAGAGCAGTTAACTAACAGTCCAAACCATGTACAATGTATTTAAAAATATAAGGCTATCCTATATTTACAACCCAAAGCTTAGATTTTTATTAATTTAGGTGATTATCGGCTGAAAATTCAGACACATGCAAGTACTTTAATTCATATGAGAAAACTGTGTCTACTAGTAATATTTATTGTAGCTGTAATCCCTTCTTATGAAAATGGAACACCAGACATGGTGCAGCAGTCTTCCTCTCTAGATGAAAGTTACTCATGGCCTGGGGATCAGCCAGGAAAATGCTTGTCTTACAAGCACCATGACCTGGGATGTCCCTCTAGAACCCGTGTAAAAATGCCAGGTGTAGTGGGGCATTCGCATAATCTTAGTGCTGGGGGGAGGTCACAACAGGTGGGGCTACTGACTAACCAGTCTAGCCTAACTGGTGAGCTCCAAGCCAATGACACTATTTCAAAATACATAAATAAAGTGGCATCGTGACACCTGCCTGTAGTGCCAACGTCTGGGAGGTAGAGAAAGAAGGATGGAAACTTCACCCTTGGCTACATAGATAGTTCAAAGCCAGCCTGTGCTGGGATTAAAGGGGTGTGCTATCAAGCCAGGCACAGTGGCATACATCTTTAATCCCAGCACTTGGGAGGCAGAGGTAGGAGGATTGCTGTGAGTCCAAGTCCACCCTGAGACTCCATAGTGAATTCCAGGCCAGCCTGGGCTAGAGTGAGATCCTACCTTGAAAAACCAAAACATAAGAAAATAAAGGTGCGTGCTATCACGTCCAGCTCGAAGAGCCTTTTTATAGCATCTGCCATTATGCATCCAACAGTGCGGTTCATGTGAGGGGAGTGGAGGTCTGGCGGCCGCTGCAATAGGAACCAGCTGCATTCATCTAAAGCACCACTCAGGCCCTGGGGACAGTCATCTCCCCAGCACAAGGCCTCTCTCCTGCTGCCAGGCCACCAGAGGGGACCCTGTGCCCCTGTGCCCAGGATGTCTCCCCCTGCTCAGCCTCCCTTTCTCGCCCTCAAAATTAAACCCACCTAGGACCCAAGAAGGAAAATGGCATATCACCTCACCGGAACACAGCCCTGGAACCCGGGAACTCCCAGCCTCCCTCTCCCCGGTGTCCCCATATGCTAACAGGAATTGTTCCGGTGAGGGCTTTCGCTGCGATATCCATCTGTGCCTACCCCGTGCTCTGATCATGCTTTCCTCTCGTGCCCTCCGTCTCTCCACCACCACTCCTTCCCTTTCCCTAGCGGGCCATCCTTTCTCGACCATCTATTTTTTTTTTCTTAAGTAGGGTTCTCTCTAGCCTGAAACTCACTCTGTAGTCCCAGGCTGGCCTCAAATTCATGGCAGTTCTCCCACCTCTGCCTCCCAAGCGCACGTACACACTGGCTCCATTTCTTTTTTAATGTTTCCATATATGAGAGAAAACAGGCCATACTTTCTGCACCCAGCTAATTTCATTCAGCAAAGTGAACTCCAGATCCACCTAGACCCTTACAAATGACATGATTTCATGCTTTATGGCTCAATAATATTCTATTGTGTATGTTTTTTAATCACTCATCTGTTAGCAGACACCTAGGCTGATCCCATATCTTTTTTGTTTTGTTTTGTTTTGTTTGGGTTTTCGAGGTAGGGTCTCACTCTAGCCCAGGCTGATCTGGAATTCACTATGGAGTCTCAGGGTGGCCTTGAACTCACAGTGATCCTCCTACCTCTGCCTCCCAAGTGCTGGGATTAAAGGCATGCACTGCCACGCCCAGCTTGATCCCATATCTATAAAAGAGAAGTAATTTATTTATCTATTTGCAAGGAGAGAGAGAGACAAGAGAATGAGAATGGGCACACCAGGGCCTCCACCTGCTGTAAATAAACTCCAGGTGCATGCACCACTTTTTGTGTCTGGTTTTAGGCAGGTACTGAGGAATCGAATCCAGATACATAAGCTTTGCAGGCAAGTGCCCTAATCACTGAGCTCTCTGAAGCCCTGATCCCATACCTTATTGCCCACAATTTTTTATCAAGTAACTCAAGTCAAGAAGGCCAGGGAGTGTACTGTGGGGGTGCTGGTACCGGGCAATCTGGAGGGGGTGGGACTGAACTCTGCAAGGCTCATGCAGTCACATGAGAGCTGGCCAGGCCACGAAATCATGTGTAGGGTCTGTACAAGCTGTCCTCTGAGAATGTCACCGGAAGCAGGGCTTCTGAGTCAAAGGGGGGGCATGGTTCCTATGAGCACCTTTGCCTCCGTGCACCTCAATCTCTAACCTGGGAATGAAGTCTTTAGCAGAGCCAGGTACATACACGGCATGTGCTCAGTGTGGCTCCTCTCGTGAGCCTCGCCGCGCCACAGGCAGCGCTCCACTAGAGAGCTTGAAGGACACGTCACGTAGTGCTCGGCACAGTGTCTCTCAAAGGGCCCGATGAGCACAAGTTATTTATTGTGATGGTTCTAATCACTTTATTTTGCAGCGATAAGAATGCTAGGGAGAAAGGATTAGGTCTCACCTAACAGGACCTGGCAGTAAGTGACAGAGCTAGGATTCAAAGACAGGCTCAGGGACCACAGAGCTGACGGCTCACTGCCTGCCTGACTTCCTGGCTGGATCACCTATGAACCATGGAGCAGGATGAGTCAAATCAGCTTGGCTAACACCAAGTAGTTTGTGTATTTATTTGTATGCAGAGAGAGACAAAGATAGCTAGCTAGATAGCTAGATAGTTAGATGAAGTATAGCTAGATGATCAGATAGATAGATAGATAGATAGATAGATAGATAGATAGATAGATAGATATAGATAGATAGATAGATAGATAATGGGTGCCCCAGGACCTCCAGCCACTACAAACTAACTCCAGATATATGCACTATTCTGTGCATCTGGCTTTATGTGGATAACTGGGAATTGAACCCAGGATGTTAGGCTTTGCAGGCAAGTACTTATCCACTGAGCCATCTCTCCAGCCCTGATGGCTTAGCAGTTAAGGCACTTGCCTGAGAAGCCTAAGAACTCATGTTCAAATCTCCAGGTCCTACGTAGCCAGATGCAGTGATGCAAGCATGAAGTGTCACATGTGCCCCACAAGGGGGGGCACACACATCTGGAGTTTGTTCATAGTGGCTGAAAGCTCTGGTGCACCCATTTTCTCTCTTCCTCTCAAAATAAATTTTTTTTTTAAAAAAAAAACTTTCCTTCCTATTAGAACTAATAATAGGATTTCAACTCTGAAGACACAAATCACATAATGAGCCACCTTGCAAAAACAGTATCATGATAACAATTTTGGCCACTTGAGTCCAATCTCACTTCTCCCAGTACAACTGGGAGAAGGTAGCATCTTGGACATGGGACATTTCAGAAGGTTCCCACTTCCTGCCAACTGAGAATCCTACAGTTGCCACACACCTTTGTCCCGGGCCCAGAAAAAGGGGTTATCTGCCGAAGGGGGCTCTGATGGGCGGTGAGCGGGATTTGATGAAGCAGAAAGAGAGGGACGCAGCCAGCCCACACCCTGTGAGAGCGAAGGGAGGGACAGATCTGACAGAGGACTCGAGGAAGCGTGGGACGCAAGAGGAGGCTGAAAGATGCCTGCTGCCTTTGATTCGATCTCACACGTGTCAAGACAGACAGACAGACAGACAGACACACACACACACACACACACACACACACACACACACACACGGTAATTTTCATTTTCTTGCACTGAACCACTTGGGTGGTGGCTGAAGTGATTCTATAGATATGGTAAAATGCATTACTGTTTTACCGTAAAACTCATTTACTCTGTGCCCTCCCCCCCCACCCGGCGCCGAGACCCTGACCCGCACGCTCGTACCTGGGAGGTCTTCGAGGAATGACACCAAATGTGCGTGTCTGACACTACAACGGGACCTGTGTCAGGCAAGGCCACCGACGGCAACTACCAGAAGGCACTGTTTTGTGGCAACACTTTTAGGTTATTTTTTCCATTCTCTATAACATATCAAAGCTGAAGTAATTCAAACACTAAAACAGGAAACTGAAAAGGGGGAAAGAGCCATCAAACTCTGAAAACAGAACTAAGTGACGCTGCAGAGCCGGAAGCCAAGCGATGATGCTGATAGCGTTATCTCACTGGCCTTGTCCTTGGGCAGCTGGGGCCTGGACGCCACAGCCTCTCAGGAGAACTCAGCAGCGTCTGGCTCACCCCAAAACTGCCGGCGCTGTTGCAGAAAAGTCACAGCCCCTGACTTCCCCAGGGCCATCACACAGCTTTCAGATCTGACTTTTTACTCCCCGATCTTCTGTTTAAAACCAGTCTCATTCACGGCACAGTCCAGGACCGTGGTGCTTTCTCACTACATACGCCAGCACTTTACCTCATCCAGCTCAGACTCTCCACACAGAGGTACTGTGACGAGGCACTGAGTGAGCCCACAGAGGAGACACCAAACCTGAGCTACGGAAGGGAAAAAGGAGGCTGGAGAGATGGCGCAGTGGCTAAAGCACTTGCCTGCAAAGCCTATGGGTTCGATCCTCCAGCTCCCACATAAAGCCAGATGCACAAAGTGGCACATGTATCCGGAGTTCATTTGCAGTGGCTGGAGGCCCTGGTGTGCCCATTCTCTCTATCTGTCTCTTTTCTATCCCTCTCTGCTTACAAATAAATAAAAACATTTTTTAAAGAATGGAATTAAGCAGTGTAACTTAATGTTCAAGATAGCAGAGGGAGTGAAAAAGCAGGCATAGAATAAAATCCCGTGTAAGGAAATTTCAGTGTGGGCTGGGGAGAGCGCAGTCATCTCACCTTAAGAGCACAAGGACCTGAGTTTCATCCTTAGGAATGCTGGGTGTGCAGGGCATGGTGGGATGTTCAATGCCAGCACTCGGGAGGCCGAGGTGGGAGGATCGCCATGAGTTCAAGGCCACTCTGAGACTACACAGTGAATTCCAGGTCAGCCTGGACTAGAGCGAGACACTACCTTGGAAAAAGAATTCCAGGTGTGGTGACGTGTGCTATCATCTCGGCTCTAGGAAGGCAGTGACAGGTTCGCTGGCCAGCTCGTCTAACCTGACTGGCCAGAGCCAGGCCAATGAGAGCCAGTCTGAAGATGACCCCCAAGTTGGTCCTCTGGTCACTGCACACACCTGCACATGCAAAACACACACATTTAAAAATCACAATGCATTTGACATTATATTTTTTATTATTTGTTTATTTATTTATTTGAGAGTGACAGAGAAAGAGGCAGAAAGAAAGACAGAGAGACAGGCAAGGGGAATGGGAGCTCCAGGGCCTCCAGCCACTGCAAACAAACTTGAGATGTATGCACCACCTTGTGCATCTGGCTTATGTGGGTCCTGGGGAATCAAGCCTTGAACTGGGGTCCTTAGGCTTCACAGGCAACCGCTTAACCACTAAGCCATCTCCCCAACCCCTACAATAAATTTTAAAACATCTAAGTGTGCTTAAAACATACACCGAACTCCGTAATCAGCAGATCTCAGTAGATATTTCTAGGTGCTCTACGGCCATATTTTAGTTAGAAGACTGCACTCTTAATTACTCACTGAAATGGTGAGATCAAGAGACTTCATACTTTCTATTACAGGCATTAATTCTGCTCAATTAAGAAAGGCCAGTCCAGATATCCAGACACAGAGGCTCCCAAGACCTCATCACTGAAGTAGACCTAAGATGAACCCACCATGGCTCAGGGAAATTTGCAGAAGTGGGGGTGGAAGGAATGTCAGAGCTACATGTTGGGTCATTATGCACAGAGACACTGCCTCTTCCCCATAAGTGATGGCTGACCACAATGCACAACCCACATTCCCCAACTAAGAGGGTCCCTGAGGAGGGGGAAGGACAGGGAAGAGGCTAACGATAGTATCAACATGACTATATACACACTGTGTACATAACTAATAAAAAATTAATTAAATTTTAAAAAGGCCAGTCTTTCCACTTAGTAAAGTATTAAAACCCACAACTACAAGATCATTATCACCATAGGACAGAACCACCAAGGGGAAGGGTTTTATCTTGAAAATCGTGACCAGTAAAACATTCAACTGTAGCCTGTCACGCAACTGCCTTAAGTTGTGAGGAGGATCCTTTCGCTCCAGAACATCTCACCCAGGGCCCCTGCTAACCCGAAAGTACCCATGATAAATCGCAGACACTCGCTTTGACAGCAACTTAAACCAGGGCTATATAGGCAAGTGTTAGCCGAGTATTAATGGCACCCTGTCATTTTAAAGCTAAGTTTAGTTTTTAACTCTTTGTGTAGGGGCCAGTGGTGAGAAACCACCTAGTGATGAAAACACAAAATCTGTAGTCAAGACAAGCTGCATCGAAAAGCAGATAGTCAGCCCACAGAAGCCACGGAATTCCAGGACCACTTTACCCAGGCGTGGAGCGCAGCCCAGGAGAGAGAACCGATTCTGCAGAACGAACAAAAGGACTCTTGATTCATGCTGCCATCTCCTAGCCTCAGGACCCGACCCCGATGGCTAACGTGTGATGATAAAATGGGGCTGGAACAAAATTAAACGAAACGGCACTATCCCAACCTAACCTATTCAGCCAAGAGCGTGCTGCGCCCTCCACTGTCCAGCAGCCAGCCAGTGCTGGGACACGAAGACCCGTCAGCACGCTCTCCCTTTTCAGATGACTTCTGCTCATGCAGCACAGTCTATCTTCACCCCGTGAACAGGCATGGACTCAGCGGGCCCTGCGTTGTGGGCACGGAGCACCAGGGAACTCCCCAGGGGAAAGGAATGCAGCTGGACGAGCAGCCCGGCACGAAACTCTGACCTGCACCAGGCGGGGGAAGCTTTCCCTGGGCCGGGGTCGAGGGTGGAGGGGCCGCCAAAGGAAAGTAGGGCGGGCTGGAGCAGCGGCCCGGGCTCAGTCACACCCACCGTGGGCACCCCAACACGCTGAGGTAGAGAGCGCAGAAGTCCGGGGATGAGGGGTGCAGGGTTTATAACCAAGAGGCTGACACGCCTGTGGGTTGGTGAGAATACTCCGGGGTATGAAGAACACATCTGCTTCGCCTTTCACGGACGACTTGCCCATCTTTCACAGAATGGGCACCTCACTGGCCACAACTGGGCTGGAATTGGTCTTCTTCAAGGCCTCAACAGAACCGGCCCCCGGGGCAGAACCCAGCCGGTACTGTACTTTCAAGCCCTCTGGCCACATTGCTGGCCTTCTCCAAGTACTTGAGATTGTTTCCCTGGCTAGCCTGCAAACCAATTTTAAAGATGGATTTATTTTTATTTTTTGTTTTTTCGAGGTAGTGTCTCACTGTAGTCCAGGCTGACTTGGCAGTCACTATGTAGTCTCAGGGCGGCCTTGAACTCATGGCGATCCTCCTACCTCTGTTTCCCAAGTGCTGGAATTAAAGGCGTGCACCATCACGCCCGGCTTAAAGCTTAAGTTTTTGACTTTTTTTTTTTCAGTTTGTAAAGAAAAGACGTCATCATAACTTAGGAGATTTGAGGAAGACTGGGATGGCACTTGCCTAGTATACATGAGGCTCCAGGTTCAACCTCCAATACTGAAAAAAAAAAAAAAAAAAAAAAAAAAGACGCCAGGGACAAAGGACACCTCAGTGGCCTTGTATCTCCAGCAGAGCTGACAATCGATGTCCCTGTGGCTGATCCAAGAGAAAGGCTCTGGCATGGGCTCTGTCTGGTGAGGTCCCTGAGAGGGGAAGAGGGCGGAGATGAGGAAGACAGGCCAGAGGGAGGATGCTGAACCTTTGTCCACGGTGGACCCGGGCATCCAGCAAGCTGTCCCACCACGCGTCCTTTCCGAGGTGAACAAGCTGAGGCCCAGAGAAGACTGAACCCGAGCCTCATGTGCAACATTACTGTGCTCCCCTCAGCCAGTCTCCCCTAGGAATGAAGAGGATCAGAACAGGCTGTGAAGTCCTGCGGTTCCCATAATGTCCACTGCTTCTTCCCTTGTGGACAGACGTGGTGTTTACTCAACCCGTCCCCACACGCCATGCTTTGGGGTTTGGTGGTCTGAGTGTGACCTGTCCCCGTAGCCTCGTGTACTGCGGAGCCTTTGGGAGACGGAGACTTGCTGGAGGTGGGGTGTTGCTGAGGGTGGACCCGGGGTTCACGAGGCCAGGCGACCACGTGTTCAGAGCTGGCTCAGTCACTTTTTCCTGCCGCCGTGATGCCCGGGCTGCCGCTCCGCCGTGCTTTCCCGCCAGGGTGAAACTGCGACCTGAAAGGCAGAAAAGCCTTTCCTCCCACGCTGCCTCTGGTCTGGCATTTTGTCACTGCAAAGACATCGGAGCTCTACTGGGTCTTCTCACTGTCCTGTTCTCTTGTCTGGTCGACTCCATCCTCACAGTGAAGGCCTGGGTGGGAAACGACGTCAGCTAAGCCCTGGTAATGGGGAAGCAACCCAGACAACATACTCTGGGGCAGAGTTCCAATAAAATTTCATTTATGGACACTGCAGTTTGAATTGTGTTTATTCTCATGTCAAGAAACAGTATTCTTCACTGGATTTTTCTCTCAACTATTTAATAACAAAAATCATTAGTAGGTCAAGCAAACACAGCAAAACCCACGAGACCATAGTCTTCAGTGCCCATGCTGAGAAGGAAAAGCCCTCTGGCCCTGTGCCGGGTGGGGGGGGGGCTCGGGCACTGCCCTCCACCGCAGAGACGAGGCGCAAGGTCACCTGGGGCTTCTCCCCCCACCCTTGGGAAAGGAGGAGGTGATGTCACTGGGCCCGTCCTACCCTCTCAGGCCTGGGCTGCCTCACAGAGGGGTCAGGGAGGGCTGACTTTTGGAAGTAAGTCCACCCTAGGACGGCGAGCAAGCCCGTCCATCCACACTACGGCCCGAGCTCCGCTGTCATTGTCGCACTGTGACGGCCACACGTTGTCAGCAGATGGGAAGGGCTGTCAGGATCACGTGTGCGGGTCCCGTGCCTTTAGGCCCAGGCAGCCCTGACATGTACCCACACAACTGACGGCTACATTCTAGTGCAGCCATTCAAGAACGTGGGGCTGGAGGCCCACTCGAGACAAGACACGCTTGCCTTCTGCCCTGGCGGTAACCATCCAGGTCATCAGAATCCTCTGGGGGCTGTTGCTAAGGGTAACTAATCCTTCTAATTGGTTTCCCTTCCCCACCTCCACTTTCCACTCTGTAGCTCCTGTGGGTTGGCACTTTTTCCTAACATCCGATGGATGTGTCATCTCCTACTTTAAAATCTTTCCATGGTTTTTATTGGGAGGAAACACCCCCATCCTGGCAGTCAGAGAAGAAGCCAGAAAGGCCCCTGGACAAGGTGTGGAAAAGGTGAGGCAGGACCTTTCCAGCTAGACGCCTCCAGGGACGCGGGCCCTTTAGTAGCCAGGAATAGCCAGGGCAATAGCCAAACCTCACCCCAGAATCCAGGGACGCAGGCCCTTTAGTAGCCAGGAATATCCAGGGCAATAGCCAAACCTCACCCCAGAATCCCCTACAGCATCCCGGAACCAACAGAGAAGTCAAGATCTGCCCTGACTGGGGTTCAATGTGATCCAGTTGACAGGCCACAGGCGGAAGGTTCTGGGGCGCCACTCCATGACCTCTCCTTCCTCTCTAGGACCTGTCTTTACAGGCCTGAGGCTCTGCTCCTGCACACTTCAAAAGCAAATTAACCAAGGGGCACTGCACCCAGCCTGAGGAGCCGCAGCCCTGGTAACACCCCATGACTTCCTAGAAACTGACGTCTCCCTCCTCAGATCCCTCTGAATCCAAGCCTGTGTGCTAGAAGGATCCCGGGGATCCATGGCACGCTGATGTCTCAGGGACACTGTCCTGGGACACAGACTCTTGGGGTCTTCTGATTGGTTGGACTGGGTCCAGCCGTCTTCACCTGAAGTCCCCAGGTGATTTCAATGGGTGCCAGGCTTGGGGAAAATGCTGGAACACCAGGGCTGTGCCCAGGCCTGGCTGTTTCTGCCATTTCCAATATATCATCAGACGCCAATAACAACAAAGTTCACATGGAGAGAAATGAAGCAAACGCCACCTCAGGGATCAAGTGCTCCCACCACAAGCAAGGGATGTAGTCCTGTGTCCCTTCCCGTTGGTCAAGCAAAGGGGCTCAACTTACTGTCAACTGAAAATGGTAGGGAGCTATTTCTAACCAAAAACTAACTTTTGGAAACAATAACTAAAGGATCATGACCATTCACGAGGTATCCGGTCAGGACTGATATCCACTGGGATGGTTTGCCTGGGACTCTCCCAGCTTTAGCTCTCAGAATCCCACATCCCAGGACACGCCTCATGCGCAGGTAAGCCAGGAGGGTTGGCCATCTAGGGCTCCATTCAGTCTGTCCCCGGCCTCTCCCCCTACAGGGCCATCTCGTCCTGTGCAGAGTCGGCACTGTCCTTTGCCAGCACTTGATCCAGTGTCAGTTGCGTGTGTGTCGGATGGGCTGTCTCCCTCCCTCCACAGTACGTGTCCTCAGGCGTGCACTGTGGTGGTGTGGCCGGTAGAGATGACCATTAGTAAACACTTGCTGAATGAATGAATTTGTGCCGCCAGGGTCTGAGCCCTGTGACTTCATGGCACAGGCTCTAGCTGGCCCTAGCCTGCTCTGCCTTCAGAGATGGGACCTCCAACCACAGCTGGGCACGTGGAAAGTGCACCCACCTTCCCTGTGTGCTGCTGTAGCTCTGTGGAGTGGACCCCAGCCACAGAGCAGAATGGGGAGCGGGTACAGTTAGGGTGATGGGACTCCTGAAAGTAAACAATGCAAGAAAGTCCACACTTGCTGGGACTCAACAAGGATCTGACTTCCTATCGCTTGCCTAGTTCCCTAGACCTGTTCTTTTCACAAACAAGCAGGACCCCTCCTGGGAGGGAGGTCTTTCCTAGGATGTAAATGTTGTGGCTGGTCAAGTTCAGCCTCTTCCTGGGAGAGCCCTGGCCCTAACCAACCCACCACCCCTCTGGTTCACCTGAGCTGGAAGGCAGCCCACCACCATCCGGTTCTAAATACCTTTGCAGGGGAGGCCACGTACTTGGAGCTGCCTGACCACTTGGGGACGTCCAGCTGTGGGGGAGCTTTTCCCTTGACTGGGCTGGCTTGGCCCAGGCCCAGGCCCAGCCCGGTTGAGCCTAGGGGAGCCCCCCAGCCCTTACTCTCCACATGGGCTCTTTACCCCCTCCAGCTCCCCACATGGCAGGAGCTCCTTGAACTTTCTTATCTCTCTTTTCTCTCCATACTTTTTTTCTCAGGCCATCCATGTGGGATCTCTAGCCACGCTGGGTACTTTACCTTGGCTCTGTATTTCCCTCAATAAATATGATAATTTAATAATTATCTTTCTCAGTCTTTTTTATTCAGTGTTTGATTAAAATTAGAAACAAGCCTAGATACCCCCTAATACCCTGTTACAGAATGAGGACCTTTCAAAAGGAGTCATTAGCCAGGCGTTGGTGGCAAACACTTGAAATTCTGGCAATCATCCCAGCACACTGGAGGCTGAATGAGGCAGGAGGATGGGGAGTTCAAGGCCATCCTCAGATACATAGGGAAGACAAGAATAGCCTGGTCTACATGAGACCGTGTCAAAACCAGTGCATGCAGGACACACGGATTCATTAAGAGGGGTGGATTCGGGTTGGAGAGATGGCTTAGCAGTTAAGGCACTTACTTGCCTGTGAATCCTAAGGACACAAGTTCGATTCCCCAGGACCCACATAAGCCAGATGCACAAGGTGGCTCACGCCTCTGGAGTTCGTTTGCAGTGGCTGGAGGCCCTGGCGCGCCCATTCTCTCTCTCTCTCTCTCTCTCTGCCTCTTTCTTCCTCTCCCTCTTCCCAATAAATAAAAAACATTTTTTTAAAGAGGGGTGGATCCCTCGCCCTTCTCCTTGGAAACTGGAAAGATGTGTGACGGCTGACAGCCCTGCAGCCATGCCCAGGGCAGAAACAAAGGGGAAAGGACTAGAGAGCGGGAAACAGGTTGGAAGAACAGGCCCTTGGGCCCCGACACTGGGAACCCACCCCAGCCCTGGGCAGCTCCACTGCGCGGCGACATGGGAAAACCAAACCACATTCGCCCAGGCCAGGCTGCGGTGTTGTAACTGGGCCTAACCCTTCCACCGCCTCGGCAGTCCTCGCAGCTCTCAGCGCGGGTGGCACAAGCAGCAGGCACAGGGGTGCCCCCCCATTACGCACACCCCAAAGATCCAAAGCAGGAAGTGGTAGTGTGAAGTGATAGGTCTCCTAGCGGGCTGGCTTCAAGGTAGTTGCAGGAGGTGGGAACTCAGGGAGTTGGTCTTGAGAGCCGAGTGCTCCGGCCCCTCCAGCTTCTGCCCCTGGGAGCAGGTGTCGGGAGGCCAGGCCATCACCCTCCACATCCCTCTCGTCCAGAGGCTGTTTCAGCATGCCTCTGAAATGCCGGAGGAACAGTAGTTGAGACAGCTTTGAAAAAACTAACTGATCTTCAACAGCTCAGAGCATAACTCAGAGCCAGCACCATAGCGAGGTGAGATGCCTTGGACCGGAACAGGCTCACATCCAATCTTGACAAATGCCAACAACACCACAGCCCTTGTTGGTTCAAGCTTGGACCTACAAATTTGTTAAACCAGTTAGCATTTGAAAGCACGTTCTTGGTAAGGGCTTTGTTCACATAGACTCACATGGAGGTGATGTCTTTAGAAAAGACAGAAAGCGAGGAGAGAGAGGACAGGAGGGAGGGAGGGAGGGAGGGAGGGAGGGAGGGAGGGAGGAGGAGAAGGGAGGGGAAAGGAAGGAGGGAGGTAGAGAGAGAAAGAGAACTGCACACCACACACTCTAGGCTCCAGACCTGGAATGAATGCACCAGGAAGGTGTGTGTGGGAGAGGACAGTGGAACACAAAGTGGGAAGGACCAGACAGGTGTAGACTTTTTGAGTCTTCCATTGCAACATCAGATAAGTACTCCAAACTGGGTTGATCAAATATTTAAACAAACAACATAGAGGAAGATATCATGGACAAAATTGATCAAACTCTTAGTTGAGTGAATTTTTTCCATCCATATTTAGAGGAATGGATCACATGCCCTGCCTCAGGAACGAGAGTCAAGGCTCGATCATGCGCGTTGTAAGTCTACGTACTGTGTTTTCCTATCAAAGTGAGCAGCCAAACTACCCCTCAGCTACCAACTGACCTTCCAGTTCATTTTGCACATATCAAGTACCATGACAGGAAGCTGGTCTCTTGGCTAACACAGAGGCCCCTTGCGCTTCACGTGGCGATGTGGTGAAGACGGTGCAGAGCTGGCACTGGCTGCCCACCTGCCCCCTTCCCCGTTCCCACCAGCTAGTCTTCCCACTGTAATGCACTGCACCCGTCCAAGCAGCTGATTCAAAAACACTGCACTCCTGTAACTGTACGTAGCCCGTGGGCAAGCTGAGGGCTCCTCGTCACAGATCAAAAATACGCCCACAATGTTCCAGACGTCATTCTAAAACTGAAAGATAGATTCTCTCTTTACAGGCAAGAAAGGACTGAATTCATTTCTCCTAAACAGGCAAACCAAATGCTATGGGAGGCACTCTAGGGCTGGTTTGAGGATACAGATTATTCCAGAAGCTTCTACCTCCAGCTCCACTGACACTCTCCATTACACACTGTTCTGGAACTGGTGTGTACCCAAGGCTGCCCCCAGCCCACAGAGAGCAGGGACCCAGTCCCCACGGTGACGGAGGCAGGAGATGTTAGCACACACCTCTCTTTTCCAGTCAACCCTTGACTTCTTTCTTTCTTTCTTTTCTTTTTTTTTTTTTTTTTTTTTGGCTTTTTGAGGTACTGTCTTTAGCCCAGGCTGGCCTACAATTCACTATATAGTCTCAGGGTGACCTGAAACTCACAGCAATCCCCCTGCCTCTGCCTCCCAATTGCAAGAATTAAAGGCATGTGCAACCAGGTCTGGCTAACACATTGTAAATTTATTTGAGAGAGAGAGAATGGGCATGCCAGGGCCTCTAGCTATTGCAACTGGATTCCAGACACATGTGCCACCATGTGCATCTGGCTTATGTGGGTAGGGGGGAATCAAACCCAGGTCCTTGGGCTTCGCAGGCAAGCGCCTCATCCACTAAGCCATCTCTCCAGCCCCAGCGCGTGACTTTTAACGATGCTTCTCTGTGAATCAGAGGAGGCTTTCTTGAGAAGCTGACCTTGGCTGATAACCCTGAGCTAGAAGACCTACACATCTGCTGAAACCATGACCGGCGTGAGGAGAAAGCCAACGGGCGACTTTAAGTCACTATAAACAGATTCAACATCCTGGTCACATGGTTAAAGCAACAACAAAAGACTTATCAAGAAATTTGTAATTTAGAAATATATGCTTTTTTTGTTTTGTTTTGTTTTGACTATGTAGCCTGTCCCAAATGCTCAAACCATTCTTCAAAGAGGAAAGTACTTCCCTCCTGTCACAACTAGCATACGGTGACCCCTCTCCTTGAGCAGCGCCTGGAGAGCAGAGGCCTTGTTCCTGAATAACCCCGATTCTCAGCCGTCCACATGGAGGAGCGGTGTGCGCACCCGACGTCCATGACTCCCCACGCGTGGCCGGCCACTCCGTTGCTAACTCTTCCTGTGGGCCTGCTATGAACACAGGAGCGTTCAGCAGCTAAATTCGCCTGTGTGCCTGGAGGCTGTCCACAGGAACCGGCCCGAGTACCTAGGGGGAGCCCGAAACATCTGCTTCCTGAGCAAGGTCAGTCACCCATAAAGGCTTTTGGGATCAAAGAACTCTGGATATTGTGGAAGGCATCTTTTCATTGCCAGAAGAATCTATGTGCAAGGTGGGTACAAAACTCGGTTTCTTAAAGTGGGATCCAATCTAAAGCAACCTCATGATATAAGCAAAGACAGCTGGAGGGTGTGCAACAGACCGCCGGCAGCCAGAACCACTCCACACCTAGCAAGTGAGCTACGACACAAAAAGCACTGAAATATGAGCCCCCACCTCTATTTTTTTTTTTTTGGTTTTGCAAGGTAGGTCTCGGTTTAGTTCAGGCTGAACTGGAATTCACTGTGTAGTCTCCTGGTGGCCTCGAACTCACAGCGATCCTCCTCCCAAGTGCTGGGATTAAAGGCATGGTCCACCAAGCCCGGTTCACCACCTCTATTTTTTAACTTTTGGTTTAGCTTTAGAACCATTCCCTCAGTCAAAAATCTCACTTAGAACAGCAACACAAAACAAACCAGAAGGCTGGGGAGATGGCTTAGCAGTTAAGGCATCTGCCTGCGAATCCTAAGGACACAGGTTTGATTACCCAGGACCCACCTTAACCAGATGCACAAGGGGGAACACGCATCTGGAGTGTGTTTGCAGTGTCTAGAGAACCTGGCGTGCCCATTCTCTCTCTCCCTCTGTGTCTGTTTCTCAAATAAATAAATAAATAAAGCAGAAAACAGGACTGCTCTCAATGTAACTGAGGTGGGGGACCTGACTGATGGGTCCACCAGCCCACGCTGGGTCATCTGTCCCTCCACCTCAACCCTAGGGACCACCAAGGAGCTACACAGCTCTTCAGAACACAGATGAAAAACTGCACATTGACCTTAAAGAGAGGCATGGTTGTGGAGGCCCCACAGCAGGCCCTGACACCCCCCCCCCCAGAACAGGTACACACGGAAACAAGAGAGCGGGGTGATGTGTGCACACACATTCCCACGCCCGCCTCACACACACGGGTTCACCCCAGACCCGCAGAGGTGTGGGCTGGCAGGTGATGGCATCTTCTCCTGCCTTCTCTCTGACAGTGACTTTCCAGTAATGCACGTGTTTAGCCCATGGTTCTCAATGCTGAGACATTTTTAACAGGAAACCGTAAAAATGGTTACCCAAAACCCCCTTTTCTCTAGTTACCTACTCTGTGGGGTTTCTTTACTAGTTGACCCTGGGTTTCTTGTCAAGTGTCACTTGCTATCCTAAAGGCTAATCTTAAAGACAAAATTGTTAAGAGGTAGAGTTAAAAAGCCATCTTCCTCCTCTCAGGTTCAGCAACTGCTTTTACAAGCAGTGAGCCTCGCTTTGTTTCTGCCAGACAACCAGCCAAGACTCCCAACTACTCAGAGGTTAGGTTTTGGAGGAAAAAAAAAAAATTTCCATAACCCAATCTTTGAGTCACGTCTGCTGCCACACACGCAATGAGGACCCCGCGGGCTGCAGCGCAGGAAAAGCACCCCTCCCCTGGGCTCACAGCACGGACACACCTTGAACTCCGCGCAGGGAGAGGAAAAATTCTTGATTACCTGCGGCCTCCCCAACCAGCTTTCCCGCTGTGCCCTTACCTCTGCTCCGAACTCTCTCCCCCTGTACGGCAGGGCGAAGGCAGATCATAACTAAGTGTTCAGATAGAGACGCCCGCCGGAAATATTTGGCTAATTCTATGATAACCCGGGGGGTTAGAGTGCGGGGAGGGCCTCATGGACTAGCCCGTGAGACGCGCTCATCTTTGCAGGACCGAGTGTCCCTTACCGCGTTTACCCAGGCACTCTCAGGGGAGCGATCTCTAGACCCCCACGCCCCCCGGAACACTGCTGGTCCCATTACACCCGACCAGTCCTAGCACCGCCCCCCAGCTTCCACAAACACGCCCAGAGAGCGAGCACACGGGCTCCCCAGGTTCACGAGTGGCTGGCCCTCCTGACACGGGCTCGAAGGGAGCCCATCACGACCCAAGCGGCGGATGCTCGCCTTGGCCTCGGGACGCAGCTGACCTCCTGGGTCCTCAGAGCCACACAGGGGCCAGGGCCGCGGGCGCAGCCCACTGCCCTACTGTCTGTCCATCGATCCCCTTGGCGGTTGTGGCCTTTTTTTTCCCCCCTAATTTAAATTTTATTATTTATTTATTTGAAAGAGGGAGAGAAAGAGGCTGATAGGGAGCATGGGCGCGCCAGGGCTCCAGCCACTGCAAAGGAACTCCAGAGGCAGGCTCTCCCTCGTGCATCTGGCTAACGTGCGTCCTGGGGAATCGAACCTGAGACCTTGAGCTTTTCAGGCAAGCGCTTTAAACGCTAAGCCATCTCTCCAGCCCACTTTTTATTTTTCTCTAAGCCAGAGCTTTTCTCTGCGGTTTAGCAAGCCTGATTGCTGCGAAGGCGTGGGCCACATCCTCTGCACGGTAGGCGCAAAACCCAGCAACCTCCCTCCACGAGGACGCCGCCCGCGGGTCCCCGCGCCCCGGGCGGGCCCCACGGAGCCGTCCCGGGATGCCCCCCGAGAAGCCCCTACGGGACCCGGGCGCCCCGACCTCTCCCTCCTCCCTCGCCCCGCGGTCACCCCCACGCCCCACCCCGTCGCCCACCTGCGGCGGGGACGCGAGCCCGCGCCCGCCCGGGGCTCCTGGGCGCCGCCATGCGGGCCGCGCGCCGTCCACAGCCGCAGCCTCGGCCCGTGGCTCCGTCGGACGTGGGCCGCCTGCCCCGGGCGCCGGCTCGCTTCCCCGGGGCGCGGGCGGGGCGGGGCCGGGCACGCTGGCGGCCAATCAGAAGCTGGGGAAGGCGGGGTGGGCGGGGCCTCCCAGCAGAAGCTGGGGCGGGCCACCAATCAGAAGCTGGGCGGGGGTGGGGGCGGGGCCGTGCCTTCCGAGGCTAGGGGCTCCGCGGGCCGCGGGCCAGGGTGGTGGTGGTCGGCTCTCTGCACCCGCGCCAGCCCGGGGGCTTTCACGTGGACGGAGCCCACGCCCGCCCTGGTGCTGCGCGTGGAAAAGTGCATGCCCTGGGAAGCAAGCACACCTGGCAGGGGCACCGACCGGGCAGCGGGATGGACGCTTGAGTCCCTGCGCCCAGAGCCTGGTCCACCACGTGGAGCACGTTTCCCGACCTTTCCCCGTGTGGCTCAGTAGAACAGGCTTGTGATGACTTGAAAGTCACCGTTTAGGAGTGGGATAAGTGTATTCGTGATTTTTTTTTTTAAAAAAAGGTTTTTCTATAAAAATTGTTTATTAAAGGGGAGCCATGGAAGGCAGCTAACACTAAAAGTAAACGACTTGACATGAAAAAGACAAGAATCTTTGGCTCCCGATTTCCTAATTCGATCTCCCTCCCCCGCCTTTTTTAATGAAGAAAATGAAAATCCACGCAAACACTTCCTCTTTCTCCGGTGGTTACCAATTCCAGAAACAGGCTTGCGTGTGAACTTTTCTGGCAGCCTTTGAAAGAGAAGTTCCCTAACTAAAGAAAGATGTGCAGAACAGCCTGGAATTTTATGTGGCTTCAGTAGTTTTGGGGCAATGTATTCAAGCAATTGAATCAGGGCCCTCCTTCTTGCGTCTCAGAAGGGAACGGAAAAAAAAATCCGATGGCAAGTATTTAGTAACGATGGTGAAACTCTTATCAGCCCAACAGCCACTGACATAATGCCAGGCAATTAGGACTGCTATTAGCAGACTGCTGGCTGGGATACACCTCTTACCGGCTCACACATTTATTTACTCCTCTTCCTTGTCCATGTGGTTCGGACTGTTACCTGGAATTGGCAGGTCATGTCAAACAGGCCCATCAAGTGCTGGGGCAGAATCTAGACTCAAGTTTGACCTTCATCATCCAAGCATTCTGCAATTCAAGATTCGCAGGAGATAACAAAAATGTTCCCAAATCTGCTGTGTGTTTAGAAAGGGGAGGGGGGAGGAATCTCTCTTGTTTAAATCAGACATTTCACATGGAGTGGGGTAGCTTTCTACAGCCATAAACCATCACTTGTGTAAACAGAGGCATATTGCTCATGCAAAATTAATGGCTGAAAATTGCTGAGCCTAATTTAACTTAAACAAGGCTATCAACAATGACGAGTACAAATTGCCTGTTCTAGATATTGAAAATACCAGGTCTAATTTCTTGTGGTATCATAAAATTTACTTGAGTCCTTTAAACACACACACACACACACACACACACACACACACAATTAGCTAGTGTCCTTCTCCTCCCACTAGATAATAGTTATGAACACAACTGTTTGGCTTTGCCTAAAATTGTTTTAATTATTATTTATGATTTTATTTAAGATTACATGGTTGGCTCTAGTTTTCAGTGTTAGTTCAAAGACAGAGAGTCCTCTCCATGTGGCAATTAGAGACCTAAATCTTGCCTGTGCCCTGACCATATGATCTTCCATAAATTAATACTTTTTGCCTCAGTTTCCTCACCTGGGAAATGGGTGTTGGTATTAAATGCTTGAATATGTACAGACTGCTTTGAACAATACTTAGCATATAAACATCGTATAAATATAAATAAAATAATACATGCTGGATGTGGTGGCGCACGCCTTTAATCCCAGCACTTGGGAGGCAGAGGTAGGAGGATCGCTGTGGGATCAAGGCCACACTGAGACTACCTAGTGAATCTCAGGTGACCCTGAGCTAGAGTGAGACACTACCTGGAAAAAGCAAAATAAATAAATAAATAACACAAGCAGAGATTTCCAGTTGGCTCTGCAGTCTGCCCTTGTATGTATGAGTTATCATGTCTTAGCAATGAAGCTTTTTTTTTTTAAAAAAAAAAACATTTTATTTATTTATTTGAGACAGAGAGAGGGAGAGAGAAAGAGAGTGAGAAGGGGCACTCCAGGGCCTCCAGCCACTGCAAACAAACTCCAGACGCATATGCCACCATGTACATCTGTCTCACGTGGGACCTGGAGAATTGAACCTGGGTCCTTAGGCTTTGCAGGCACAGTCCTTAACTGCTAAGCCATCTCTCCAGCCCCAGCAAAGCCAGATGCACATGGTGGTGCAAGCATCTGGAGTTTGTTTGCAATGGCCAAAGGCCCTGGTGAGCCCATTCTCATTCTCTCTTTCTCTCCTTCTCTCTGTCTCTAATAAATTAATAAAATAAATCTTTTTTAAAAAACTGGTCTCTTTTCAGACAACGACCCTGTCCCAGATCCCCTAGCACCTAGCTCAGAACTCAAGTATTTGTCAGTGAAAGAAAGACTGCAGCAACTGCCCCGGCTGGATGTTTACACAAATCATAGTCACCAAACTATGGGCCCCAGAAGGGCTACAAAGACACTGTGTCTCCATCTGGGACTCGAGAGAGAATTAGTGGCCAGGGCAACTACCCACTAACACTGGTTAGGTGCATGGGTGGCTGTGTCCAAAAGTCAGAGAGAAGACCAGGGGAGAGGAAGGAGGCAGAACAAGAAGGGAAACGTGGCAAATAGTTCCCACCAGCTATGCAGTTGGAGTTGTTTCCATGAACATTTGAACTCTGAAAATGGAATGTGACTATCCAGGACCATTGCTAAACATGTTTTCCATTGCTAGGTCAAACCTGTCATTTTTTCTCAAGGGTCACTTAATCATATCTAGGCTAGCCTCCAGCTAGAACAACTTGACTAATTCTGAGAGCTGCGGAGCCCATTACACTTTGGGTGGTCGTTGCCATCTGTCTGCTTGTTAGAGTTGTTGACCAATAATAAGTGAGGCAGGCCCATTTAGGAACAAACTCGGATATTAATACCCCTTCAAAGTGGTCTCTCCTCTATTTTCAACTAAAACCAGTAGGATTCAAGCTAAGTATGCCTCAAGACATTCCTGTCCACCATTTTAACCTTTCAAATGCATACTTCTCAGTGGAGGGCGAGGACCTATATCTGAACATTGTCTTCTGACCCCCACATACACAGTGTGGCACATATGCGCCTGCACTTGCACACGTGAATACACACATATGTGCATCACACACACACCAAGACAAAACTGAAGGTCTATGGAGATGGCTCAGTGCTTGTCTGCAAATCCTCCAAGTCTGAATTAGGCTCCCCAGGACCCAAGTAAATCCAGATGCACAAAATGACACGTACACCTGGAGTTTGTCTGCAGCAGCAAGAGGCCCTGGCATATTCATTCTCTCCTTCTTGCTCTCTTTGAAAATAAATACAAATGTTTTTTAAAACCAAATGTGTTCCGTGACCTTAATCTAAACAAATATGCCTGTTATCTTTCTTGCTCAAATCCTGATCTTAAACTGAGCATGCTCATGGATGTGCCCACTCCTGAAGAGCTTTCCTACTCTGGTTTCTCTTCAAACTGTAGAAAGCTCTCGCCTTTTACTAAAGTGCTTTCCTGCATGAATGTGTATAAGCTTTTTAAATAAAATCCCCGCATTTCCTTTCCATACTTTCCCTGTTGCAGAATATTTGAAATCATGAAATCTTCATGCCCATTAAACACTACCTTCCCACGGCATTGCATTTTTTGGTGTTTATGAGTTCCGCTATTGTACAGTGTTTGTCCTTTTCTGATTGGCGTTGGCTTTATAGAACAACACTCAAGTTCATCCATGTGGCAGCCGTCTTAGAACTTCCTTCCCTCTTAAAGCTGAATGCTATTTCATTGTATGTGTTCATTGTAGGTATAGACCACATTTTGTTCCTTCATCTGTCCATCAGTGGACACCCTGGCTGTGGTGAAAATGTTGCTACAAACATGGGCAAATACCTGTTTGAACTGTTTCCATAATTCTGGTCAGATACTAATTGCTTAATTTTTTTTTGAGAAATCACTATAAAGTGGTTGAGTGGGAAATATCCCCACCAACAATGGATGAAGATTTGTACACATCCTCGCCTGCATTTATTTAACCTTTTCTTACTGCCGTGCTAGAGCCTCAGCGCAAGGCCCTGTGTGTGCTAGGCTCATGTCGTGCCGCTGAGGTTCACCTCCATCCCACATGCATGATTTTCTGGATTTTTTTCAACCTAACAAATGTGAAGTGGTTTTTTTTTTTTTTCACTTTTTTGTTTTGTTTTGTTGCTGGTTTTTAATTAAATTAATTAATTAAATTTGTTTGAGAGAGAGGCCAAGGGGCAGATAGAGAGTGAGAATGGGAACACCAGGGCCTCCAGCCACTGCAAACGAACTCCAGACGCGTGCACCACCTTGTGCATATGCCTTTATGTGGGTACTGGAACTTGGGTCCTTAGGCCTTGCAGGCAAGCTCCTCAACCACTGAGCCATCTCTCCAGCCCTGAAGTGATAGTCTATTATGGTTTGGATTTGCAGTGTTAAGCATTTGATGAGCAGCACTGAGTTTTTGTTTGTTTGTGAGAGCTATCAGAGTAGATCTCTTGGCCACTGATTGTCCTTGCAGAATGCTGTCATTGTTGGCATCCTTACACTTTTTTGCCCTTCCATTCTGCATTGTACCTGATTGCGTTTTTTATATATAAGAAGCCCCTGGATAGTTGCAAACACCTTTTTTTGCCAAAATTAGTGATGGTAAATGTGTGTCATAGAGACTAGTGTGTGGATGGAGGTCAGTTCGTAAACGTGGCAGTGACCAAGGCAGAGCTTAATTGAGTGCTCACGAGCCGCGGGCCTCCGCAGGTGGCGGCTCATGTCCTCTGACGGCTCATGTCCTCTGACGGCTTCCGTCTGAGACAGGCCCCATCGCTGTGCTGGATGCTGGAAAAGGTGGAGCACACAGGGTTGGTGCATCTCGCTCCAGGCATCCAGCTGGCAAATAGCCACCTGGGACTTGGTCTCGGCCTCCAAGACCACATGGAAAACCTTCCCCAGAAAGAAAGAAAATCGCTTCCGTCTCCAACCGCCATGCACGGTATTCTTCCCTGGGTGAGCAGAGGCGAGGAGAAGCCTGGCCCACTTGCTAGCCCAGGCCCGGGTAAGATGCTCTGCGTCCAGCATCACAGAGCCGAGGTCAGCAAATGTCGCAAATGGCGTGAGGCCAAGACCCAGCGGGACTAGGCGACAGGAGCCGAGCGGAAGCACGGCGGCATGAGATCCACGGAGGCGGAGAAGCCAGTAGTGAGGCTGAGGTATCTTGCAGGCACAGCAGCAAGATCAAAAGCCCTAAAGCTGCCCAGTGGGACTGACAGAAACTTTGACAAGCTCAGAATAGGCTTTGAATTGAAAATCAGTATGACCACTGGGCATGGTGACGCACTTGGGAGGCAGAGGTAGAGGTAGAGGTAGGAGGATCACCGTGAGTTCGAGGCCACCCTGAGACAACATAGTGAATTCCAGGTCAGCCTGGGCTTGAGAGCAAGACCCTACCTTGAAAAAAAAAAAAAAAAAAAAAAAGAGGGCTGGAGAGATGGCTTAGCAGTTAAGGCCTGTAAGGCCAAAGGATCCCAGATGCACAAGGAGGCGCATGCATCTGGAGTGGCTGGAGGCCTTGGTGTGCCTATTCCCCCCTGCCCCGGCCTCTTTCTCTCTCTCAAATAAATAAATAAAATATATTTTTAAAAAAGAAAGAAAAGAAAAAAATAGTACTAGTTGTTAATAATGACAGAATTGTAAAATGTGCGTATATGCTTTGGTAGTGTTGGGAATTGAACCCAGGGCCTCATGCATGCTAGTAAAATGTGTTTTAAATGTGCAAAATAACCGAGTCAAGTAAGTTATAAGACTGACCCGGCGTCAGCAAGCCCTGGCTGTTTTTTGTTTTTTTTTTTTAAATTTATTTTTTATTTATTTGAGAGCGACAGACACAGAGAGAAAGACAGGTAGAGGGAGAGAGAGAGAATGGGCGCCAGGGCTTCCAGCCTCTGCAAACGAACTCCAGACGCGTGCGCCCCCTTGTGCATCTGGCTAACGTGGGTCCTGGGGAGTCGAGCCTCGAACCGGGGTCCTTAGGCTTCACAGGCAAGCGCTTAACCGCTAAGCCATCTCTCCAGCCCGCCCTGGCTGTTTTTAAGCGCAGATGGTGCTACGAGGAAGAGCTTTGGAGCTGGTTGGTGGGAAAACTCAGCCTAAAGTCCAAAGGGGAACAGAAAGATGCGGAGGTGGGGTGTGGGGAATACTTCATGTTTTTGCAGAGGTCCAGACCAAAATGTAGCATTTACTTATTATTTATTTACTCATTTATCTATTTTTGTCCTTCCTCAAATTCCTGGCACATGTCCTGCCAGCAGCTCACCGTGCTGGTTGGCCACCTCTGGCCTGTGACTGCGGCGTTGCCAGCGCCTGGTCTGCCCGCCGGTCCCTCAGAAAGCATCTCCGGTCACCGAAGCTGAGTTCTCTGGTGGCTTCTCCGCCCTCCGAGGCGGACCACTACCCACAGCACCCCGAGGGCCCTTCTGAGAGCTCCCGGGTGCCCGCGCAAGGTGAGATGGCCCCTCCACGAGCCCGTGCACCCCGCACCGTCCGCGTGCCGCGCGCTCCCCGGCCTGCGCGCCCGGGCTCAGCTCCGCACGCGCTCGCCAGCGCAGTCGCCCTCCCGCGGATGACACGGCTTTCAGGCTCGGGCTGTGTTCACGTCGCAGGGACAGCAGGCACAAAGCCGCTTAAGCGCACAAACGAGAAGGCGGTGTTGCTAAATACTCTGACAAATGAAACATGTGCACAGCAGCAACTTCCGGTCTCCAAGAAACTTCGTTGGGCTCAAGCACTGACTAAGCAAGAAGTGGCTTTTCTTTCTTTCTTTTCTTTTTTTTTTTTAAATAGTCTAAGAGGAACATGCGAACAGCAGCTGTTGTGGTTGTCTGTCCTAGCCTGGCCCCACCTCACCCTTACAGTAAATTCAGGAGGGGGCAAGAAACGCGATTGCTCTTTTTCACTGGTTTGCATGTTTTAGGGAACTCCTGGGCTGGCACACTCTGTTAGCTGGCTGCTTTACTGGCCTGAAGTTTTGTGACAGGGATGATGTTTAAGGGAGAGCAAGTGGTGGAGGTGGTGGTGGGGGGTGTTTCAGGTTGGAATTTTCTAGTTTTACTTGCCCACATCAGCTACTTGAATGACAATAGGAAATGATGGATCTTTATTTTTTTTAATATGTTTTATTCATATTTATTTATTTGAGAGAGAGAGGATGGGTGCACCAGGGCTTCCAGCCACTGCAAATAAACTCCATATGCATGCACCATCTTGTGCATCTGGCTTATGTGTGTCCTGGGGAATTGAACTGAGGTCCTTTGGCTTTGCAGGCAAGTGCCTTAACTACTAAGCCATCTCTCCAGCCCAAATTATGCATCTTTCATGGTCATGAGTTTCCTTGTCTGAAAGATAGCTAGATGATAGAAGATAGATAGCTGATAGGTAGATGGGTGGCTGGGTGGGTGGACAGATAATTGAAAGAGAAAATGATATCTCAGGCTCTGTGGGATCCAACAGTTATAACTCTGAGACCAAAAAATGTCCTCAGACAGCTTAGTTTTAAACACTTGTGGTATATTTAAAAAAGCAAAGAAAACTTAAAAGCGTGACCGAGGTGCATGCACCAATAGTAGGATCCCCTCACCGTGTGTGCCTGCCGCCGGCAGCTGCGGCCGATCTCAACCCTAAAGACCAGGAAGCAGGTAGTACGGGGAGAGCAGGGCCGTGTTTGGTCGCTGAGTTGGCCAGGCCTCCCAGGGTCTGACTCAGAATCACTAGGAGCCTGAGCACACACAAAAGACCCTGCTAAGATTCAAGTAAACTCAGGAACAACCTGTGGATGGACTGCCGTCCCATTCCTATCTTGATGAAACTTGAACAGGGCACTCATTGCAGATTCCACAAGAGCTGCTAATTGCTACATACTCTGCAAACTAAGATGACTACTTTGAAATAGGCAAACTCCAGTGCAAAACAAATAACACAAGACACTAAGCCAAGGGATGCTCAGCCAAGAATGGCAAGACCCATAATGGAAGCCTCCATTGCAAACCTCGAGGAAATCTCAATGCTAGACCCACAAAATGAAGATAATGAGATATGCATATTAAACAGACTTCATAAGGTCATGAACAAAAGGCTGAAAGAAAGAGAAGAGAATTGATATAAGCAACTCACAAACGAACTCAAAGCATGGCTGAATGAAGAAAATCAACAAAAAGAATCCACGGGCTGGAGAGATGGCTTAGTGGTTAAGCGCTTGCCTGTGAAGCCTAAGGACCCCTGTTTGAGGCTTGATTCCCCAGGACCCACATTAGCCAGATGCACAAGGGGGGGCATGCGTCTGGAGTTCATTTGCAGTGCCCATTCTCTCTCTCTCTCTCTCTCTCTCTCTCTCTCTCTCTCTCTCTCTGCCTGTCACTCTCAAATAAATAAAAATAAATGAAAAAAAAATTAAAAAAAAAAGAATTCACAAATGAACTCAAAGCATGGCTGCATGAAATGGAAGTAAATCAATGAGAAGAATTCAATACAGACCTCAATAAAATTGAAGAGAATAAATGGTAAAAGAAATGGAGGAGAATAAAAAAACAAATTCAGTGGGTCATGGAATAAATTCAGTGAGGAGATAATCAAATGCAGGAATGAATTCCAAGAAACAAGAAGCAAGTAAATCAAGAGATAAAGTTGGAATTGAATAAAAAGATGAAGATGCTAAAGAAAAATTTAGTGGGAAAAATGAAATAACTTTTTAATGTGAGAGACAGAGATAAAGAGAGAAAGAGAGGGAGAATTGGCACACCAGGGCCTCCAGCCTCTGCAGCCGAACTCCAGATGTGTGAGATGTGGGCACCATCTTGTGCGCACGTGTGACCTTGCACACTTGCATCACCTTGTGCATCTGGCTTATGTGGGATCTGGAGAGTTGGACATGGATCCTTAAGTTTTGCAAGCAAGTGCCTTAACTGCTAAGCCATCTCTCCAGCTCTGAAATAACTCTTAAAAGGCTCCCAAGAAAGCCTCAACAACAGACTAGACTGTGAGTTCCTGGATTCTTGCTCTGGGGCGGGCCGTGGTTCCCCACGAAAGCATCCAGGCAACCGGGGGTTGAACGCATGATGAGAGAAACACTCCCGGGAGAAAGGTGAACAGTGCTCTCAGTTTATTGTCAGTGAAATGGGTTTATAAGCATCTGAGGGGGGTCCTCAGGGGATTGGACATACCAAGTTCATTTCTGATGCCTAATTAGCATATAGGGACATTCATTACAGCATGTAGGCAATGGCGGGGGTGGGGAGTCAGGTGATCTAGGGTCTCAAGACTGTGTGAAGGCTGATAAGGACTTTCCTAGGCAACTAGTCAAAGGTCACAGAGCTATGGGCAAAGCCTAAGTTCAGGAGCGCTGGGCTTGGAGAGGGAGAGGCCTCCTGTAGCCTGGGGGGCCATAGCCATGCCTAGAAGCTCAGGCCCCTCTCCTGAAGGCTCCAGCCTGTGCCTGGCAGTGCCCAACACTAGACCATGTGGGGACAGACTACCAGAACTAAAAGACAAGACAGGGAAAATATTCTGACAGTCCAAAAGCAATGACAAGTTCAACAAAGCATGTGAACAGACTGAGGGAAATGTGGGATATTTTTAAAAGATCGAACATTTGGATCATGACTATATAAGAAGGGAAAGAAATACAGGCCAAATGCATAGAACACAGCGTCAAAAAATTATTTAAGGGGCTGGAGAAATGGCTTAGTGGTTAAGGCACATGCCTGCAAAGTCAAAGGGCCCAGGTTCAATTATCCAGGACCCATTTAAGTCAGATGCACAAGGTGGCACATGCATCTAGAGTTCATTTACAGTAGCTAGAGGCCCTGACAATCCATTCATTCTCTCTCTCTCTCTCTCTCTCTCTCTCCTCAATAAATAAATAAAGAGTAAAAAATTATTTAAGAAAATTTCCTTAACCTTACAAAAGAGTAGCCCATCAAAGTACAAGAGGTGCACAGAACACCAAACAGACAAAACCAGGCAAGAAATTTCCTGCAACATATTACAGATAAAACATTGAAAACAAAGAGAGTACTCAAAGCTACAAGAGAAAAACAGCTCCTACATACAAAGGTAACCCATCAGAATCACCTGATTTTTCCATGGAAACTTGAAGAGTCAGAAGGGCATGGAATGGAGCATTTCAAATTCTAAAAGACCATGGCAAACAACCATACTCAGCAAAATTATTCCTCAAAACAGAAGGCAAAAGAAAAAATTTCCATGATAAAAGCCAGCTATATGATTATATATATGAGCACTTAGCCAATCCTATGGAGAAAACTACATAGAATACTCCATACTGAAGAGAAACACAAACACATTCAAGATGCCATGGGAGGACTGGAGAGATGGCTTAGTGGTTAAGGTATTTGCCTGCAAAGCCTAAGGACCCAGGTTCAATTCTCCAGGTTCCATGTAAGCCAGATGCACATAGTGGTGCATGCATGTGGAGTTCATTTGCAATGGCTGGAGGCCCTGGCATGCTCATTTTCACACACTCTCTACCTCTCTGTGTCTTTAACAAATAAATAAATAAAAATGAATAAATCAGAAAAAAAATTTTGAAAGATGCCATGGGAGGGAAAAAGTAACCATCAAAAGTAGAACAAACATGAAAACATATAATGATCAAGAAAACACCAAACTCTACAAAGCCTCAACTGGATGGGGATTAACTCACATCTCACAGTTATAACTCTAAATACCAGTGGGCTCAAGCCAACTCCTTTCAGTGGTTCATCATTAGGGCACCATTTCCATTGTGTCAATGCAAAACCATTGGCCTACTCTTGATGGTGGTATCTGTCTTAACAATTGCAGCTTCAGTAACCTAAAACCAATCACTGTGCTTGTAACTTCAAACTTACTTGAATTGTTTCTGTGTTAAACCTTTTATTTTTCATATCTTTCTGTCCATACCTTCTGCCAATACACCAGTCTATTCCTTTAAATTCCACCACGATCACACACACTTGGGCATGGACTACTGGTGTATAAATGCAAACTCATTTGAAAGAAAGGATTCAGAAGGAAGAAACCTTCTCTCCAAGGTCATGATTTATCTCACCCTGGATTAACAATTGGCTATATCCCTACACACCTGATACTGATTTTGGAAGTACTTAAAAAAAATACCTTGAAGTGGGTCATGAAGTACACACAGTTCTGGGAGCTGCTGCTGAGCTGCAACAGATGAAGCGGAGTGATGACCCTTATTGGGGCCCGGAGGCCATTGTAAGATGTGCCATAGTTTGCAGTGGAGACTCGGAGATGTTTGGGATATACCAGGACTGTGCAGAGCTACCATGGAGTGCTGTTAGCTCGGGATAGAGGCTTTCCCCAGCTTCTCATCCCAGCTAGAAGGGGGGAACTGGAAATCCAGAGACTGTTTTCACTGGCTATGGACGTTGGACTTGAGCTGCAGATGTTTGATGATGTTTACCTCATGGTTATTGATTTTGCATTGGTCCAGTCTCTCCGTGATATGCCTTATAACAATGGAAATATTTACTCTATGCCACAATATGTTGGAAATATGCAACAGGACCCACAGTTAAGGGACAGTCTTAAAGTTGGTCAAGACTATGAGGACCTTGGAAGTTGGACTGAATGCAATTTGTAATGTGAGGTGATTAAGAGTTTTTGGAGGTCAGGGGCAGAATGTGGTAGTTTGGGTATATGTCCCCCATAGACTCAGGTGTTTTATTGAAGCTTGTAACGTGGGTCTACAGCTGAGTGCCTGGAGGGTGTGTCACTGGGGGGGGGGGTGGTTCCTGGGATCTAGCCCAAAGGTAGTACTGGGGACAAATCTGCATTCCAATGGTATGGAGACAGTTTGAGCCTTGAGGGTACCTGCTTGCTGCTTTTGGTGTTTTCTGGCTATTGGTGGTTTCTTTCCCTGCTTGGATTTATGAACAAGAGACATCTTCTTCTGCCACTGTGGAACTTTTGGATCTGTAAGCTTGAAATAAATCCCTTTCCTGGTTTGCGTTTATCCCAGCAACGTGGAACTGTCTACATTCAATAGGAGCAGAGATCAGAGAGTCACTGGGGCTTACCGAAAGGGTTAGCTCCACACTCAGTGAGAAGGTCTGTCTAAGGGAATACATGGGGCTTACCAAAAGGGTTAGCTCCACACCCATGAGAAGCTCTGTCTAAGGGAATACACAGGGCTTACAGAAAGGGTTAGATCCACACCCATGAGAAGCTTTGTCTAAGAGAATACAGACATGATTGATGGAGACATTCTCCTCCAGGCACCACATGACACACCCATATGCACACATCTGCACACACACATACATGTACCACATATACACTACATCATACATACGATATACACACTTAGGCAAAAAATACAGACTGGCTTCATGCAATCATGAAGGTTCTGAATGAGTGTGTGGTGTGTGTGTGCATGTGATTCTTAATGTTCTGGGAGAGAGGACCTTTCTTTTTGAGATTGTATGTGTTGAGGATCACATGAGCCTGAGGAAATGAGGGAGAAGAACAGAACAGAAGAGAGTGAAGCCAGGCATGGTGGAGCACACTTTTAATCCCAGCACACGGGAGGCAGAGGTAGGAGGATCGCCGTGAATTCGAGGCCACCCTTAGACTACACAGTGAATTCCAGGTCAGCCTGGAACAGAGTAAGACTCTGTCTCAAATTTCAAAAACAAAAACAAAAACAAAAAAGAAAGAAAGAAGAGAAGAGATTAATAGTTAAGGGTTGGGGAGATGGCTGTCAGTAAAGTGTTTGCTATGTAAGCACGAGGAACTGATTCCCAGCACCCACTTAGAAAAGCTGGGCATGGTGGCACGTGACTGTAATCCCAGTGCCAGGGAAGTAGAAATAGGAGGATCCCCAGAACTTGCTGGTTAGCTAGTTTGCTGAATTTCCAAGTTGCAGATTCTGTGAGGAACTCTGTCTCAAAAAGAAAAGAAAGACGGTATGTTGGCACACACTTTTAATCCCTGCACTTGGGAGGCAGAGGTAGGCAGATCATTGTGAGTTCAAGACCAGCCTGAGATTGCATAGTGAATTCCAGGACAGCCTGGGCTAGAGCAAGATCCTACCTCAAAAGAGAGAGAGAGAGAAAGAAAGAGAAAAGGGAAACCACAGAGAGAGGAGAGAAGAGAGAGAGAAGAGAGGGGAGAGAAGAGAGGAGAAGAGAAGAGGAGGGAAGGGAAGAGAAGAGAAGAGGAGAGGAGAGGAGAGGAGAGGAGAGGAGAGGAGAGGAGAGGAGAGGAGGGGAGAAGAGAAGAGGAGTGGAGAGAAAGAAACGGATAGTCTCTCTCTCTCTCTCTCTCTCTCTCTCTCTCTCTCTCTCTCTCTCTCTCTCTGTGTGTGTGTGTGTGTGTGTGTGTGTATGTGTGTGTACTCTTGGAAGCAGCTGTATTTGGAAGCGGGCTACCCTTGGACTTCCCAGTCAACAGATCCAGTGAATTCCCTTTTTAATATAAGATGATTCCTGTTGGAGGCAAATGTCATGCCGACGGCATGACTGACATGCAAAAGCACCTTGAGTGAAGAATGTATATGGTGGCAAAGTCAGATAAACATGTATGCTGATACAAGTTGCGGAATGCAGCTGCCCCTGCCTCAAATTAGACTAAACCCTAACCACAGGGCCCCAGCCTCTGTTTACCATTGCCAGATTCCTTCCAAGCAAACAAACCCGCTATCTTAAGACCACATGCCATAAAAGCAAGGAAGTTCTCTCAAAACATTGTATGATGCCACCATCGTTATTTGTGATGCATACATAAGCTACTTGTGATGCATGTGGACCAAGATTCAGTGCCTCTGATCCCAATTAGGACAGAGAGTCCCCAGGTTCCCCCACTTTTAAAGTTAGTCAAATTGTCTGGTCTTCTTTTTAAGCCTCCACAGGATTCCTTGTAACTCCTGCCTGTGTATGAATGCAACAGATTCCAACTGGGATACTGTCATTTGTGACTGTGGGAGTCTGACCTATGCATTAGTATGTAAGCAACATGCCACAGTATGGATCTTGCTAGCCTCATTCAAAACTGGGACAGAAAGGATCCTCTTCCTGGTACAGTTACAGATGGTGGTTTAGGCTAAGGAGTCCCTGACTCCCAACTCATGATTTGGGTGTTCAGCCTGGGTAGAAAGGCTAGGTAAGGTGACCTTTCACTCTCTGGTGATTCATTCAACTCAAAAATACACACTTGGCCTTCAAGGATGAAGAGATACCAAGAAATGATCCTTCCATATTTAGCAGGACTCTCAAAAGCTATAACCTCAGGGCAAAGACCACAGGTAGCCAGGAAAGAGTCCCTTAAAAATGGAAACTTTCTTTGCTTTTCTCCAGTGCCGACTCAGGTACTCACATTTATAGCTGTTACTTTTTTTCCCCCTTTTTATTGGAGACAGAAAGAGGGAGAGAGAGAGAGAGAAGAGAGAGGGAGAATGGGTACGCCAAGGACTCCAGCCAGTGCAAACAAACTCCAGATGCATGTGTCACCTTGTGCATCTGGCTTACGTGGGACCTGGAGAATTGAACCGGGGTCCTCAGGCTTCGCAGGCAAACGCCTTAACTGCTAAGCCATCTCTCCAGCCCTATAGCTATTACTTTTAAGACACTTAAACTTTAGGACTGAGCTCTGTCCTTGAATATGATAGGGTGTGAGGTTAGGCCTTGGCTCCTGCTGGTTCACAGACTGCCTATCCATCAGCTGGAAATTCCTGGGCCACCACCATGATAAACATCTGTCTTTGAATTTTGGGGTCATTTTTCTGTATAGTCTCCCAAAAACATTTTTTAACCCTTGTTCTCCCAATGGGTTATTATGTTGCATTCTATTAGAAGAGCCATATTTGAGAAAAACATGTATTTTGTTTCTTTTATTTATTTGCTGACTCATTTTAATGTGTTAATGTAATTGATTTACTTTTAAGGTCAGGGACACAACTCACATATATGGCTTTTTGGGGGACTATGAATGTTTGCTTCATATATATGTGTGTGGATTGGATGGATGTGTACTTATTATTATGTGTGTGGGTGGACTGTAAACACATATGTGTGTGGATGTGCACATACTATGGCACATGGAGACTACCTCAGGGTGTCTGTCCTCTCTGTCACTTTACATGAGGCAAGGCCTCCTCTCATCTTTTTTTTATTTTTTCGAGGTAGAGTCTCACTCTAGCTCAGGCTGACCTGGGATTCACTATGTAGCCTCAAGGTGGTCTTGAACTCTTGGCAATCCTCCTACCTCTGCCTCCCCAGTGCTGGGGTTAAAGGCGTGTGCCACCACATCTAGCTCCCCTACCGCATTTTTATCGTCACCCTTCCTACCAATATAATATGTCACAATATTTCTTCCCTTTTTTTGTTTTTTTTTGGTCATAATGTTTTTAACCTTCTGACGACTATTTCCATATTGCTCACCACTAAACAAAGAAGTGTAGTGTAATATATGTTTCCTGTCTTAGAAAATTGTTTGTTCTTCTTGGAGTTCACTTTCATGTTTTTACCTGGATTTTCTTTTCCTCACATGTATTTTTTTCTTCCAAGTGTGCCATCAGCTCTACCAGATGCCCAGGATTATTTTCCAACTTCTCAAGTATTAATATGTAGGTTCCTGGATACTCGGAGCTGCGGTTCCCAGAGGCGTCCAAGCAACGCTGGAGAGCAGGGTCGTGAGCGGCCATGAAGGCAACGGGAAGTACACCGGGAGAGGACCTCAGAGAATAGTTCCGTTTATTTGTCAGAGGACTGAGTTTTTGTTTTTTTTTTTAAATTTTATTTATTTATTTATTTATTTGAGAGCGACAGACACAGAGAGAAAGACAGATAGAGGGAGAGAGAGAGAATGGGCGCGCCAGGGCTTCCAGCCTCTGCAAACGAACTCCAGACGCGTGCGCCCCCTTGTGCATCTGGCTAACGTGGGACCTGGGGAACCGAGCCTCGAACTGGGGTCCTTAGGCTTCACAGGCAAGCACTTAACTGCTAAGCCATCTCTCCAGCCCAGGACTGAGTTTTTATAGGCAGTTGAGAGAGAGCAGTAAGAGGGTCCTAAGGGGATTGGTGGCCTTGAAGGTTGCTTACTGATGCTTAGGAACGTTCATTCCAGCACGGAGGGAGAGTCAGGTGATCTACATAGTGGCTGGAAGAGGATCACAGGGGGATGCGCTGTGTGAAGGCTGCTGGCTGATAAGGAGTTTCCTAGGCATCTGGCCAAAGGTCACAGGGCTATGAGTGAAGCCCAAGTCTCAGGACGTCCAGATGTCCCAGGCTGGGTAGGGAGTGGCCTCCTGTAGCCCAGGGGCCCAACATTAATATACACTAATAACTAACCCATTTCATTTTTCTCTCTAGGGTCCTCCCTTCTAGAAGCAACAGCTTCCTGTCCCAGCTTGGGAACAGCAGTCATGCCCAGACTTCCCTTGGCCACAGGCCGTGGTGTTCCTAAGGCTCTGTCTTCAACCCTATAGCGGGGGTCTGTCTTCATACGCCAGCCCTCATAAAGCAGCAACATGGCCAAAGACCCTCCCTAACTAGCCACTCTAGAAAAAAAAAAAAAAAAAAAACCAACTAATGTTTTTTAATGCTTCTAATGTCATATTCCAACCCAAGTTTTCAAAACTATGAGCAATAAGTCCTGTGGCTTCTACGTTACACAGCCTGGGGTGCTTTGTCATAGCAGCATCAAAGGGGCGAAGAGGAGGTATCCGCCTCCAGCTGTCAAGTGACCCTTCAGCTGAGTCTTGTCACTGGAAATTCAGACACCACATATGGAACAAAGAAATGCCCCTGCCACACCTTTTCCAAGCTTGCCCACAGCAGGCATGGGCATATTGAAAGGGCAGCCTGTGGGGCGGGGGCACCTTAGGCAACAGTGATTGTGAGTATTGCCTGAACAGACCTCTAACAGGCAAACCAAGATCTCTCAGCACCGTGATATTGTCCCACGGTTCTATTACATCTAGAAGTGAGTCAGAGTGGATGGAAGAAACCTGCCGACGAGTGAGGGAAGGACCTCAAAAATGAGCACTTTTGTCTGTAGACCTTGCCTGGAGACTGTGATGGTGAAAGTGGAGGTCAGGGTTAGAACAGTGAAGTCAGAGCACCGGGGGAAAGACCAGACGGCTGGCAGCTGAGTATGAGAAAGGCAATCTGACCAGGCAAGAGGACGGAAGGGGCTCTGGGGACAGCAAGGCCAGTCCCAGCAGGTCCCAGCTGGCCCCTGTGGAATCCCCCTCAGCCGTGATTCTGTTCTGCTTCTCAGTAGGGTAGCTCTTTGCTCTGCTTTTTCTACACAATAAACTTTTCCCCCGCTCTGTATATAATAAGCTTTTATTTTCTCTAAACTTGCTTTTGCTCTGTAATAAAGTTTCTCCCTTAAAGCTCACCGTTCTCGCCACTGATTGAGTGCGGCCTGGGGGAGCTGCTGAGCGCTCAGCACGCCGCTTCCTAGCTCAGAGCTGCCGCGAGGCGCCCTCACCCTCAGCGAGACCCGCTGCAGAAGCACTGGTCCACAGCCTTGCCAGACAGTTTGTGGATGAGCCGAACTCTGAAGCTTGGGATTCACCTCATACACATGGATCTGGGCTCACACCAGCTCAAGTCAAATGAGAAAAGATCTTTGCTTTAGGAAGCAGGACATGACCTAGCGATTCAGTAGAATGTCAGTCCAGGCTGGCTAGGATAGCATAAACACCATCAGCAAGGAATGATTAGAAAGTTCATTAACCAACCGTATAGTCACATCCATGTCCATGTGTTAAGAGGTCTTTTATTTTAAAGATTTATTTTTTATTTATTAGAGACAGAGAGAGGAAGAGAGAGAGAGAGAGAATGGGTGCTCCAGGGCCTTTAGCCACTGCAAACGAACTCCAGATGCATGTGCCACCTTGTGCATCTGGCTTCCGTGGGACCTGGAGAATCGAACTTGGGTCCTTAGGCTTCACAAGCATGCACCTTAGCCACTAAGCCATCTCTCTAGCCCTGTTAAGAGTTGTTTAGGTAACGAGTTATACATGGAGCCAAAGTCACAAAGTTGATCCTCACATAGGTTTTTTTTGGGGGCGGGGGGAGTAGAGGGTTGGTCCTGGAGCCCAAAAGAGGAAATTTAAATTTAATTCATGTACTCCAAGTTGACTATCGGGTAAGCCTATTCCAGCCCATTCAAGATCCCTCCTTGCAGAGTTCAGGCCCTTCATCAGCACTACCTTGGCGTGGCCACGACTGCTTGGTCCTGAGCAGCCTTGTCTGCAAGGAAAGCAGCGTGGGCAGAGACGGGCAGGTAGGGAAGGAAAGCCTTAGTCTCCTCAGACTAGGAAACACAAGCTCAAAGACGAATTGCAGGCTGGTCATCACTCAATAAGAAGCTGGTGGGCGGGAACGGAGCTGACAGGGATGTCCCTCTGCAGGCCGACAGGAAAGCAGAGAGGAACTGTCCTCACCACGCGAGACACAGCTGGCTTCAACTGGTTTGCTTTGAACATTTCAAGAGCAACTAGGAGAGGCGGGTGTGGTGTGCACACCTTTAATCCCAGCGCTTGGGAGGCAGAGGTAGGAGGATCGCCATGAGTTCAAGGCCACCCTGAGACTACATAGTGAATTCCAGTTCAGCCTGGACTAGAGTGGAACCCTACCTAAAAAAAAAAAAAAGAAAAGAAAAGAGAAAGAGAGAGAGAGAAAGTAGGAGAGAAGAAAAATATCTGATTTTTCTTCGTATTTCTTTCCCCCTAAAACCTCAGCAGAGGATGTGAATAGGTGTCTCAGGTATTTAGACTTCGTTAGAAAAGAAAGGAATATGAGGGATTACTCTCTTTCCTTTTTTTTTTTTTTTTTTTTTAAGGCAGGGTCTTTCTCTAGTTCAGGCTGACCTGGAATTCACTATGTAGTCTTAGGCTGGCCTTGAAGTCACAGTGATCCTCCTACCTCTGCTTCCCAAGTGCTGGAACTAAAGAAATGCACTACCATGTCTTTCCCTTTTTTTTTTTAAAATATTATTTATTTATTAACTTGATATTTGTAAGGAGTGGGGGAATGGGCATGCTAGGGCCTCTAACCACTGTAATAAACTCCAGATGCATGTGCCACTTTGTGCATCTGGCTTTACTTGGAAATTGAACCCTGAGTGGTTAGGCTTTATAGGCAAGCACCTTACTGCTAAACCTTCTCTCCAGCCCAGATTATTCCCCTTCTGAAAACCTGGCATCTGAGGCTGGGCGGACCAGTTCACCCCATTTGATAAATTCTCATAGAAGACCCAAATCTGGATCTCAGAGTGGGCTTTCCCATTTCCTGGGAACTCCCTCTACACTCCTGTTTGAGCAAGAGTTCTGCATTCCTTCTTATCTCTATAAGCTATATAATACAATCTTTCTAAACTTTATCCTCTTTGGGTTTTACTTATAGAAATTCATACAACAAGAATCTAGAGGCCACTAATTTAGTGGAATCTTTTTTGTGACTATGTCTGACACCTTAGCTCCTGATTGATTGCCCACCCAAGAGCTGAGAAAGGCTCCAGGGCTCTTAATTTCCACATAACTAGTATCGATTATTTTTTACATTATTTTATAAATATAAGCACATATGAATGTCAGCAACTACAAAGGGACTGAGATATTTTAAATTTTTATTTATTTATTTGACAGAGTGAGGGAGAGAGAGGGAGAGAGAAAGAGAGAGAGAATGGGTGTGCCAGGGCATCCAACCATTGCAAACAAACAAGACACAAGCACCACCTTGTGCATCTGGCTTACGTGGGTCCTGGGAAATCAAACCGAGGTTCTTTGGCTTTGCAGGCAAATGCCTTAACTGCTAAGTCATCCCTCCAGCCCCAGGGACTGAGATTTTAGTGAGTCTGGCTGCTGTGATTTTCATGGATGCTAGCAGATAGTCCTGGGTCAGAGGCAAGGGGCTTTAGAAGGGCACGGCAGGAGTGATGGGCTTCATGCCCACACCACTCCCATGCCCTCCTGCTCTTGCAAAGTGATGGTGCCATATGTATCACTTACTTCCCTTTGCTGTGATCCAGTACCTGACAGGAAACAAATGAAGGGAGCAAGGCTTAATTTCAGTTTACTGTTCCAGGTTCCCAAACTTGGTGGGAAGGATGGAAGCAGGAACTTGAAGCAGCTGGTCATTTCCAATCCACAGTGAGGCAGCAGAGAGCCATGAATACTGCTGCTCAGCCAGCTCTCTCTTTTTACTACAGTCCAGAACCCCAGCCCACAAAATGGGGCTACCCCCAATTAATGTGGGTCATCCTACCTTTACTGATTAACCTAATCAAGGAAATCCCTCATGGGCATGCAAGTGGCTGATATGCCAGGCAGTTCTAGATCCTGTCAAGTTGACAATCAATATAAACCAGACTCCACCTCTTCCATCTTTGAGTGTGGACTCACACCTGCAGAGAACAGACTCCACCTCTTCCATCTAAGCGTGGACTCACACCTGCAGAGACCAGACTCCACCTCTTCCATGTAAGCGTGGACTCACACCTGCAGACACCAGACTCCACCTCTTCCATGCAAGCGTGGACTCACACCCGCAGACACCAGACTCCACCTCTTCCATGCAAGCGTGGACTCATACCAGCAGACACCAGACTCTACCTCTTCCATGTAAGTGTGGACTCACACCTGCAGACATCAGACTCCACCTCTTCCATCTAAGCGTGGACTCACACCTGCAGAAACCAGACTCCACCTCTTCCATCTAAGCGTGGACTCACACCTGCAGAAACCAGACTCCACCTCTTCCATCTAAGTGTGGACTCACACCTGCAGACACCAGACTCCACCTTTCCCATCTTAGTGTGGACTCACACCAGCAGACACCAGACTCCACCTCTCCGATCTAGGAGTGTGGACTCACACCAGCAGACACCAGACCCCACCTCTTCCATCTAAGCATGAACTCACACCTGCAGACACCAGACTCCACCTCATCCATGTAAGCGTGAACTCACACCTGCAGACATCAGACTCCACGTCTTCCATCTAAGCATGGACTCACACCTGCAGAAACCAGACTCCACCTCTTCCATCTAAGTGTGGACTCACACTTGCAGACACCAGACTCCACCTCTTCCATGTAAGCGTGAACTCACACCTGCAGACATCAGACTCCACGTCTTCCATCTAAGCGTGGACTCACACCTGCAGAAACCAGACTCCACCTCTTCCATCTAAGTGTGGACTCACACCTGCAGACACCAGACTCCACCTCTCCCATCTTGGAGTGTGAGCTCACACCTGCAGACACCGGACTCCACCTCTCCCATCTTGGAGTGTGGGCTCACACCAGCAGACACCGGACTCCACCTTTCCCATCTTGGAGTGTGGACTCACACCAGCAGACACCGGACTCCACCTCTCCCCTCTTGGAGTGTGGACTCACACCAGCAGACACCAGACTCCACCTCTCCCATCTTGGAGTGTGAACTCAAACCAGCAGACACCAGACTCCACCTCTCCCATCTTGGAGTATGAACTCACACCAGCAGACACCAGACTCCACCTCTCCCATCTTGGAGTGTGGGCTCACACCAGCAGACACCAGACCCCACCTCTTCCCTCTTGGAGTGTGGACTCACACCAGCAGACACCGGACTCCACCTCTCCCATCTTGGAGTGTGGACTCACACCAGCAGACACCGGACTCCACCTCTCCCCTCTTGGAGTGTGGACTCACACCAGCAGACACCAGACCCCACCTCTCCCCTCTTGGAGTGTGGACTCACACCAGCAGACACCAGACCCCACCTCTCCCCTCTTGGAGTGTGGACTCACACCAGCAGACACCGGACTCCACCTCTCCCATATTGGAGTGTGGACTCACACCAGCAGACACCGGACTCCACCTCTCCCATCTTGGAGTGTGGACTCACACCAGCAGACACCGGACTCCACCTCTCCCATCTTGCAGTGTGGACTCACACCAGCAGACACCGGACTCCACCTCTCCCCTCTTGGAGTGTGGACTCACACCAGCAGACACCAGACTCCACCTCTCCCATCTTGGAGTGTGAACTCAAACCAGCAGACACCAGACTCCACCTCTCCCATCTTGGAGTGTGCGCTCACACCTGCAGACACCAGACTCCACCTCTCCCATCTTGGAGTGTGGACTCACACCTGCAGATACCAGACTCCACCTCTCCCATCTTGTAGTGTGGACTCACACCAGCAGACACCAGACTCCACCTCTCCTATTTTGGAGTGTGAACTCAAACCAGCAGACACCAGACTCCACCTCTCCCATCTTGGAGTGTGAACTCAAACCAGCAGACACCAGACTCCACCTCTCCCATCTTGGAGTGTGGACTCACACCTGCAGATACCAGACTCCACCTCTCCCATCTTGTAGTGTGGACTCACACCAGCAGACACCAGACTCCACCTCTCCTATCTTGGAGTGTGGACTCACACCTGCAGACACCGGACTCCACCTCTCCCTCTTGGAGTGTGCGCTCACACCGCAGCTCGGCCCTGCAGCCTGTCTTCAGTCCCTCTTGACAATTTGAGATTCTTGGACTGACCAGCTTCGGTTTCCCAACTCTCCAGCCTGCAGCCAGACATGAGATTTCATGGATATTGTTTCTCATGTCTTTGTGGTATACACATGTATATACTTTTTGAAATGAACGTGTTGATTCATATGCATACAAAATACAGCCTTAGGAGAAACTGGCACTTCTTGAGAACAGGTTCCAAGCATGATGAAATGATGAAGAGAGCATCCACAAAACTGAGAACTGCCAAAGTCGACTGGAGAGAACTCAGAGAAACTGCACTCAGATTCCATTTGTAACACTATTCTCCTGTAACGGGGTGCAGGATTTCTTGGATAAATGGCTGGCTCCAGGGCTGGGGTGAGGAAAGAAAGCATGAGATGAGCTTAGAGCATCTTTGAGTGCCTGAAAGTTAAAGACAGGATCAGGAATGGAAGGATGGCTGGACATGGCGGCTCAGGCTCACCAGCACTTGGGATGTCGAAGCAAGAGGATGGACACGGGGTTGAGACCAGCTGGGCTACACATGAGTTTCTGGCCTTCAGGAGCTACACAATGAGACCATGTCTCAAACAACTAAAACAAACACACAAAAGACCAAATAGAGAGACATGAAAAGGGTTGCAGGAGCCAACTGAAAAGAGCAGCCAGGCCATCTGAGCAGTGATTAAGGGTCTGTGCAGGAAACAGGACAGTTGCTGTAACTATAAATATTACCATTTCAAAGAATATGGAAACAATTTATATTGTATGAAAACCACAGAGAGAAAACCCCAAAGCATCAAGTTGTAAAACCATCTAGAAAAATATAAACAAATATTGAACAGTTGTAATTATCCAAAATGTCAAGAATGGCCATGTGGATTTATTATTGTCTTCTGGTTTATACAATGTTGTAGTATTGTTTTTCTTATATTAAATATGAGCTTAATATTGTGGGAGGAGGGTAGTTGTCATCATTCAGCAGGGCACCAAACTTCTGTTGTCCTGCTTCTCAGTAACCACACAGGTCAGGATCTCCTTCTTTAGAGTTTCTCTGTAACCGCACAGGTCAGGACCTCCTTCTTTTTTTTTAAATTTTTTTTGTTCATTTTTTATTTATTTATTTAAGAGCGACAGACACAGAGAGAAAGACAGACGGAGAGGGAGAGAATGGGTGCACCAGGGCTTCCAGCCCCTGCAAACGAACTCCAGACGCGTGCGCCCCCTTGTGCATCTGGCTAACATGGGTCCTGGGGAACCGAGCCTCGAACCAGGGTCCTTAGGCTTCACAGGCAAGCGCTTAACTGCTAAGCCATCTCTCCAGCCCAGGATCTCCTTCTTTAGAGCTTCTCTGTAACTGCACAGTCAGGATCTCCTTCTTTAGAGAGCTTCTATGTAACCACACAGGTCAGGATCTCCTTCTTTAGAGAGCTTCTCTGTAACCACACAGTCAGGATCTCCTTCTTTAGAGAGCTTCTCAGTAACCGCACAGGTCAGGATCTCCTTCTTTAGAGAGGTTCCCTGTAACCGCACAGGTCAGGATCTCCTTCTTTAGAGAGCTTCTCTGTAACCACACAGGTCAGGATCTCCTTCCTTAGAGAGCTTCTCAGTAACCGCACAGGTCAGGATCTCCTTCTTTAGAGAGCTTCTCAGTAACCGCACAGGTCAGGATCTCCTTCTTTAGAGAGGTTCCCTGTAACCGCACACATCAGGATCTCCTTCCTTAGAGAGGTTCGCTGTAACCGCACAGGTCAGGATCTCCTTCTTTTGGTCAGTTCTCATGGCTTGTCTGCCCTAGGGTACTCTAGGCTGCCTTCCTTTCTGTGAAGGGATTGGTGTAGAAATTCTTGCAAAAAGCTCACTTTCACTAAATTCAGAAATTGCTGCTTCAAGCAGTTGTCTGCTATGTATGTTAGACAGCATCCCTCAAGCCTTATCCTGGGTGAAGGTGGCCCCAGCACGCATGACTTGTCCCTGGTTTCACATCTCTGCCCAACAAATGGTCTCAATCCTGCTTTTCTCAGGAGGCAAACTCAATTTTTTTTTTTTTGTGGTTATGGGGGGGACACCTAATTTTTAATTCTTCTCCCCTGGTATGGCCCAGACATGAGACACCTGAGCTTCACGAACATGGCAAAATGCTAGACCCTGGTCCTGAAACCACCATTTTATATGGATGGGTTGGTGAGTCCCTTCCACAATATCCTTCAAAGTGAATCTGACAATAGTCCCAACATAGTCCACTGCCATTTGGCAAGTCCATCGGAGATGGGCGAGGAAGAGGGCAGGGACCGCTGGTGCCAAAGGGACCCTGGTGTGGTTTGGTTTAGTGCAAAGGCTGGTTTCTTCAGAGGTACTTTGGCAGGACCCCTCCTCTACCTCTGAGGGTTTAGGGTCACCAACTCTTCCCCAAGGCTTGTTCGTCTTAGCCTGGCAGTGGCTGGGCAAGAGCCTGGGCAGCAACACTGTGAATAGGCTCAGTCCAAGAACCGCTGGCAGGCTTTCTCCCAGCGGCAGGCTGTGCCCCACAGGTCTCTGGTCCTCATACACCTTTCGGCATCACGACAAGGTTTCCTAGGAGGACGTGCGGGGGCACGGAGTTGTCAGCTGGGACTTTCCCCAACTGGCATGTGCCCTGCACATCAACCTGCACACACCTCAGGTTGGCACAAAGCTTGGTGGGCTGTGTCTCCAGGCAGAGAGATGATAGGAAGTCTTGGGGGGTGTCATAGCCCCCGCTCCATTCCTCACTAGAATGCTTGGAGACACGGCTGCAGTCTCTATCTGTGGCCACACTGCCGGGTAGGTATGGTCAGTATGGCATGCTTGGAGGGGGCAGCTGCCAGCTGTGCATGGGGGATGGGGAAAGGTTAGAGGCTCCAGCAGCTCTGGTGGATCGAGGCAGGGGAAGGTGAGCAGTGTGGAGGTTTTGGGGGATACAGAGGTCAGGCTGGATAGCCCATCAGTCAGTGCATCCATGTCAGCGTGTAGTAGAATTCCTCTTCACCATCGCTCTGATCTGGCTCTGCCTGCCTCCTTCCTCTTGCTCAGCGTGGGCTCTCCAAACAGAAAGTGGGCTGCCTCCGGAGGCAGTGGGGGCGATGGGGGATGGAGAGGACTGGTCGCTGGCCCCAGTCTCCCCATTGCTACTGTTGTTGTAGCTGTCGGTGGGCTGCACCAGGCTCCTTCCAGGGGTCCCAGCCGGGCTGAGGGGAGGCACGCAGAGGGGACTGGTGGACAGGCTTGTAAGGGCTGAAGCAGCCATGGCCTTATCTAGCCGGACTTTTCTTGGAGTGTGGGAAGCCCTGTGGCCACCCCTGACTCTGTGCCCAGGGGCCCCCTAGGTCTACTTCCAACACACAAGGCTGATGCCCACAGAAGGGCCCTGAGGTGGCACAGGCCCTCTTCCCTCAGCCTCTGAACCAGGCCTGTATCCTGCCAGGTCTGGGTGGAGTCTGGAGGGTGCTCATAGCCAGAGGCACAAGATGCTCACAGCAGGGGATGCTCACATCCCGAGGCAGAGGGCACTTGGCCTCCTTGCCCTCTCAACCCCTGCCCTGAATTCAGCCACCTGCTTTGTGCTGTCCAAAGCTTCTCCTTAAGAGTTAATGGCCTTCCCTGAGAACTAAAGGGAACTAAAGAGTTAACAACTATCCCTGAAGCTCCCAGGCAATAAAGAAGCAACAGAGGCATTCGGCCTCATTAAGTTTGGCACCCTTCACTGATTGATGTACTCCGCTTAACCTAGATGGCCTTGAAGGACCAGAGACCATCTGAGTCTTCTCCCTTAGACATTGCTGGCTGAAGAAGTCTATTCTGAACAAGGACACAAACAGCTACATTTTTTTTTAAATCAGCCGCACCTGATCCAGTCTGTTTTTCTTAGGATCCTCCTTATAAACTTACACCCTAGCCTGGCTCAGTGCTTCAGCCTTCATCCCTCGGGAAAGCTGAGGCCCCTCGCTGTTTTCTCTCAGTAAAACATCTTGTCTGTAGAGATCAAAGCCCATGTTCTCTTTTGCTTTTGTCTCACACTTTCCTTACAGCCCCTATGTAGGTCTTTAAAATCAACTTTAAAATGCAAATAACAACTCAAAAATTTTAATTATATTTCTTTATGTATTTTAAAGAGAGACAGAGAGGACAAGGCAGACAGGGACAGTCAGTATGAGCACACCAGGGCCTTCAGCCACTGCAAACAGACTCCAGACACACACGCCACTTTGGGCACCTGCCTTTACATAGGTACTGGGGAATCCAACCCAGGCGTCAGGCTTTGCAAGCAAGCACCTTTAACTGCTGAGCTATCTCTCCAGCCCTCAAAGTATAGACTGTTGTGTCTGCAATTCATTTAAAGGACACGTTTTTCTTTTCTTTCTTTTCTTTTCTTTAACAGTGTTTCGGGTAAAACTTCGGCCGTTATGCAGGCTAGGCCGGCACTACATCACTGCGGTGCGTCCCCATGCCACGGCCATCTTCAGCGGGAACCTCTGCACGGAAGATGTTGAGGTATGATTCATGTCGCTCCTTTAGATGCCTGCAGAAACCGCACAGGTCTTCGGTGCCACGTCTGCGCGCCCAGGGTCCCATGTGTGCTAAGCAAGCGCTCTGCCGCGGGCTGTGCTTCCTGCCTGGCCGCCGCCCTTTCGCTGCGCAGGTGGACACAGCTGTGCAGGACGGTGAGTTTCTCATCGTTCACATCTGTGAGAGTGAAGGCCAGTGCGTGGTAGGAATTGAGTAAGCAGCTGAATGAACCCGCTGCAGAAAGGGCTTTTGAGCTGTGACTGTCACCAGGTACAGAAAATCATTCTGCCACTCTGATGGAAGAGCTAAATTAAACTGGGTTTGGTGGCACAAGCCTCTAATCCCAGCACTCGGGAGGCCGAGGTGGGAGGATCACTTTGAGTTTGAGGCCAGCCTGAGACTAAAATAGTGAATTCCAGGTCAGCCTGGGCTACCGTGAAACCCTACCTTGAAAAAAAAAAACACCCCCCAAAAGCTAAATTAAACAACTGAAAGGAGGTGACAATCACTATTTTATTTAGAGTTAGAATCTTACCATACAACTTCGGCTGTCGTTGAACTCAGCTTTCTGATCCTCTGGCCTCAGCCTCCCTGGTGCTGGGGTGACTGGTGAACGCCACCGTATTCGGGCAAAGTGCTTTGTCTCGTAGTGTCCGGTGTTTCAGTCCAGGGTGCTTGGTTCCCATTGCCTTGGGAACTGTGGCCAGTCAGTTCAGAATGGCAGGAGTGTGTGGTGAGGGGTCCCTGCTTGCCTCATGGCATTTGGGGAGCGGGAGAGATAGATAGGAGACAGAGAAGCCCACCTCCAATAACCCAAGCCCCACCTCCGCCGCCTCCTCCCAACAGTGCCTGGCTGGGGAGTACCCTAAGGCTCTGGGGAGACATCTGCTAGCCTCCTGCTGCAGTCAGGCTCACATTGCTGGCAGAAATCACCCAACTAGGAGCAGCTTGTGGGACAAAAGGTTTATCTTGGCTTACAGGTTCGAGGGGGAAGCTCCACCATGGCAGGGGTGAACTCCTGACTAATACCAGGTGGACAATAGCAACAGGAGAGGGTGCCAAACACTGGCAAGGGGAAACTGTCTATAACATCTGTAAGCCTGCCCCCATCAATACACTGCCTCCAGGAGCTGTTAGTTCTCCAAATCTCCATCAGCTGGGAACCTGGCTTTCAGAACACCTAAGTTTATGGGGGGCACCTGAATCATACCACCACAGCAACCTTAGCACACAGGAAGGAAAAGTTCTCTTCAGTGTTTCCCAATGACAAATATTACCCTGTAGGTTTCCTTTTAGGAAGTGCCAAGAAATAAGCATATTGTTGAGGGGAAATTAAAATCCTGCCTGGTTATATTAACAGGAAAGCATTGTAAATAACACAATCTGTGGGCTGCAGGGTATAGCTGGCTTGAGCTTTCCCTTGGGCCATAATTACTGGATGAGTCTGGCTTTGCTACCATCATTTCACCACAACAAATACAAATGACCATTTTTTAAAATCCATGGGTGAGGGGGGAGGGGATGGAGAGATGGCTTAGTGGTTAAGGAGCTTACCTGCAAAGCCTAAAGAGCCAGGTTTGATTCTCCAGGTCCCACATAAGCCAGATGTACATGGTTGCTCATGCTTCTGGAGTTTGTTTGCAGTGGCTAGAGGCCCTGGCATGTCCATGGTCTCTCTCTCTCTCATAAAGAAAAATAAAAATCAAAGCCAGGCATGGTGGTGTATGCCTTTAATTCCAGTACTTGGGAGGCAGAGGTAGGAGGACTGTCGTGAGTTCAAGGTCACCCTGAGACTACACAGTGAATTCCAGGTCTGCATGGACTAGAGTGAAACCCTACCTCAAAAGAACAACAACAAAAATCTTTAAAAAATATCCATGGGGACCCAGGAGATTCCTAACAACTTAGTAGAGCTTCCCATGGACGTCTACTGAATCAATGGTGGTGGGGTTCTTGCCATGGAGGATACCAGTAAAGCGACAAGAGCTGTCCACAGGACCCCTGTTTTTATTCCTCCCTGGGGAACTCAAGTGCTTGACGGTGGCTGACTTAATGGAGCATCTGGACGTCAACGGTGACATGTGTTCTTTCTTCCCCTGTCCAGAAGTTAACTGGCAGTCCTGGAACAGACTTCAGTGGCCAAGCCACCAGTTCATTACTATGTCTGCTCTTCTTTGAAGGCATTTATATATGGGGTGGGATGGGGATTGAAGAGTGCGAGTGTGTTTGTGCATATATGAAAGGCACAGCTGCCCATCATACTTAGCTATAATGCCATCTTCTTTAATCTTTTATTTGGTCCAACCCTCTAGCAGAAGTGAGAAAAATGTCTGCGTTATGTGGGTGGAACAGTCCTCCTCTAGGCCCAGGGTGAGGTGTAGCAGTTCCTTGAATTAGTGCTAAGAGTGACAGGGTGGGGCGTCTGAAGCACCCACAAATGCTAATTAGGGGGGTTATCCTGCATGCCTGAAGCCACACACTTTGCATGCAACCAACCGCCTGCTTCGCTCTCGCACGGACAGACGCAGGCCCTGCGCTACGGCTGGACCTCGGCTGCTCGCCACAGCGGATCACCTCCTGGACCTGGCCTCCCCTCCCCCCTCTGGGCCACTAGTGATCAGGGCAGGTAAGGAGAGGCCCTGGCCACTGGACCTAATGATCAGTCCACCCGAATCTTCCTCCTGGGGGATGGGTAGAGCTCCGAGAGAGACCGTCCCAGGAGATACACAGGCACGTGCGTGCTCATCCCCTGGGAGAAGGGGAACTGACCGGGTGGAGCCCACCAGAGCTGCCCTGCTCCTTGGTGCGAGGCTGAGCTGTATGTCAGGGACGGGGAGTGATGCGCGGTTGGGTGGGGCAGAGAGGACGCTGACCACTGGTCTGTGAGCAAAGCGCCTATCCAGAGTGTGGGACTATGAGAAGCAGATGTTGTGTCAGCCTTGGGAACTCGGTCTATATACATCCGTGATTTACCAGGTCAACACCGACTGCAGTAGATGAAGGAACAGAAACCGGAGCAAAAGAGCCGAGCTTTAACAGCAGACAGCAAAGGGCTTCATTAATCCAGGCCATTGACAGTGAACTAGAAGGTGACAGGCCAGCATGTTAGCTTATTACTTTATTTTTTATTATTTTATTTTTATTTTTTGAGACAGCTCTCCTGTAACCCAGGAGAGCTCAGGTCCCCTGTGTAGGGTGACTTTGAACTCCCAATTCTTCTGCCTCCACATTCATAGTGCTGAGATTCCAGGCATGTGCCGTCATATCTGGCTTTTGTTTCTTCATTAAAAATGCTATTCATGGACTGGAGAGATGGCTTAGCAGTTAAGGCACTTGCTTACAAAGCTTAAGGACCCAGGTTTGATTCCCTAAGACCCACATAGGCCAGATGCACAGGGTGACACATGCGTCTGGAGTTTGTTTCAAGTGGCTAGAGGCCCTGGTGTGCCCATTCTTTCCCTCAATCTCTCTCTCTTTCTGCCTCTAGTAAATAAATAAAAACTTTTAAAAAGATGCTATTCATTTGCTGGGGGGCTACTAAAAAAAGAGCAATTACATTTGAAAGAATAATAAATGTTTAAATAGATTTATAATGTTCAAGAAATCCACAAAGGGCATAAATGAAAGCTTCCTGGTCTCCTCCTCGTCATTCAGCTGGACCATCTTCTTCTCGGTGTCAGAATCTTTATGTAGTCTACATGAGGGCTCTGAATGTGTATGCTTCACTTCCCAAAACACACTAGGAGATCTCTGCTACCCATGTGTATCTTGATTTAGGGTGATACACACACACACACACACACACACACACACACACACACACACACATATATACGGTCTTCACACTTGCTGGGAAAATGTATGAGGTATTTCCTCAGGTAATGAGATGGACATACCAAATAGAAACCCAGTGGGGAAAACATCTCAGGAGACCCCATTTCTGAAGGGCCTGTGGGATAAACTTCTTCACCCTCGATGAAACATCTCAGGGCAGGCAGCCCAGCCCTTCCTCCTAGCCCCATCCTTATAGAACCTGACAACAAAATGTGTTTGGATAGCATACCAGTTAAGCTTTATAGATAGTGACTCCCTCAGAGCCCTGGAGGCTTGGCCAGAGGTCTGCGTTACAAAAGAGAAGATGCTCAAAAGCTTATGCCTATGAAACCCAGTATCACTTGCAGGCCACACCTAGGGCAAGGGCCCTCCCACAGCCCCTGGAGTGACTCAGGTCCTGTTTGTCTGGCCAGTCTGGAAGAAGCCATAGGTTTCTTGCTCAAGGGGAGCCTGATATGTGGTGAGATGGGAAAAGAGGTGGGCTTTTGTGTCAGTTACCTTCTCTTTGCTGGTAAAAAATATGACTAGAAGGAACCCATAGAAAGGAAAACAGTTCTATTTGGCTTACAGTTCCTATGGCGTGAAAAACCACATCAAATTGCAAGGAAGATGTGGCAGGAGCAGGAAGCTCATATCATATCATCACATCCACAGGAGAGAGAAAAAACAGTGATCAAATTGGGCTGTAAAACTTCAAGTTTGCCCTTGGTGACCAACTTCCTTCAGCAAGATTCTACCTTTTAAAGGTTCTACCTGATTTCCTGAACAGCGCCACCAGCTGGGGACTGAGTATGCAAACGCACGAGGAGAGCCACCAGCTGGGGACTGAGTATGCAAACGTGTGAACCTACAAGGAGCATTTTACATACAAAGCACCTTAGAGTCCACTCTATTCCTCCACTCCAGTGCACACAACTTCAGGAGACAGAGGCAGTAAGAGGAGGCAGAAGCCTGGGGAACCAGAAGGGGCAAGAAAGAGGCAGCATCATAGAGAGGGCAAAGCCTAATTGTGGATTTGGAGAATAGTGGTCACGGTGGAGTCCCAGAGAGAAGATAACCCGAAGCTCCTGTGGCCGAGTCTGCGGAGTTTCAAAAGAGGCTGCAGCTTTTGGCTCCACTGGTCCATCTCTGAAGCTTGAAAGCGCCGCTGCCTTTGGAGACTGGAGAGCCGTAGCCCTTTCCTTGCCTCGAAAAGCCAAAGCCATTGCTGAGACTTGGAGCCACAGGCAGTCAGCCAGTGGCTTTGAGAAGTGGGAGCTGAGCTTAGTCTGTTCTTTAATGAAAGGATATTAAATTGGATAGATACCACCTGCAAGGTGGGGAGGTGCAGTATTTTGGGTTTTGTTTTAGTTTTAATGTCATGGGAGGAGAAAAGAACAAAATTTCAGCCAAAGAGGGCATTATGAAAACTTCATGGACAGATTCCAGGAGTCCAGGAGTACCTTCATTAAAAAAACAAAAACAAAACAAAACAAAACAAAACACAGAAGTATGGTCTAGGGAGATGGCTTAGTGGTTAAGTGCTTGCCTGTGAAGCCTAAGGACCCCAGTTCGAGGCTTGATTCCCCAGGACCCACGTTAGCCAGATGCACAGGGGATGCAGGTATCTGGAGTTCGTTTACAGTGGCATGAGACCCTGGCGTGCCCATTCTCTCTTTCTCTCTCTCTCTCTCTGCCTCTTTCTCTCTTTGACACTCTCAAATAAATAAATAAAAATAAACAAAAAATTTAAAAAAACACAGAAGTATGTGTGTGTGTGAGAGAGAGAGAGACAGAGAGAGAAGAGAGAGAGAGAGAGAGAGAGAGAGAGAGAGAGAGAGGGAGAAACACTTCTTCCAAAATAAAAGCAGGGTTTCAAAAACAGCATCTTTGCTAAAGAAATCAGTACCCGTGTTTGTATTTGGGGAGTGACCCCTAATTCTCACTTTGCTTTTTAAAAAATATTTTTATTCATTTGAAAGGAGAAAGAGGCAGAGACACCACAGAGAGTAAGAGAGAAAGAGAGAATGGGCACACCAAGGCCTCCAGCCACTGCAAAGGAACTCCAGATGTGTGTGCCCCCTTGTGCAGCTGGCTAACATGGGTCCTGGGGAATTGAACCGAGGTCCTTTGGCTTTGCAGGCAAGTGCCTTAACTGCTAAGCTATCTCTCCACTCTCACTCTGCTTGTTTATCCTCCCAACATGCCCTTCAGATGCCACTGGCTAAGCATGATTGACTTGCAGCCTGAGGCCCCACCCCTGAGGATCTGGGTCTGAGCCAACTGCAATTGTGTGCAGCTGCCACTCACCCAGGGCCACAAGTTAGGAGGGTGACCAGTTGTCTCTGTTTTCCCAAACTTGAAGCATAACCCAGGCGAATAAAATCAGGGAAGGTCAAACAAAACAAAACAGGGAAGGTCTCAGGCAATCAAATGGTAGTATCCTTGCCCTGCTGCTGTTGGCTCTTCCTCCCCAAAACCACTTGTTGACAAGAGAAAGGACACTGATGCCCCATTTTCCTTTTGAGACACTGGAAGATGAACCCAGAGCCTCACACATGCCCAGCCCCGCTGTCCCTTTTGACATCCTGGTCCTCGATTCCCTGTGTCTTAATTCTGAATTTTTCCAATTGTCCTGCACAAATTACACCCTGTTGCTAGTAGTAGTTCTAGCCAAATAATAACATAAAGCTCAACTTCTAATTTTGTCGCACTTAAAAAATGGGACAGAGGGCTGGTCGGATGGCTTAGCAGTTAAGGCATTTGCCTGCAAAGCCAAAGGATCCCAGTTGGATTCCCCAGGACCCACGTCAGCCAGATGCACAAGGGGGCACATGTGTGTGGAGTTCGTTTGCAGTGGCTGGAGGCCCTGGATGCCCATTCTTTCTCTGTTAAATAAATAAAGTAAAATATTTTTTAAAATGGGACTGACTTTTATAGTGAAATATTGATGAGTAGGGTAGTCAAACATTAAACGTCTGAATTTGATTACATAGTGGGACTTTCATTGTGATTTTATAATTCAATCAAGAAAGGATACAGCTGTGTTTGGGGGCATGCATGACAGCATCTTATTTATTCCTGCCAAGGCCCTGGCTGGCTTTCAGAAGATGTCTTTTGAGCCTTGTCCCTAGGGAAAGAGACCTCAATTTCCTTCCACGTTCTTGCTGTAGCCTGTGGATTAGAAATGCTTTCCTCGGGGAGAACACTGCGTGATGTGTGCTATGCACAAGTGCTCTGCTGTGTTTATCGTCAAAGACTAACAAAGCGAGGCTTGTTTACCTCCTTGAAGTGATGCGGCCTCAGGGGCCGGGACAAAGGGAGAGAGGCTCGGCTGGCCACTTCTGACTCACGGCTCCCAGGAGCCCTGACGGGGCTCCTCAGCCCTGCTTGCAAATCCCCAGTAGTTAGCTCAGGGCGTGCATTCAGCTCATCTTCCTATCTTGTCTTGATCGCTTAAAAATTCTTCATCAACATGCGAGACTTCATCCTTATGTCTGATAACAACGACCTCATCTTTGGAGTCTTTCGAGTTAGACTAAGACTTCATAGGGCAGAACAAATGGTCCCGGCTCAGGCTTCCGCCCGCTCCGTGCCTTTCTGAGGCTTTAATGAGCACCTGTGTCACCTGGGGATCGTGTTCAAGTACAGATTCTGGGGGCTGCAGCGATGGCTCAGGGGCTGCAGGCACTCGTCTGCAAAGCTTGGCAGCACGGGTTCTATTCGCCAGTGCTCATGTGATGCCAGATGCACAAAGTGGCTCTCCCTCCCTTCCCCCTCCCCCGCTTCCTTCCGTTTTTGTGTGTTCTGAGGCAAGGTCTCATGTATCCCAGGCTGGTCTGCAACTCCCAGTCAAGCACAAATGGCCTTGAACTCTTTTTTTTTTTAAATTTTTATTAACATTTTCCATGATTATAAAATATATCCCATGGTAATTCCCTCCCTCCCCACCCCCACACTTTCCCGTTTGAAATTCCATTCTCAATCATATTACCTCCCCATTACAATCATTGTAATTACATATATACAATATCAACCTATTAAGTATCCTCCTCCCTTCCTTTCTCCACCCTTTATGTCTCCTTTTCAACTTACTGGCCTCTGCTACTAAGTATTTTCATTCTCACACAGAAGCCCAGTCATCTGTAGCTAGGATCCACATATGAGAGAGAACATGTGGCGCTTGGCTTTCTGGGCCTGGGTTACCTGACTTAGTATAATACTTTCCAGGTCCATCCATTTTTCTGCAAATTTCATAACTTCATTTTTCTTTACCGCTGAGTAGAACTCCATTGTATAAATGTACCACATCTTCATTATCCACTCATCTGTTGAGGGACATCTAGGCTGGTTCCATTTCCCAGCTATTATAAATTGAGCAGCAATAAACATGGTTGAGCATGTACTTCTAAGGAAATGAGATGAGTCCTTTGGATATATGCCTAGGAGTGCTATAGCTGGGTCATATGGTAGATCAATCTCTAGCTGCTTTAGGAACCTCCACACTGTTTTCCACAATGGCTGGACCAGATTGCATTCCCACCAGCAGTGCAGAAGGGTTCCTTTTTTTCCACATCCCCACCAACATTTATGATCATTTGTTTTCATGATGGTGGCCAATCTGACAGGAGTGAGATGGAATCTCAATGTAGTTTTAATCTGCATTTCCCTGATGACTAGTGACGTAGAACATTTTTTTAGATGCTTATATGCCATTCGTATTTCTTCCTTTGAGAACTCTCTATTTAGCTCCATAGCCCATTTTTTGATTGGCTTGTTTGATTCCTTATTATTTAACTTTTTGAGTTCTTTGTATATCCTAGATATTAATCCTCTATCAGATATATAGCTGGCGAAGATTTTTTCCCATTCTGTAGGTTGCCTCTTTGCTTTTTTCACTGTGTCCTTTGCGGTGCAAAATCTTTGTAATTTCATTAGGTCCCAGTGGTTAATCTGTGGTTTTATTGCCTGAGCAATTGGGGTTGTATTCAGAAAGTCTTTGCCAAGACCAATATGTTGAAGGGTTTCCCCTACTTTTTCCTCTAGCAGTTTCAAAGTTTCCGGTCTGATGTTAAGGTCTTTAATCCATTTGGACTTAATTCTTGTGCATGGCGAGAGAGAAGAATCTATTTTCATCCTTCTGCAGATATTTATCCAGTTTTCAAAACACCATTTGCTGAAGAGGCTGTCTCTTCTCCAATGAGTATTTTTGGCATTTTTATCGAATATCAGGTGGCTATAGCTACTTGGGCTTACATCTGGGTCCTCTATTCTGTTCCACTGATCTACATGTCTGTTTTTGTGCCAGTACCATGCTGTTTTTGTTACTATGGCTCTGTAGTATAGGGTAAAATCAGGTATGGTGATACCACCAGCCTCTTTTTTGTTGCTCAGTATTATTTTAGATATTCGAGGTTTTTTTGTGATTCCAAATGAATTTTTGGATTGTTTTTTCTATTTCCATGAAGAAAGCCTTTGGAATTTTGATAGGGATTGCATTAAATGTGTAGATTGCTTTAGGTAAGATTGCCATTTTCACGATATTGATTCTTCCAATCCAGGAACAAGGGATGTTTCTCCACTTTCTAGTGTCTTCTGCAATTTCTCGCTTGAGTGTTTTAAAGTTCTCATTGTATAGATTCTTTACTTCCTTGGTTAGGTTTATTCCAAGGTATTTTATTTTTTTTGATGCAATTGTGAATGGGAGTGATTCTCTGATTTCATCCTTTGTGTGTTTGTTGTTAGCATATATGAAGGCTACTGATTTCTGTGTATTTATTTTGTATCCTGCTACATTGCTGTAGGTTTTGATCAGCTCTAACAGCTTGCTAGTAGACTCTTTAGGGTCCTTTATGTATAGAATCATGTCATCTGCAAATAATGATAACTTGATTTCTTCCTTTCCAATTTGTATCCCTTTTATGTGTGTCTCTTGCCTTATTGCTATGGCCAAGACTTCCAAAACTATATTAAATAGAAGTGGGGACAGTGGACACCCTTGTCTTGTTCCTGATTTTAGTGGAAAAGCTTCCAGTTTTTCCCCATTTAGTAATATGTTGGCTGTAGGCTTGTCATAAATAGCCTTTATTATATTGAGATATGTTCCTTCTATTCCCAGACTCTGTAGGACTTTTATCATGAAGGGATGTTGGATTTTGTCAAATGCTTTCTCTGCATCTAATGAGATGATCATGTGATTTTTGTCCTTCAACCCGTTTATGTAATGTATTACATTTATAGATTTGCGTATGTTGAACCATCCCTGCATCTCTGGGATAAAGCCTACTTTGTCAGGGTGAATGATCTTTTTGATATACTCTTGTATTCTGTTTGCCAATATTTTGTTGAGAATTTTTGCATCTATGTTCATGAGGGAGATTGGTCTGTAATTTTCTTTTTTTGTTCTATCTTTGCCTGGTTTTGGTATCAGGGTGATGCTGGCCTCATAGAAGGAGTTTGGTAGAATTCCTTCTTTTTCTATTTCCTGGAAAAGCTTAAGAAGCAATGGTGTTAGCTCTTCCTTAAAAGTCTGGTAAAATTCAGCAGTGAATCCATCCGGGCCTGGGCTTTTTTTAGTTGGGAGATTATTGATAACTGTTCAGATCTCCATGTTTGTTATAGGTCTATTTAAGTGATTAATCTCATTTTGATTTAATTTAGGTAGGTCATATAGATCAAGGAAATCATCCGTTTCTTTCAGATTTTCATACTTTGTGGAGTATATGCTTTTATAGTATGTCCCTATGATTTTTTGAATTTCTCTGGAATCTGTTGTGATGTTACCTTGTTCATCTCTGATTTTATTAATTTGTGTCTCTTCTCTCTTTCTTTTGGTCAGATTTGCTAAGGGTTTATCAATCTTGTTTATCCTTTCAAAGAACCAACTCTTTGTTTCATTAATTCTTTGGATTGTTCTTTTTGCTTCTATTTCATTAATTTCTGCCCTAATCTTTATTATTTCTTCCCGTCTACTGATTTTTGGTTTGCCTTGTTCTTCTTTTTCCAAGGCTTTAAGGCGAAGCATGAGGTCGTTTACTTGCAACCTTTCTAATTTCTTAATATAGGCACTTAAGGCTATAAATTTACCTCTTAGAACTGCCTTCATTGTGTCCCAGAGATTTTGGTATTTGGATTTGGAATGTCTTTATTTCTCCATCTATTTGAATGGATAACTTTGCAGGATAAAGTAACCTTGGTTGACAGTTGTTATCTTTCAGAACTTGGAATATATCACTCCAAGCCCTTCTGGCTTTAAAAGTTTGTGTTGAATAATCTGCTGTAATCCTGATGGGCTTGCTTTTGTAGGTAACTTGATTTTTCTCTCTAACTGCTTTCAATATTTTTTCTTTGGTGTGTGTGTTTGGAAGTTTGATTATAATATGGCGAGGAGAGGTTCTTTCTGGGTTTTGTCTGGTTGGGTTTTGTCTGGGGTTCTAAAGGCTTCCTGTATTATCATTTGACTCTATAAATTTTTTGATTTCCTTTTTGATTGCTTCATTGACCCACTCATCATTTAGTAGTGTATTGTTTAGTTTCCATGATTTTGTGTATGCTCTATAGCCTTTCTTGCTACTGATTTGTAGTTTAATTCCATTGTGGTCAGATAGAATGCAAGGAATTATTTCAATTTTCCTGAATTTGTTAAGATTTGCTTTGTGTCCTAATATATGGTCTATTTTAGAGAATGTTCCATGTGCTGCTGAAAAGAATGTATATTCTGCAGCTTTTGGATGAAATGTCCTGTATATATCTGTTAGGTCCATTCCTTCTATGACCTCATTTAGTCCAGATGCCTCTCTGTTTATTCTTTCCCTGGATGACCTGTCAATTGATGAGAGTGGGTGTTAAAGTCACCCACCACCACTGTGTTTGGTGTTATCTGTGACCTTAGTTCTAATAGTGTTTGTTTGACGAATTTGGGAGCCCCCATGTTAGGTGCATATATGTTTAGGATTGTAATGTCCTCCTGTTGGAGTGTGCCCTTTATCAATATAAAGTGACCTTCCTTATCTTTCTTGACTAACGTCGGACTAAAGTCTACCCTGTCTGATATTAGGATAGCAACCCCTGCTTGTTTTCTAGGCCCATTTGCTTGAAACACCATCTTCCAACCTTTCACCCTAAGATAATGTCTATCCTTTGTAGAAAGGTGAGTTTCTTGGAGACAACAAATTGTAGGATCCTGCTTTTTAACCCAGTCTGCAAATCTATGCCTTTTCGTTGGGGCATTGAGACCGTTGATATTAAGAGATATTATTGAAAGGTGTGTATTTATGTTTGCCATTTTTGTGTGTGTGTGTGTGTGTTACTGGTTCTACCTGTGCTCTCTTCTGTTAACTGGTATTGGAGTATAGCTTGTTTTTTCTAGGTTCCTTATATGTGTGCTTTTCCTTTTGTTCAGCATGGAGGATTCTATCAAGTATTTTCTGTAGAGCTGGTTTTGTCTTCAAATACTCCTTTAACATGCTTTTGTCATGGAATGTCTTTATTTCTCCATCTATTTGAATGGATAACTTTGTAGGATAAAGTAACCTTGGTTGACAGTTGTTATCTTTCAGAACTTGGAATATATCACTCCAAGCCCTTCTGGCTTTAAAAGTTTGTGTTGAATAATCTGCTGTAATCCTGATGGGCTTGCTTTTGTAGGTAACTTGATTTTTCTCTCTAACTGCTTTCAATATTTTTTCTTTGGTTTGTGTGTTTGGAAGTTTGATTATAATATGGCGAGGAGAGGTTCTTTCTGGGTTTTGTCTGGCTGGGGTTCTAAAGGCTTCCTGTATCTGTATTGGCACCTCTTTCCCAATTTGGGGGAAATTTTCCTCTATGATTTTGTTGAAGATGCCTACTATGCCTCTGGAGTGGAGTTCTTCTCCTTCTACTATGCCCTGAATTCTTATATTGGATCTTTTCATAGTGTCCCGAATATTTTGAAATTCCCACTCATACTTTTCTATAAGTTTGTCTTTCTCTTTGTTGGACTGCCTTAGGTCTGCCACCTGGTCTTCTAGCTTAGATATTCTGTCCTCTCCCTCATCCATCCTACTGGTGAGATTTTCTACAGAGTTTTTTATTTCATTATCTGTGTTCTTCATTGCTAGTAATTCTGACTGTTTTTTTTTTATTATTATTTCTATTTCCCTATTTATGTCTTGTATTGCCTTCTTTATTTCATTAAATTGGTGTCCTGCCTCTTCTTTGATTCCTTTGATTTCCTCTTTGATTTCTTCTTTGATTGTTTTCATGTGTTCTTTGACCTCTTTGAACATATTTATAATTATTCTTTTGAACTCTTTCTCAGGCATTTCCTCTAACTCTTTCTCACTGGAGGACATTTCTGATGCATTAATACTTTTAGGTGGATTTATATCGTCTTGCTTTTTAGTGTTTCTTGTGTTATAATGTATATATTTTTGCATCTTGGATTAAGTTAATGCTTGGATTTTCTAGCTAGCTGTGTATTCTTAGCTGTATCAATTGATTTGATGTAATATATTTTCAGGGTAGGACCTTAAGGTATTAGGTGTGGCTCTTAAGACTCTCAGAGTATCTACAAAGATGTTCTTAGGGGTTGAGTTTCCCTGCTATAGGAGTATTCAAGCAGGCTGAGTGGAATAAAATACAGGTAGATTCTAAAATTTAACTAAACACTGTACACATTCAATCAAAAACAGCCCCGAGTATGTATGCAAGAGTAGTTATTATAATGACCAGATCCTCTATCAACAAAGAGGTTTAGATTTCTGGTCTGTTGAGGGATCCAAGTCAGCTTGTGACCAAGTGAGACCCTTCCCTGGTGCAATCCCAGTTACCTTGGCTGATTTTGGTCTCAGTCAAGTTGCTGCCTGGGTTGTCGGGCTGCTGTTCTGATATCTGGAGCTGGGCACTTGCTTTGCCTACGGGGCAAACCGAGCCGCTGCTGCTGCCTCTGCTGCTGCCGTAGCTGCCACCACCGGAGCCACCACCACTGCTGAAGCTGCCGCTGCCGTGACCACCGCCGCTGCTCCCCCCGAAGCCGCTGCTGCGGGATCTGCCGGCGCTGCCGCTCCTGGGTCCGCTGCTGCTGGGGCCACTGGTACCGGTGCTGGAGCCGCTGAAGTTGCTGCCGAACTCTGCTCCTGCTTGGGTCCCGCTGTCAGCCCAAGTTGGCGTGGCTGGGTCCCGGGCCGCTGCTGTGTTCGCTGGAGCTGGGCTCAGGCGGTGGGGGAGGGGAGGGAGCCGCGGCTGCTCTGGATCTCTCGCTGCTCCACGTGTTCTTCTACCTCGCGGTCTGCTCCTCCGCTGCTCGCTGCCGCTCTCCCCTCACGTTTCCGAGTCGCGGAGAGCGCGGTGTGAGGGGAAAATCCTGCACCTGGCTTGTCCTGCGGCTCGAGCCGAGAGTCTGGCGGTTTTCTGCTGCGCCGCGGCTGCGGCGGTTGGCCGAGCTGCCGCAGCCGCTTTTCCCGCCTGTGCAGGCTCTGGATGCTCTATAACTCTTCTACTTCTCCGCTGCTGCCTCAACTTCCTATACACCTCACTTTTTAGTAAAAGTGTGTATTTTGCTGAGTTTTTTTGGTCTTTTTCCCCCCTAGGCTGCTTTGGCGTGGTACCTACGCCGCCATCTTAACCGGAAGTCCCTGGCCTTGAACTCTTAACCTCCTATCTTCACCTTCCAAGTACTAGGATTACAGGCATGGACCACTGCACCTAGTTTTACGTGGTGGGGATCAAACTCAGGGCTTCAGGCGTGATAGACAGTTACTCTACCCATTGAGCCATACCCCCAACCCCTACTGACTTCTTTATCCCCTGGTTGCTCCTGGGTGGTGTATAATCTAGGTCTCGTGTAGCATGAAGTCAGTCCTAAACTCTTTTTCACTAGTTTGGTTTTCACACTAACCATCAAGTTTTCTGCATGCATCGAATGGGCTGAAGACAGCACATGAAAGGAAGAATGGCTACAATTAATAATCCAACTAGGAAATGATTGGCCCCTGGGAGGCTAACACCAGGGCAAGGCTGCTTTTTAGCAGTGAAGGAACGGCGCCCAGGATGACAGATACCCAGGGTGACGGGGTGGGCAGTATAGAGGACGGAGCCAATGGACCATGTGGAACCAGTCCTTGGGCCTCAGCTTCTACAGCTCAAGTCTGTTAATGAGGAGAAATAAAACTATCATTTTAGCTCCTTTCCTACATTTTGGGTGCATATATACTGTCTCCATTCTGCTCTCTTTCCTTTCTTTTTCTTTCTTTCCTCATTCTCCTTTTCTCCCCTCCCTCCTTCCTTCTTTTCTTTGGCACATGTATGTGCACATGTGGTGGTCAGAGAATAACCTCTTGGGCATGGTTTTGTTCCTTTTTATTTATTTATTTATTATTTATTTCTACTTTTATTGACAACCTATGTACATGTGTACAGATAATATACCATGATCATAGCCTTCTTCCAAATCTCTTGTCCACTCAGTCCCTTCTTTGGAAAACATTTTTTAAATATATATTTAATTAATTTATTTATTTGAGAGGGAGAAAGAGGCAGGAAGAGAGAGAGAGAGAGTGAGCCAGAGAGACAGAGAGAGAGAGAATGGATGTGCCAGGGCCTCACTGCAAATGAACTCCAGATGCATGCACCCCCTTTACATGGGTACTGGGTAACTGAACCTAGGCTTTGCAGGCAAGCACCTTAACTGCTAAGCCATCTCTCCAGCCCCTCTGCCTATAAGTTGTTTTTAAATTAAAACATTTTTTATTTATTTTCAAGGAGAGAAGGGAGAAGACATACAGAGAGAATGGGTGTACTAGGTCGTCCAGCTGCTGCAAGTGACCTTTAGATGCATGCGCCACCTGTGCACCTGGCTTTTCATGTGTAATAGCCAGCCTCAGGTTATGGGGAGGAGTGGCCATTATTTGAACTTATAGATCCAGGGGAAGTTCCATAACGGTGCCAAAGAGAAAACCTACCACCAAAAGCAAGGGCGGAAAACGCAACCCAATTGCAGGGACCAGGCAGGGCTCGGGCGCCCTGCGTGTCTTGGCTGGATTCCGACCCACTCTGGTGACCCCTCCTCCAGCCAGGCAGCTGGCGATCCAAGGAGCTCTGATAAAACTCCTGAATCTCTTGGGGAACATCTATTCAAGCTACCACATGTGGGCACTGAGGAATCGAACCTGGGTTGTTAAGACTTTACAAGCAAGAGCCTTAACTGCTGAGCCATCTCTCCAGTCCAAAGCCTGTAAGATTTGACTGGAGAATTCTACCAAATACGTAGAGAAGCACTAAGAATCAATTCTATACAATGTCTTCAGAAAAAAGAAGGGAAACTATTTTCTACTTTATTTTATGAAGCTAGTCCTACCCTGACACCAAATTTGTGACAGTGCAGGAAAAGGTAATTATAGATCCTTCAGCTTTCATATCACACAGTGTATATGTAAAATATCCAGATTCCGTATATGAGAGAGAATTATAGATTCCTTCAGCTTTCATATCACACAGCATATATGTAAAATATCCAGATTCTGTATATGAGAGAGAATGTGATATTAATGTGCTGGGGGGAAAGTAGGATGGAAGAGGGGAAGAGAAAGTATAACTAGGGGTAAATATGAACAAAGTACAATTATTTATATGTATTTAAATATTACAGTGAAACCCATTATTTTGTATGCTTACTTAATATAATAGAAATGGCCAGGTGTGGTGGTGCACACCTTTAATCCCAACCCTTGGGAGGCAGAGGCAGGAGGATCACTGTGAGTTTGAGGCCAGCCTAAGATTCCATAGTGAATCAGCAAATCCATACTCAATATCTCATGAATATAGGTATAAAAAAACCTTAGCAACATTAGAGCAAATATAGTTCAGAAAGAGAATTATATACCCTGCCCAAGTGGGGCTTATTCCAAGCATATAAGGTTCACTTGATATTTTTAAAAATTTTTATTATTTATTTGAGAGAGAGAGAGAGAGAGAGAGAGAGAGAGAGAGAGAGGGAGAGAGAGGGAGAGAATGGGCATGCCAGGGCCTCCAGCCACTGCAAATGAACTCCAGATGCATGTGCCACCTTGTGTATCTGGCTTTATGTGTGTACTGGGGAATGCAACCCATGTCCCCAGGCTTTGCAGGCAAGTGCCTTAATTGCTGAGCCATCTCTCCAGCCTTTCACTTGATATTTGAACTAACATATTACTAGGTTAAATAAAAAGATTTCATGATCATACCAATTAATACAGAACAAAAATCTAGTTATGTTTAATACCAATTCATGAATTTTTTTTAAACCTCTTAAAGAGGAAAACAGGAAAACTTCCTTACTGTGTTAAAGAGATGCTATACAAATATAGTTAACTACTGTACTTCATGCTGAAAGGCTGAAAGCTTTTTTGCCAAAAATCAGGGATAAGACAAGGATATCTGCTCTCACTATTCATATTTAACTTAATATTGTAAATTCTAGCCAGTGAAAAAGACACACATTGACTGAAATGAAGTAATAAAACTTCCTATTTGTAAATGACATGGTTGATTATGTAGAACCCAAGGAGTCCACAAAAAAATACCTAGAACTATTGAGTTAAACCAATAGGGATAAAAGAGAAACATTAAAAATTAGTCATCTAGGAGCCTGGGAGATGGCCCAACAGTTCAAAGGTTTGGGTTCAATTCCCCAGTAACCACACAAAGCCAGACACCAAGTAGCATGTGCATCTGGAGTTCATTTGCAGTGGCAAGAGGCCCTGGTGTAACCATTCTCTCTCATAAATAAATAAAATACTAAAAATTAGGTTTTCTATATAGTACCAACAAGTGCATGCAACAACAAAACTGAAAATAGGGTATTTATAATTGTTTAATTCTAACGAACTTACCCGAGAAGTTGTAAACCCACAAAGTGTTGGTGAGAAAAACCAAAGCCTTAAATAAATGGGGATACAGAGTACTCGTTGACAGAAGATTCATCATGGTGAAGGTGTTAGTTCTGTCTAGATTGATATACGGGGGAAATCCCAGAGGAGAGTCTGTAGGCCTGGCTAACATTGCTCTGGGAGTGCGGGCGCGGCTCGGTGGTGGAGTGCTCACGCGCATGTACAAGGCAACACACACTGCCAATTTCATGGAAATTGAGAGAAACTAGAATAATGAAAATAGCCTTGGGAAAGAACAAAGTAGGAGGGAAAACAGTACCTTGCTGGGGGAGGGGCGGGGGGGAGGAGGAGGAGGACCCAGCAGCAATAGCAGAGGAAGGAGGATGGAGGAGTGATGGATTTATACTTCACAGTTTATTGAAGAATTAATTCAGAATGTGTCTTAGACCTATAAAATGTGAAATGTAAAAAAAAAAAAAATCTAGAAAAGGAAAGGACACTCAGTTTAGGGCTATGTAAAGAACTCTTACGCTTGGCTTGGTGTGACCATTCATTCCTCGAGTCTCAGCATTCTAGGGGCTGAGGGAGAAAGATCAAGAAATTTGATGTGAGACCGGCCTGAACTATGCAGCCAACAAAACCCTGTTTCAATTATCACAAAAAAAGACTTTCAATACCAAAAAAATCTTGTAAAAACCAAAAGATTGATTCACAAAATGAAACACTGATAAATTGATCTTCAACAAACTCAAAATTTCTTCTTTAAAAAAAAAAATGCTTATTTGCAGGCAGAGTGAGAATGGGCACACCAGGGCCTCTAGCTGCTGCAAATAAACTCCAGATACATGTGCCACATTGTGCGTTTGGTTTTATGTGGGTATTGGGGAATAGAACCAGGGTCGTTAGGCTTTTTAGGCAAGTGTTGTAACTACTGATCCATCTCTGCAGCCCCCAAATTTCTTCTTTATGAAAGCATTAAGACACTGCAGAGAGGAAAATGTATTTGCAAATCATGTTTCCAGCAAAGAACTAGCATCTAGAATAGCGAACCCTCCAAACTCACAGATAATATACAAAAAATATCCAGAAGGCAAAGTGCATGAAAGACTCGAGGAAACATTTCGCTGGGAGAGAGTGGCCGTGAGTGTGGGGCGCAACTGCAATCCAGCACTGAGGAGGCAAAGGCAGGACGGCTGAGCAAGTTCAAGGCCAGCCTGTGAGATATAAATTCTGGGCCTGCCAGGGCTACAGAGTGAGACCCTGTCGGCAAACGCGAGCAAGCGAGGGAGGAGCTGTGCCCGTCAGCTGCAGAGACGGCGCCGCAGTTACTGCGCTGCCTGCAAAGTCAGCTGGCTCAGGCTCCACTACTCCCTTCTACATACATACAGCCAGATGGGCAACATGGCTCAGGTGTCTGAAGTTTGTTTGCAGTGGCAAGAGGCCTCGGCACACCCATTCTTTCTCTCCTTCTCAAATGACGTAAAGTAAACTGGTGGAGCCACTGTGAAAACCAGCGCCGAGGCTTCTGGCACAGCTGAGAATTAAACTAGCCTACGACCCCACCACGCCGCTCGCGGGCATGCACCCGTCCTACCACAGAGAGGCGTGCATGTCCACACTCGCGGCTGGACTGTGCACAGCAGCTAGGGAAGGGGGTCAGCCTCAACGCGCACCAGCCGATGGCTGAGTAATGAACACAGACACGACAGGATTTAATCAGCTACAAAAGTGAAATTATAAAATCTGCAGGAATACGAGTGGAGCTGGAAAAGAGCACAGTAAATTGGGTAACATATGCCTGGACAGACCAAAAGTGTACCCTCTCTCCTATGTAGAACCCGACTTTGTATCTGTAAACAAGGGGAGGTGGAAGGGTGAAGCTAGGCAGGAGACCATCACAGGGGAAGAGGCATAGAGAAAGGAGGAAAGGAAAAAGGTCACATGAGACACGAAAATGGGAGAGAGAGAGGGAGGCCATCGGGAGAAGGGAGAAGTGGAGGGAAGGGAAACAAAAAAATTGTAAATGAAACCTAATTATATGTCTGTATGCTAAAAATAAAATTAAAAAAATATGATTATACTTACATGAAATTCAAAGGCAAATTCATCTATGGGTGATAGAAACCAGAATTACTTCTAGCAGGGAGGGATCTCTGTGGGAGGTAATAGTGAAAATGCTGTATACTTTATTCTGATGAAAAATGTCTATGTATGTTAATCATATAATATACATGTAATATTCAACAAGAAATTGTAAATCCAATCACACCTCCTTTCCCAGGCTTGGAGCTGTGCAGAGGGTGGACTACAACCCACTTTGAATCTTAACCCCCTTTGAAGTTGACCTGCTGTGGTGACCCTGGAACTCGGGAGCGGTGGTACCCTTCAAGGGGTCACCTGCCCGTGTCCTACCTAGAGACTTGGCTCAAATATACCTTTCACACTTGCCATTTTGCAACCAGTTTCAGCAAACAGACAAAAGCTTGGTTTTATGCCTTTAATCCCAACACTCAGGAGACAGAGGTAGGAGGATGGCCATGAGTTCGAGGCTACCCTGAGACTACATAGTGAATTCCAGGTCAGTCTTGGCCACCAAAAAAACAAAACAAAAACCCAAAAAACAAACCTGGTTTTTAGAGGTGCTCAGTAAGTCAACATTGCAGAACCACCCCCCCAAAGAACCAAACCAAGAGAGAGAATGGTGATCTGAAAAGATGATCTGCTGTCAGCCATGTGTGTGTGTGGGGGGGGGGCAGCAACCCGTGCAGTGGACGACCCTGACAGGCGGTGTCCGAGGAGCTCCCCAGAACGGGCGGCTCGCGGCCTCCCACGCAGGGGCAGGCTCTTCGCTTGCCGGGTCACTGCTTGACCTGCACATTTCGCGCTCCTAGGTCTATGGAAATGCCAGCCCTGCCCTTTGAGGGCAGCCTGGAGGCGCTCTCTGCTCCTGTTCTACGTCCATCACGAAGCAGGGCGCCTGAGAGCAGGACAAGGTGAGCTGGGCGCTCGACATCGGCCGCACGCTGCCCCTGCAGGAGCCCGACTGCCCGGCCCGAAGCAGCGCGTCGCTGGTCCAGGACATCTGCCTCCCACGCGGGCGAGGCCTCCCCTTCACCCCTCCGCAACCTCTCTGACTCAGCAGTGCTCGATTTAAATAAAAGGCCTAGCACGGAAATCAGGCAAATATGTTTAATTTTTTAAAATAACTGATGGCAAAATAAAATATTTACATCACATCATACTGTGTAAACATGTAAGGTCTCTGTACAAAGAAATATACATGCAAAATAATGTAAAAATTTAACTGAAATAATAAAAGAAACAATACACAAATAAAATTTATGAGGTTACGGATACATATCCAGTTGTTTGAATCCAATTTCTTTTAAAAAGTTTCTGTACAATTTTACAAGAAACAAACAAAAAAACCAACAAAAGAATAAATAAAATGCATTGGAAACTGCAAAAGCTTACTTATGCCAGTTTATGGCTCAAGACCAAGATGTCTAGCTGGTTTGGGAAGTGGGCTGGTCTATTTTCTTTAAGTGTATGTCACACAATAAAAAGACATCCAGAAAAACTTAAGCATGCCAGAAATCCAGCCTCTTGCGTTAAAGGACTCCCCACCGCAGCCCGGCTCCACCACGGAGGCGCAGACATCGGGACGAGCCTCAGGCTTTCTTACCAAAAGCTCAAAATCCAGCCAATTTTTGTACAGAAAGTTGAATGTCAAAAAGTCTAAAAAGTAGTAAATGTTCAGACTGGTTTTGGGAGAAAAATAATACTTTGGCATTCTGAATAATAGCATAATAAAATTTAAAACATTACCCTATTATCCAGTTTTATATCAGAGTATGAAATCACTTTTTACAGTCCTTAAAACTGACAAAACCACAGAGTCAAGCCTCCTTGAACTGACGGCACAGGGCTACGACCCCCAACCATGAAGCTCACCGTACGACGCGTGTGCTTTATCTATGGATTACAGGTACAACAGAGGGCTTCATAAATAGTTGCATAAAATGTTAAAACCACAACATTGCACATGATATGAAATAAAACCAAAAATCCCCCAATGAGTGCATTTGCAGTATTTTCATCGGACTGTACACCGGTCAGCAATCGGGGTGACGGTGTGGGTGGGGCTGGGGAGTGGGGAGGCAGAGCCGGGCCCAACCACAAGTCCCTGGTGGGCGGGCAGACCTCAGACCCCCGGAGGAAGGCCCAGGCGGTGGGTGGGAGGGAAAGGAAGGGAAAAGATGCCAGACCAGAGGCAGGAACAGTCTTATATACAAGTAAGGCCTACATTTCATCAGAGCAAAACGATTCATTCTATTTTATGCAAGAGACTGAGGTTGAATGCATGTTTTGGAAGCCAGACCTAGCGTCCAGCAAGACACACTGACGAGGCAGCTGGGAAAGCTCAGCGGCAGGTGGATGCCAAGCACTGCCCATGGGCACGGCCGCCACCTGGGCCAGGCTTCCCCAGACACGCACAGTATCCTTGTTTTGTTCGTGAACACCAGTGGTTGAACATAGGCATTTTGTTTCCTTGAATAAATTTTGAAAATGTTTAATTTGCAAAATTCTATCCATGTTCATTTAAAAAAGTATCTTATTTTTTTGCAGAAACCTGAATAAAATACCGTGATACAGCAACGCGCTCTCCGCAGCGTCATCCGCAGAGCGTAGTGAAGGCCGTGTCCACCCGGCGCAGCTTGCAGCTCGGAGTCCAAGCGCTGCTCAGCACAGCTCGCTTGGATGCAATTTCACACCATGTGTTAACAGCCGGCAGCTGGTCACTTCATTTGGCTGGTTTTACTGTTCAAAATTCAAACTATCAGCTGATTGGCAGGTGAAAGAGAATGAGAAAGAACTTCAGGATAGGTCAAACTCTAGGCAGAAGCCTGCTCTGTAAGAAGTTTTTAATGCTCCGAATAGGTCGAACATCATTCTGGTGTTTGCGCCGCTCAATGAAGGAGGTCAGTCTGGACGTGTCGAGGACGCCCGCGCCTTTGCTGCCGTTGCCCGCCTGCAGCCACTGCTCCTGCAGGGCCAGTGCAGCCGAGGGACGCTTGGCCGGGTCCTCCTGCAGGAGGAGGCACACGAACTCCTTGGCCATCTGGCTCACTCCTTTAAAGTAATCCTCCGGGAAGCTGAAGTCCAGCCGGCAAATGTTCAGGCAGGTCTCTTCCACGCTGTCGTCCAGGAAGGGGGACACGCCGCTGAGCAGCACGTAGGCGAGCACTCCGACGCTCCACAGGTCTGAGGTCAGGGAGACGGGGTTCCCAAGGATGACTTCAGGGGCTGCAAACTCGGGATTCCCCAGCAGCTGGTGGATGTAGTAGGTGGTGTTGAGCTGGACAGCGTCACCAAAGTCTGTCAGTTTAATGGTTGGCTTGGCCAAACTCTGATCCACCAGGATGTTCTCAGGCTGCAAACAGGAGATGGCCATCATTTCCAAACATGCCCAGCCTACACTCACTCTGACAACGGTCGGAATCCCATGGTGGGGTGGAAGTTAGCTACACGAATCCCTGGACCACCCAGGAGCCCCATGGGCCAGTGGGAGCAAGGGCCATGGAGGAACTGCCACTGGAGCAGCTCTGAGTTAGACCCAGTGTCCTTATTGAACCCAGTCCTCTCCCCTCTCCCCTCTCCCCAGGACCTCCTGGACTGGCACCCATGAGAACCCAGTAGAAGCCACAGGACGTCCTATATCCCGTGCCTGTCAGAGGACTCAGTGGCTCGCCTGGTATTCTGACTGCTATACGAACTCATAGATACCGAGGACGCTGTCCCAGTCCCTCCTCTGCCAGCTCGCTCCCAGCCCCTAAGCTTGGCTGTGGCTTCCCAACACAGGCCGGGAGAGGGACTCCTGGTGTCCCTGGCAGCCCAGCTGGCAGGGCCGGACCCTCCCTCATGCAGCCTTGGGCCTGCCAACCTTTAGGTCCAGGTGTGCTATCCTGCAGTTGTGAAGGTATCGGACGGCTTCCAGAACCTCCCCCAGATGCGCTCGGATCTTCCCTTCGGTCAGGTTTCCCCATCGCACCACACAGTCCAGGAGGCGACCCTGGTCGGCCCTATGAGGCAGGAAGGAGGGATGCTGTCATGATGCCTTTCAATTTACAGAGGTTTTTTTTTTTGGTGGGGGTAAGAAATGGACACACCGGCCCTGTCTGCACTGTGAGTGGGTTACCAGTGTGTCATGTGCCCCCATGGGCAGTGCAGCACAAGAAGGGTGGCTTCCAGCACACGCCCTGCATGAACCAACTGGGGAATGCGGTGGCACGGGCTTTAGGGGAACAGGTGGTGGAGAACTGCGGGAGTCAAGCCCTGCCCTGGCAGTGAGGAGCGAGGTGGTGACATCAGCGGCTGGCCTACGTGCGCCACTCGGCTGACCGCCGGGATCTAGGTGGTGCTGCGGAAGGAGGGGCTGCTCCACTTCGCTCATCTGTAAAGCGTGTCACGTGAAGACTGGGCACGACCATGTACTGCGACAGAACGTGCTGCCGCATGCTAGAGCTCAGTCGTTGAGCGTCTCTGAGCAGGGTGCTTTGCAGCCCCATTTTACAGATGAGGAAACTGAGGCAGAGAAGATACACAACTTTCCTGAGCTACGCGGCTCGGAGGCCAAGAGCTACTGTCCCTGGACGGAGGCTGCTCTGAACACTGTCCTCCACTTGCAAAACAAATCTGCCCAGTAAGGAGTAAACAATGAGAATTGTAAGCAAAACCACTTATAAAAATTAATTCCGAAGCTGGGTATGGTGGTGTACGCCTTTAATCCCAGCACTGGGGAGGCTGAGGAAGGAGGACCGATGTGAGTCTGAGGCCAGCCTGGGCTACGGAGACCTTGCCTCAACAGCAGTAACACAATTCGGTCAGTAGCATGGTGAAGCTCGTCACACTTTTCCGGGGAGAAGAGTGCTGGTTAAAGGATGGGGAAGGAGCTCAGAGGTGCCGTCCTTGCCACGCAGACGCAAGCCATCCCTAGTGCCGCAGGAGCCCGCAGACCACACCTCACGCCCCTCAAGCCACCGCTCCCTGACATTCACAGCTGCGGCTGCCGAGCAGAACCCAAGGCCCTGCAGAGTTCTGCCGAGGACTGGACCAGTGGACCTTGTTCAGAACCCAGAGGTGGCTTGGCATGGCTGCTGGTCACCCAGCTTCTGCCTCGGGGGATGGGGGCTCCAGGCCGGGTCTGGGCTTCTCACACGTCCCGCCTCACTGGCGCCACGCAGCTCTTCGAGAAGTGCGACAAGGACGCCGTGAGAGAGAGGTGACAGGCAGCCAGCGCGTGCTGGAGCAGGACACGGCCGCTGGAAGCTCGGCCTGAGGAGGCCGTGTGCTTTTCTGCCGTGTGACTTCACCGTTCAGGGAAGAGAGCAGAAGAGGTTTTGGCTGAGCAACCTTGAGGGCAAGTCCTAAGACGCCCACCATCACCAGGGCACTGGCACGGGGTGAGGGCAAGTTGGGCCCCACCTGAGTTCTGCAGCAGCTCGTCCAGTCAAGGGTGGGGTGCACTTCTAATTTCTTTCTACATAGCCAAGGCTGGCCTAGAGCCTATGACCTTCCTGCTCCTGCTGAGTACTTCAAAGAATCATAAACACTATCAGGCGCAGGGTGAGACTACCCCAGCTGAGAACCGATCTCTAGGGTTACAGTTTCAAACACTGCTTCCTTACACGATGGACTCACTCTGGGAGACGTCACGCACACAGAGCCCGGAAGCACAGCAGGAAGTAGGGAGCTGCTGGGGCTGAGGGTCCACGTCCCCCAGAGGGCATTCACTAGGCTAAATGTCCGGCCCCCCCATTCTACATCACCCTGGTTTGGCAGAAGCCTTGAGAGGGAGGGATGGTCAGGGCTGAACTGACCCTTGGAGAATTAGCTCAAGGTGGTCTTGGTGGGGCCCTCCAACCTCAAGGGACGCACCAGGCCCTGGGCATATGTCAGGGATCAAGTCAACCTTAGGCCCTCCCCGGTGGACTGAGCCTTCGGCACTGGAGCCAAGCTGCCCTCGACAGGTTCTGGAGGCCAGGGGTCTCCAGGCCAGGTTGCTGGGAACCCATTTGGGGGCCTGCTTGTAGTCAGCTCTGACAGCAGGCTCAAACAAAGTAAAGACCGTGTTTTGCCCTGACTAGAGACTCCCAGGCAGCACTCTCTGGTAATAAGCCTGTTTTGGAAGTTCTGTGAATTCCACAAACAATAAGCAGGAGCCAAGTAACATCAGCAATGGTGTGGGGAGCTGAGGCAGGGAGGCGGAGGGAAGGAGGCCAGCGTACGCACATTTCCAGAAGCAGGACGTAGCTGCTGGGGGTCTCGAAGGTGTCCAGGAGGCCCACGAGGAGGGGGTGCCGGAGGCTCTGCAGGGTGCCAAGCTCACGGGTGACCTGGTCGCGCTTCATTAGCTTCTTGCTCACGAACTTGGCGGCCACTGCTCGTTTGGGTCCTTTCTGATCACATTTCTTAACTACAGCAAATCTGCCCCTGCAAAATTTGTTGAGATAATTTTCAGAGAACTCACATATGTCAAGGAGAAAAGATGCTCCCCTGTAGGCTACCTCCGCGGGGCGGTGACCCCAGCCTGTGCGCACAGGCCCTGCTCTGTGCACGCAGCCGCATGAGGGCGGGATGCGGTGGGTGGCCGGGCTCAGCGCCTTCCTGCTAAAGGCGGCCTCCACTGCTCATGTCTGTACCACTCAGGAGACTAAAAATTGATGGCTTATGGCCCCTCGGCTTTACTAGGAAGCATCTACCTTCATCGTCCCGCACGTCCTCATCATCCTACTGGAGGCCAGGGTGGGAGTATTCCTCCTGCTCCTGGTCAAGGGAGCAAGTCCTGCCCTTGGCTTGGGCTTTGCCTCACAGGATGGGAAATTTGTCACAGCTCAGGTCACGGTCTTTGTGGCTGCACCACATATGCACCCTGCGAGCCCTCACTGAGTCTTGACTTTATCTCGAGTAGTTGCCTGGACCTCAAGAATACAGTCTATCCACGGAAGGGGGATAAATCCACCTGGGGCAGAGGTGGAGTGGGCAGGCAGGTGTGTCACACACGTCACTATCTGATACTTCTCCACGGGGAGGTACAGTGGCCGCCCGACCTCCCAGTCACTGTGTGGCTGCCCAGTGACTTTCTGGCCTATGGAATACAGAAACACAGCTGCTGGTTTCTGAGGCGGGGCAAGGTTTTGCTTCTGTTGTCATGTGAGGACGTTCAGAGTAAATGTCTACTCAGTGGAAAGAGGCTCGTATCAGAGACAGGGCCCAGGCATATGGGTGAGGTGCGGGTGTGCCAGCTGGCAGAGCACAGGAAAGGACAACTGTCCTGTCCTGCTCATTTAGTGGTGTGAGGACTGACGGCCAGTGGGGTGGGCTTCATGCCACAGTGTGTAACGCGCGCCCAGCACGGGCATGCAGCACAGGAGAGGGCCGTGGGTGCAGGGCCCTGGAGAGGTCCTCAGAGGGCCAGGTCAGTGGGTCTCTTGCTTGCAGGTGTGATGCCTAGGGACAGGTGAATGCGGCAGTTTAGAAGGCACACCTGGGAACTAGAAGGAGCCTGGCCGGTGGGGCACTGCTGAGCCACGCTGGCCTTGGCTGGCCCTGGTGGAGTAAAGCAGTCTCTTTATGTTGAGATCTGTTTCTTACTTTGGTCAAGCGCATCCTGACACTCCACCTAGCTGTGGTGCAGTTCCTGTGCGTGAAGCGGCAAGGGCGCTTTCAGCCTTCGCAGGTGGTGCTCCACAGACTCCGACCTGCGCGTGACTCCGGGCGCTCCTGGCGCCTTGCTAGCGTGCGGTCTTCTAGATGCAGAGGGAGGTGCTCCATCCCATCCGGGGACGGCACGAGGCACCGATGTGCTGACTCTGAGAGCCCAGCTAACACCTGCTTCTTCCCTTCCCCGGTGTCTAATGTCTACAGCGTCGCAGGTAGCTTAGCCCTTGTATGGTTGGAATCTGAGGTGCAGATGCGCCCCAAAGCTCATGTTTGAATGTTCACTCTCAGCTGTTGGCACCATTTTGGGAAGGCTGTGGAACGACCCATTGGGGGTACTGCCCAAGTAGTGGAAACTGGTGGCCAGGGGCGCGTCTTTGGCTGCTGCCCCTCTGGTTCCTGCCCCACCCATATGTGAACAAGGGCTGCCCCGGGTTTGCTCGGCCATGAGGGAGCGACTTCTCTGACCTCCGTGACGGGCAGAAACCAACTGACCCTGAGCCCGGAGAGCCCTTCTTCCTTCCAAGCCGCTAGCACCACGCAGCAGAGCCAGCACCACTGCTGAAGGGACGCTGGCCTTGCACCGTACCTGCCGAGCTCGGCCACTTCGCTGTACAAGGAGTCAAAGTTGTCCTTCCAGGTCACCACGACCCCATCGCTCCCTGGACCTGCAGGCAGAACACCGCTTTCTCTGAGTGGACTTGTGTGTGTGTTGTGTTCTTTTTTCCCTTTTAAAAGTTTGCCACTTGTAGCCGGGTGTGGCACTAGGGAGGCAGAGGTGGGAGGATCGCCCTGAGACTACACAGTGACGTCCAGGTCAGCCCGAGCTACAGTGAGACCCTACCTCAGAAAAAAAGAAAAAAGTTTATCACTTGTAGTTCAGGCTGGCTTGAAATTCACCGTGTAAACCAGGCTGGCTCTAACCTAGTGACCCTGTCGCCTCTGCCTCCCAGGATTCCAGGTGTGAGCCACCTGCTGAGCTCCTGAACGCATTTGAAGCAGAGCCTTTTAGGAAGAGGCCCAGCCTGACACGCACACGGTGACGTGGTGGCCACAGAGCATGCGCCCGAGGGGCAGCTCTTGTGACAAACGGGCTCATCACAGACAAAAGATGGAGAACATCTCATGAATAACTTACAGATACCGATTTCATGCTAGAACCAAACACGTTTGGGTATACTGCATTAAGTTAAATGTCAGTGAATTTTATTTTTGCTTTTATTTTAAAATGTATGAACCAGGAAAAATACAGAACTCACATGTCCATTTGGTGTCTAATGGGTCACGTTCCCCCCTCCCCCTGTCCACCCAGCCACAGGGCCTCAGACAGTCAGAAATCAAGGGTGCACTCTTTTCTTATGTTCCCAGGGCTCTACAGAGAATGAACTGTCAATGGCGAGCCGAGTACTTCTGCTAAAGCACGACACCCACAGGCCAGCACTTTGCTAGTGGCAGCTTCACCACGTAGGAGCCCGGCAGACGGCACTTCTGAAGCACCCGCCAAGTCCTTTCAAACACAGTGGATTTTCCCTACTCAGAGGTAACGTTTCCTTTCCTCTTTTTTTCACTGAAAAGGCGTATTTTCCTTTTGTTTCTTTTCAGTGCACACGCACACACACACCTGTCACACATAAGGCCATGTGGCTGGCACCAGGCAGCAGCACAATGACCTCTGGCCCCTGCTCACACCCCCTCTTCCTGATGAGAGCCCTGCACCCTCCTGAGCTGCCCTTCCCAACGCCCATCAGCACGAGCCTGCACGTGCCTCTCACTGACCACCTGGCCTCGCACTACAGGTGGCTCGGGCACCAGCCAGGGCAGAACGACTGCAGTGCCTGCTCAGCTGCCCATGGGAGAAGCTTCCGCATAGACAGGCAGGAGCCGCTGGTGACTGGCGGAGCGCCCGCAGGCGCGGAGAGCTGCTAGTACCACAGCTTCTCCCAGAGGGCTGTCTGTGGGGCAAAGACCGAGGTCATCCAGATGTGGGCTGCCTCACGACAAGAGCTTTTCTAAAGACCTCGAGGGGCTGGAGATGGAGGTCTGGGATAAAAATGATTTCTTCCTTTTCTGGTAATTTCCCCACTCATATCTCTGTGATATAAATAACCTTGAATCTTACTCCATTTGCTTTTAGGTAGTGATTTATTATGAAACAATCAACTATATGGTTTCTGATTTGTTTTTAAATTAGGAAACCAGTCATTCTTTACTTTCAAATTCAAGATTTTGTTCTTATGCTATGATCCAAAAATCAGATATGCCTTTTCTGTAATTTAATGAAACTAAAATATATGGGTCTGAGATATATGGCCTAAAAGTCCTAGACAAATTCTGCTTACTGACCATGGAGCTTGCAGTTTGGCTGAGGAGAGCACCATGTCCTGCTGGGCTGTGGGCAGTGCCAGGGCTTCAGACCAGGGCCAGCAGCTTCTTTTGGAACACCCTCCTAGCTGGACACTTTGGACAGCCACTAAGCTGCGAGCCTAGTTCTCATCGAAGGCCTGGGGCGGCCCTACGACTTCCTTTCCTTCTTTCTACCTACACTCTTTAAAAAAAACTTTTTTTTTTTGAGAAGGGTCTTGCTCTCGGCCCAGTCTGACCTGCAACACTGTCAGGCTGGCCTTGATCCTCCTACTTCTGCCTCCTGAGTGCTGGGTTCAAAGGTGAGCACCACCACACCCGAATTCTACTTACAATCTTAAAAAATATATATTTATTTGAGAGAGAGAAGCAGATAGAGAGAGAGAAAGAGAAAGAAACAGAGAAAGAAGGGGTACAGCAGGGCAGGGCCTCTGGATGCTGTAAACAAGCTCCAGAAGCATGCGCCACCTTGCTTACATGGGTCTTGGGGAATTGAACCTGGGTCCTTTGGCCTTGCACTCAGGCACCTTAACTGCTAAGCCATCTCTCCATCCTGCGACTTATATTCTTTATGAACCAACTTGGAGCTCATCTGGGTTCAGCTGGATAAGAACATGTTCTGAGTTCTAAGGGCGCAGCGGTACCATACTCCACCTCAGGTCAGTCACCAGTGGCCCAGGTGCCCAGGGACAGGGCCATAGGCCTTCTTTGTGCACTTGCTTGGCTCAGGGTCCTCTAGTGAGCTGCCTGTGAGGCATCTTCCCTGGCACACCCAGGGACTGTTCAGTTACTTGGTGCCTCCAAAGTGACCTCCTGCTCCAATTTCAGGTCACACCACGTGCGAAGATGCCGAGTGTCAAGAGCCTGTGGCAGAGGTGCCCGCTGGCCCAGGCGGCTTACCTAGAACCCTCAGACTGGCCGAAGAGGAAGCGGAGCCCATGTCGTTCACAGCGATGCAAGTGTAGATGCCGTCGTCTTCTGTGGTCACGCCAACGATCTTCAGAGCGGCCTCCCCCGCGTCACTGGCACACATGTGACAACGCACTGGGTCAAGAGGGCTCAGCACCCTGGCACCTGGTCTCACCTCCCGCCCTCAGGCCGCAGGAGCTGGGGACTCAGGTGTTGATAAGGACGTGTGAAGGGCTCTCGCCACACCCCCAGGCAGGAGATGTGCCTCAGTGACTGAGTGAGCAGAAGACGCAGGGCAGGGATCAGGGCAGTCACAGCAAGCAGACCGTCTCCAGTCCCCCTGACTAGATCAGCTGCGCTCCTAGGCAGCAGACACCGCCCGGCGGGCGCCTCACCTGTAGGAGATGCTATAGTGGCCGTCGCTGTCCAAGGAGTTGTGTTCTGGGCCCTTCCAGGTGATTGAGGCTTTGGGGCGGCCACACACACGACATCTAAGAATAACGGTCTCTCCTGTCTCACATGTGACCTCACTCAGTGGGGTGACAAATTCTGGGGGAACTGCAAGATATAAAGGCGTTGATCCATGTTAGTTCCTCTCAGCACGGCCTCCTCCCGTGTGTCCCTAACAAATCAGGAAGACCCAAGCTGCTGCCTGAGCCTGGGACACCTGAAGAAACCCACGTCAGAGTCCACGTGGGTGCACTGAATGTGCCCAGCAGCCTGTTATCACTAAGACTGGAGGAAAGATGGGTAACTCACCGTCATAAATATAGTTGGGGTTGAGAAGCTGAAATAGAAGAGGAAAAGGGGAATTAACACAACCACGAGCTATTTTCAGGCAGATTACTTTGATTCTAGGGCTACAGTTTCAGGGGATGCTTTCTTTTTGCAGGCGACCACCCCGCCCACAGGTCTCAGGTTTCTTAAAGCCTGTCACGCCCCTGAGCCTAAGGAGGAATGAAGACTTCTTGGTCCTCTGGGAACCATGCTTTCTGAAGTTAGGATGGAACTGGCGCAGCGTTAAGATGTAGACCCCATTTCTGGTAGGGCACAGACCCCACAAGCTCGCTAATGAGAGCCTTCGGGGATGCCGCGTGGGGAGGGGCGGCGGGGGGCGCAAGGCCTTCAGGGTCCAGAGGCCTGGAGTCTCACACACACCTTCACAGACACCTTATTGCTGAGTCCTTCTCGTGATTTCCGGTACCCATTCTCTAACTTGCCTTCCCTTTTGCCATCTTTCTCTTTTTTCTCAGATTTTTTCCTTAAACGGAGTGCTGTGTGCCAAGATGTTGATTTCCTACGAAGGAGAACACAGTGTTCACAGTAAACCTTCCCAGTGGGGCGGATGCACCCTAACCGCACCAGAGACAGGCTGAACACTCAATGTGCGCTTCACGGGACTGATAATCCCGCAGAGACGGGGTCACCATGACCCTCACTGCACACCACCCTCGGGAAGCAGGAGACACAGCCGACAACCCCTATCCAATCTGGCACGGTGAGAGCACAATGGGGCGTGTGTGGCCCACCTTCCGTGTCGGCGTGACTGGGCCACACGGACCCAGCTGTTCAGTCAAACATCCAGGGGGTTTGTGAGGGCCTTTCTGGTTGGAAGGAACATTTGAGTTAATGAAGCAGTCTGCCCTCCCTCACCCGGCAGCGGGACATGCCAGGACAACAGGAAGCCTGGCCTGGTTAGGGTGCAGCCCGACGGCAGACGGCCGCCCAAGGCTCTTTGCTTCATCCCAGTGCTGTGCACACCGATGACATAGAACAAAGCGGGCTGGCCTCCCTAGGGGGCAGCAGCGCACCAGGAACCCAACCCCTCACGTTTCCAAGGCGCCATCAGAGTTGGGACTTGCCAGGCTCCACAACCGTAGAAGCCAGCTCCTTACAAGTCTGCTTCCTGTCTTGGTCTCCACAAAAGCCCCTGTGGTCCTGCTCACATGCAGGCTCAAAAGCATATTTAAAAAAATTATTATTATTTATTTATTGGAGAGACAAAGAGAAAGTGAAAGAGGTAGACAGCATGGGTGTGCCAGGGCCTCTAGCCTTTGCAAATGAACTCTAGACGCACTTGCCCCCTTGTACATCTGGCTTATGTGGGTTCTGGGGAATTGAACCTGGGTCCTTAGGCTTCACAGGCAAAGTGCCTTAACTGCTAAGCCATCTCTCCAGTCCTCAAAAATGTATTTTGAAGAAACAAAGTAGAAAATGAGACTTTTATCCTTTAGCTCTCCTTTACAGGCCAGATAAGACATGTCACAGAGAATCAGGACAAGGCACTGTCCTGGGGAAGGAGGGATGGCTCTCTGCACCCTCAGCTGTCACACCCACAGGCGGTGCTGGGGACGCCAGTGCGGCCGGCCAGCAGTGCCTAGGCAGGACTGCAGGTGTCTCTTTAGGCAACATCCCCAGTGCACTCCAGAAACCACCTGGCCGGAGAGGTTTGGGACTCTTTTCCAAACCAGCACAGACTGTTGTAAGATAGCAAAACTAGCTTCAAGTTTCTTAATGAAGCTTCCAGAATCAAAGGGGCGGTGGTAAGGGCACCACACAGCCTTTCCTAAACAGCCTCACCAAGGGACTCTCCAAAGTGTTCCTCAGAGGGCTTGTCCTCTACCCAAGACCTCCAGGAACTAGCCGGTGACCTGAAAGATCAGCGTTTCTAACTGCAGGTCACTGAAGCACCTGATAGGGTAAGTCTTCGAGGTTCATGGGGTGGGGGCGGTGGCAGCGTGTCTTGCTCAGAGGACCTCTACGGAGCCCCTCTTCTCTCACCTCTCCCCTCCAGGGCCTTCGTGCCCAGCCCAGCCCTGTCTCCCTGGCTCCCCCGCCCCTGCCGGGCCGCTCGCACTCACTTGAGAGTCCCGTCCGGGTTCTCCATGATGACCGCACTGGTGTGGCCCAGGACGAAGCCCGGGATCCAGCCCTCGGCTGCGGGGCACTGGTCAGTGGCGGCTCGGAACACCAGAAACATGCTCTGCTGGTTGCTGGCCAGAATTTGGACGACCTCTCCTTGGTAGACGTTGATCTCATCCTCCTTCACTGCCGTGTAATCGTGCGTCACCAGCATGGTGGAGATGCTGCTACTGCTGCTGCCTTCACTCTGGAGGAGATGAAGAGAAGAAGGCGGACGCGGCTGAGCCCATGGCGGACCTCGGCAGAGGCCCGGGCAGCGGGCCGTGGCGCCACGACCCCTAGGACGGCTCAGGCGCGAGACGCTTTGAGCTGTTCTCCAGCTGAGCCAGCAGTTTAGAGACAATTTCCACGCACTCGCTGTAGTGACGAGACTTGGGGGGCCAGATACTGCACTCAGCTCTTCCTTGTGCGCTCCCAGGAGCAGCTTGGTCTTCATGGTGATGCCATGCTAGGGTATTTCTAACCCTAGCTGCAGAGGAGCACTTGGGCTCACTGACAGATTAGGTAAGAGAGATGTGCCCAAATCTTTTTGATCAAACACTTGCTGGGAATGCACTCCAGGGCCCAGGTTGTGGGCATGACTAGCCTTTCCTATTGCCTTTCCCTTTCACAGAGAAGAGTTGAGCATCTGAAGTGTACACCAACTACTAAATTTTTTATGGACAGTTGCTCTCTCCTTCATATGACCTCAGTAGGTGATGCTCTGAGCCAGGAAGCCTAACGTGTTGCCAACATTGCTGTTGCCATGGGAACTCGTGACATAGCATCCAGGGGCTGCTTGCCCCAGGCGCTGCCACTCAAACTTTGGGAAGAGCCCTCCTTTGCGTCTTCTCCCCCTGTTGAGCTGCGCTGTTTCTGCTCACAGTAACTGACTTGTACGTGGTGGGTGGACAACAACTGTGGAGTGAGAAGATCTTTTGTTTTTGTTTTCTTTTTTGACATAGGGTCTCATACAGCCCGGGCTGCCCTCCAACTTGCTATGTAGCTGAGGATGACTGTGAACTTCTGATCTTCCTGCCTTCATCTCCAAATGTTGGGCTTAGAGGTGTGTATCCCACCAGGCCAGGTTTGTTCTGTGCTGGGGATCAACCCTGGGCTTTGTAAATGCCAGGCAAGTGTTGTACCAGTTGAATTATATCCACCCAGCCCCAAGGTCGATTTCTTAGGGCCACCTACCTGAGCCTACAGAGCGGAAGAAACACAAATGGCAGATACCTGTCCCAAGCTCTTATTTGACAAGTGACCTACTGTTCCAAGGAAAGCAGGAGAAACCCGGACAGCTGCAGGTTTCATCTCCCCAGACTTCCCTCTGTCCCCTAGGGTGTGTGGAGCTGCTTCTAGACCTGACTTCTGTAAGCCTGTTCTCCTGCCACTGCTTGGAAGTGCTCTTGGGGGCCCAGGCTCCGAGCGCTGGGCTCTGGGACACCCCGAGTGGGAGGCAGCCGCCCTCCTGCCCTCCAAATCACGCTCTAGTGAGCATGTCACAGCACGCTGCACCACACTGCCAACTGCTGTCTTGGGATGGCTGAGCGGACAAGAGACCCCCTGCTCTCCTCTGTGACGCCACAAGGCAGCCACGAGGAACGACAGGGACCTGAGATGTGGATGTGCCCTGCAGTGGACAAGCAGGCACTGCTGCCCACATCCACTAAGGAGATGGCCTGCTCACCACTGTCCTTTGTCCATTACTTGCCTATTATTGCACGCAAAGCCAGGGCCTCTGTCTGCTCAGTGATACTTTAGTCTGTATCTTAATATATGGTAGCATCTAATAGTCTGGAGATTATTGAGCCAAATGCACTAGAAATGTAACGTAAAAACTGAGGCCCAGCTACTATGGCAACGAAGCTCACAGGGCAGCATCTCCCAAGTGAAGTTTTGTGCCACAGCAACCAACCACGACTACGGGCGTGTCTACACGCCTGTGTGTCAGGGTGTGCACGGAGCATTTCAACCTGAGCTCTCTCAAGTCTCACAGCCACCTTGCCCAAGGGCATGGCCATCTTCCCTCAGAGTGAGGGTGACAAGAGTGCACAGGCCACCCGGCCGGTGACTTGGGGCCACTAGCAGTGAGCTCACCCTGCTTGTGGCAGAAGGTGCCATGTGGAGGGAGGAGGACATGACCATGGGTTGGGCACAGATGCCTGGATGGGCCCCCAGGCATCCTCAGAGGTGGTCACAGGGAAAGGAGACACTGCTCAGGGCTAGGTCCAGGAATTCCAATGGTTCTGGAAGAAGCCTAGGAGACATTTTCAAATCCCCACTATAGGACTCTGGTCATTTCTAGAAGATATTCTGGTTTAAAACTCAGCTTGGCAATTTCTACTTCTACACTTCCTCCCACATACAAAAAGGAAAAAAAAAAGCAGGGTACAGAAACCAAAGGTATTTTTCCAACCTAACCGTCCTGGGACATCTGACTCCAGGAGTCACAGCGTGTCTTTCCTCAGGGTGAAACTGCCAGCGGCACCAGGTCTACTCAGGAGCAGTTGCTCATTTGGAGATGTGGATCTGAAAGCTCGTGTGCTTGCCGGGAACATTAAGAGTGGTGCAGGAGATGCCAGTGTTGCTCTTTAAGGACCACAGTGCAAAGTCAGGTCTGTACCCTGAACTGACCACATAGTACTGGGGGGGGCATTAGAGCTTGTTTAGGTGGTCTCTGTCCCCCCCAGTATTTCCAATTTAGCCAGAAGTACCTTGTTGTGTGCAAAAGACTGGGATGCCCACAGCAAAGACACTGGGTATGCCCATCAGAGGGTACCTGTTCAGCCACTTGGTTTTGGGATTACAACTCACGTGTAAATACATGTATCAAAACCCACTTCTTAAAACACTTCCTCAAATAAATACATAGGCTTGAGTTTAACAAAATAACAAGAAAGAGAAGGTAAGATCAAGAACCTAAAAAGGGGGTTATAATAGAGTCCAGAGGAAAGAAACATGCAAAAGTAGATTTTATATATATGTATATATATATATATACAAAGAGAGACACAGACCCTTTTAGGGAAATGCATTTAAAAATTTATAAAGCGATCAAACATACACTCATGAGAACAGTTCTATTCACTCACGCATGCCTTCAGGAAAGTGTTACGGGCCAGGTCATTTGCCGTGGAGCAAACAGTTGGAGGACAGTGAGGAGGCCACAGAATGGGGGAACCCAGCACAGCCACCCTTCTGCTTGAGAACACAACGTAAGCGACAGCAAAGCGAGATGGAACCCCACTGCAAAGGCGCTTGCCCTGCCGGCATCCCCGCTGGAGAGACCTGAGGCCTACAGTGTCTGCAGAAGCCCACTCTCCAGGTGCCAGCAGTCTCCCCTACAAGAGACTTGGGTAGAGGAAACATTTGCACCAGGTAGATTCCTCCCCCCTTTATGCCACCTTAGTTTGCTTTGTGTTGTTGTTGCAAGTTTTCTTGAGGGAGTATTATTTTCATCAGATGACTTAAAAATCACTTGTGGCATAAAAGAGCGAAACTAAGTGATGAAGCTAAGATGTACAGATTTCAATCTAAAGCAGAAAGCAAGAAACCCCGCCAAAAAAAAAGTGTGAGCAAGGCAGGGGCTGGAAAGGAAGTCCCAAGATACTTTGCTGGTTGGAAAGTTGAAGAGACTTAGAGATGCTGCATGGAGAAGGTTAATGGCGCACTTTCTCTTACGAAGGAGACAGGAGCAAAGCAGGGAGTTAGTAGAGATGAGAGCAGGCGCTGTCCGCAGTCCCACGAGGGGCTAGGGTGGCTGCGTTCACTCGGTGGCTGTGCGCCTGCGCAGCCCCACGGAGCACGGACATGCGTGCACACAGCCGTGTCTAGAGACAACGCACAGAAGTACCGGAGGAGGCCGTCACTGCTGCGCAGCGCTGGCGAGGAGAGCTGCAGTTAGTACGGAGGAGCGACGGCCACGCAGTTTAGAAGAGCTGCCGGGACAGAGGCGGCGGGGCGGGCGGGCGCAGGCTCCCTGGAGCTCTTACCCCGTTGCTCTGGGTGGACTGCACGGACTGCTCACTGGCCGAGGAGCACGTGCTCATGCGGTCTGTGTCCTTGCTTGGGGCCGCGTGGCGGTGCGTCTGTCGTTGGAGGGAGTCACTGTCCCCTGGAAAGGTGAAGGAGCCTGGCCGGCTGGCAGGGGAAGCAGGGATGGCGCTCCAGAAGGAGCCCCCCTTTTGCAGGGGACTACTGGGGGGAAAGGGCTCCTTGCCAAGAGGAGAAGGGAACGTGGTGGAGAGAGGAGAGTTCAGCGGCGAGATGGCCCCGGGCCTGGGCTTGCCTAGAGGCAGGGCACCCAGGTGTCCCCGCGCGTCCTTGCTGCTCGCATCCTGGCTGGCACCAGCAGCACTCCCCGGGGCTTTCCTGGGGCTCTCCATCACCTTCATCTTGGGAATAGGCTCTGCTTCGCGTTCAGGAGCCTCGGAGTCTGCACTCGGGGGGAGCCTGCTGGGCTGGCCAAGGCTGGCCTCAAGGGCCAGGCTGCTGCTGGGGGGAGGCAGTGAGGGGCTCGGAGCAGACGTACCTGACATCTTGTCTGCCTCTGCTTGGCTCGAGGCTGCAGAGGAGACCAGCGTGGGGGGGTGGTGTCTGACAGGCTGTGGGATCCGGGAGGGCCTGCTCCTGCTCGAGCCCGGGATGCTGCTGCAGCTGCTGGGGCCAGTGCCATGGCTGCCGCTGCCAGCCCCGGAGGCCCCACCGCCGCCGCCCCCGCTGTGGTTCCTCTGATACTCGATGGGCGATGTCAAGGCTGAAACCAAGCAAGACGCAGCAGTCAGTCAGGCACCAAGGAAGTACAGACTGCGGGGAGGGAAAGAGCACAGGCAGCACAGAATCAAGTGCGCGCCAGGCTTGCGCGTCTGAGCACCGATCCAGACACTGGCTCGCTCGTGACCGTTCTGACTGCAGTGTAAGCGCCGGTAGCCAGGGGATGGTGACAGAACGCGACGACATCCTCCTGCACTGGGCCTCTGGCTCAGAACACAAGCCCGGACAAACAGAGCACCCAGTAAAGTGGGCTCAGAGAGCGCACGCCTCCTGCCTGCATGCTCCAGGCTTGCCCTGAGCATCCCAGGAGGACGAGAGGGAAGCCAGCTGGGACAGAGCTCCTCCCACGGGCATGAAGTCGCACTGAGTGGCCGTCGGCCAGCAATGCCGCCCAAACCCACTGTGACCATGGAAGCTGGAAAGGCGGCACTGCTGGGTAGCCTATGTTGCTCTCAAACTCATGACGCTCCTGCCTCGGCCTCCCCGAATGCTGGGGTCACAGGGGTGTGCCACCACATGTGGCCAGGACTTCTTCATAATGGAGAAGGGATGAGCAAAGCACTTGCCGGTGTTCTGAACGTCTCTGGCCAGTTCCATCTCATGCTCTTCTCCAACTTCCTTTTCTGAGGACGGGGCTCTAGTATATATACTGTGTGCATGGCTGAATGGAATAAGACCTTCAGAAGGGCCCACGCTCCAAAAACCTGTGGGATGCTGGACAAATTATGTGGCACAGCTTTCTAACCTGCAAAGTGGCTACATTAATAGTGTTTGCCAAATAGGGCACTGTCTGATGTACAGAGGACATAGTCTGTCACTGTTAATAGTATGTAATGAGAGACAATTGAGATGCAGAAGTGCGCACATTATAGAAGGACGACAGACAAGTGTAACAGGAAACACATTACCATTTAGAAAATTGCGCTGGTTTTCTAAAATTTGGTTGATTTCATGGATCCATGTTTGCCGGACACTTGGACTTGATGAATGCAAAATGAAGGTCTCTACAGCATCACCTGTCCTTGACGTCAGAGCAAATTTACAGGGATCGTTTTCCACGTTTTCCTCCAGGCAGAGGCAACTCACCTTGAAAACAGGAAAGCTAAGAGGTGGAGGCAGCCCAAGTGTACACCAGCTGATACGTGGATATGGAAAACACTGCCTTTACCGACCATGGAGTATCTGTCAGCCTTAACACACATGGAAGTCTGACCTATGCTGCCACACGGCTGAACTTAGCAAACATGCCAACAGTGAGCACACAGGGAACGGACATGCAGTACGAGTCAACTTCTACAGGGCTTCTAGAATAGTCAAGTTCACGGAGACAGAAATTACCATGGCGGTTCTAAGGGCTGTAAGGAAGGGAGAAGGGAGACTTAATGTTTAGTAAGTAGAGCTGTAGTTTTGCAAGATGACTAGAATCCTGGAGGTTGGTGGATGTACCATGTCAATATGTGTAACACGATGCAAGCCGGTACACTGAAAGTTAGGATAGCAAATTTATGTTATGTGCATTTTACATAATAAAACACAAGAATTTCTGGGCTCGTGTGTGGAGTGGTGAGTGGTGTGACGGGAGGCAGTGTCAGCACGGCCTTGCACTCAGCTGCCTGTTTCCTCGAGATGTCACTCGACCCAGAGCTGCCATTTTGGCCGTGCCCTACCATCAGCAAGTCCCATAGACTCTCTGGTTTCTGCACCTGCCCCAAACGGGTTACCGTGGTGCTGGCCACACCCAGATGTTTATATAGGTGCGGGGGATTGAACCAGGGTCATCTCAGGCCCTCTCGCTTGTGCAGCCCATGCTCTTCACCTTTGGGACAGCTCCCTGCAGCTGTAAGTGTTGCTTTGGGCTGGAAAGACGGCTTCGCAATTAATGTGCTTGTCTGCAAAGCCTAAGGACCCATGTTCAACTTTCCTGTCTCATGTAAGCCACATGCAGGAGGTGACACAACACACAAGGTCACACATGTGCACAAAATGACACATGCGTTGTGTTTGTTACAGTGGCCGGAGGCCCTGGCACGCCTCTCTCTCTCTCTCTCTCCTGCATTAAAAAAAAGTGTTGATTTACAAGTGCGTGTGGCTCACGTGTGAAGGTCAGGGGTCAGGACAGGCACCGGGTGTCTGTGGGCTCCCGTACTTTCTTCTCTAACAGGCTCTTTCTTGTTTTGTGGCTGCCCAAGCCTAGCTGACTCACGCGCTTTGGGTCTTTTCTGGTCTGCCTCCCACTGCTGTCGGCATGCTGGGATCACTGACGTGGGCCACTTTGTATCTGGCTTTACATGGGTGCCAGGGAACTGAACTCTGACTGACTGGCAGGCTTGCAAAATAGTTCATTTAACTGCGGAGCCATCTCCCCAGTCTCCGCAGTAAAAAGAGAACTTGAAGTGCGTAATGAGTTTCATCCTGGGTCAAAATGGAAATAACCATTGTTTAGGCAGACTGCCACTTTTTCTGCCTCAGAAATCACCACAGGTCAAGCATTCCTAAACTGGAAACCTAGAGTGCTTTGAGTGTAACCTTTCCAAGCACCCACATGGCCTCATGAAGAAGCCTCAGGTAATGGTGTGCCATGGAAAGAAACGGAAACTAAACACACTGGACAAGTCATTTTCAGGCTGTGTATACAAAGTGTATGCGAAGCGTCTCAGCAATTAAGGAAGGTTTATGTTTAGAACTGGATCCCATCTCTAAGATATCTCATTATGTATATGTAAATATTCTGAAATTAGGAAAAAAATCTGAGACCTGAGACACTTTTTGTTCTAAGCACTTGAGGTAGGAGATATTTAACTTGCATCAGGAGTTCAGTGTCTGGCTGATAGTCTGAACAGTTAACTAGATATGCAGGCCTGGCACTAGGTGGTTCCAAACCTCCTCTGTAATGATCAAGCAGTAATCGCTTACTTCTCCAGCAACAAAGTGACACCATTAAGACATTTCAAATACGGTCTACATCATGTGACAGTTTTGTAGATGAAGCAGAATGCATAGCTATCAAGACAACTTCTAAGGTGTTGGAAGTGATTTTCTGTCCAAAGACCCATGGAAAGAATGGGTGGGGTGTTTAGGTGATGGGTGTGCAGTTATGAACATGGGCCATGGCCTCTGAGGGAGCGACCAGCAGTGCCTGGGGCGGGTCTGGGGCGGTATAAGGTACAGAGCTCTGGCCCACAGCTCAGTTTCAGGTCAAGCAGCTCCTCTCTCAGCTCCTGGTTCTGAATCCTGCACAGGAACTTGGGGCTGTGGCTGTGGACGGCCTGCCCTGAGTCTGGCCACAGGGACACCCTGGGGAAAGCCGGCAGAAGCTGCAGCGGTGACGGGCAGGTGGGCGTCGCCCTGTGTGTACTGAGAAGTCGGAAGGACCAGAGGGTCTCAAACGCTCCTCAGTGCTCCTGCTGGGGAGCCCAGTGGCTTCAGGGGACTCCTTCTGACCTCGGGCCTGCACAGAGGCACACAAGCTCAGGAACTTTGGGGAGCGGCACGCATCTCCCAGGGGCCACCTGCCAGGGCTTCAGACCTCCCTTCTCTTACTGCCTGTCATCCTTGGTTGGTCTACTTTACAGTTCAGGGTCATTTTCAATGATTTCTCTTTGCATGTCTTTTTCTGCCACCAGAGGGTAAGCTGCGTGAGGACAGGAGGCTCTGACGCAGACTTGGGGGCCTGGGCCTGGCTGCGCGCTCAGCATGTCCTCATTGAACAGAGGGTGAAAGACGCGGAGCGAGCTTCTGCCTCTAGCTCAGAATGCTACATGAAAGCACTGCCTTTGAGTGTAAATATGACGTTTACATGGTCCTGCAGAAGGCACTGCACAGACACTACCCAATCCACCCATCAGCAGCTCCAGAACAGACAGCCACAAGAGCGATCCTTATTAAATGTGCCCCAGTGCATGAGGAGGCTCTCAGCGCCCTTACAGAGCAAGCGTGTGGCTGTGCCACCAAGATGTGCGACGCCACACGCACCGACCGGAGAGACTCCGAGCCACACTACCTTGATGCTGCTCTTGAACAGGAACCCTGGCAGGGAGAAGCCCTTCTTCTTGTCAAGCGGCTCGCTGAATATGACGATCTGCTCAAAGAGGAAGACCCGCCTCTCCTTGCAGCGAGGCAGAAGTCCTGCATCTTGGTCTGTGACCAAGAATGTGTCCTGCAAGAGCAGTTTACCCTGGGCAACAATTTTACCCTAAAAAAAGAGGGCAGAGGAAGGAAAGGGTTAAGTGATCTGATAGTTTTCTTTGGATTTCCCCCACTGAATGATGTTCTTTCTTCTAGGAACATTTTCTTTTTCTCCTACGGAAATGCATTCTTAACCAATCAAAATAATTCTCCCAAAAAAGGTATTGTCAGCCTCTAAGTAACCACTGGCCTCAGTTACAAATCAGAGACAGACCAGCAGGTCTCTGGGTGCAGCTCTTTGCGAAGGCCACACGCCAGCCCTGCCTGTGCCCTTGGAAGTCCTGCAGGCGCCTGCAAGCTTTGGTGTGAGCACCTCCACAAAGCAGCTGGCGGGGAGCCCAAGACTTCTCCACCTCCTTACTCAGCAGGAAGAAAGGAAGAGCCAGGCTGAGGTCCTCTTTAGAATACACAATCGGCAGCGTGTGACAGAGCAGTGTGTGTGGTACAAAAGCTTGGCTGAGGAGGAGCCCAGTGGTCTGCCATCAGCCTCCCTGACTGCGGTGACAGCAGGACAGAGGCCGCCTGACTCTGAATCTGCCTTCACCCCTGCTCCCACTGCTGTGGGGCAGAGAAAGGGAATTCAGCTTCCCCCAGACAAACAGAAGGCACTGGACAGAGGTTGAAAGACAGAGTTCATCAGGTTGGAGAGAAGTGAGAGAAGACAGAAGGAAACACACAGGTCAGCTGTCTACACATGCAGAGATGAGCCTGGGCACAGGAAGGGATGACGGCAGAGGACCCTCAGAGAACAGCAGCCACATTACGTCAAAGCCTTGCAGCCGCCCCACGTTCATCATGTCGTTGCACCGCTTCGGCACGATGCACATGACTTCCACGGCTTTCTGTGGGGGGAGAAAGCAGAACACACGCCCATGTTTCTCCAGAGGGCATCTGAGTGCTAACCCTCCACAGCACCTTCCAGTTCAGCCCCTTTCCCACCCTCCAGAGCGCAGGGGGGCATGGCGCTGCACGGGAGGACCCCCTCCCTCCGCCACGACCCTCTCCCAGGGCCCGACCCCACACCGGGACACACTCGGTGTTAGGAAAAGAGTGGGTGCTGGGGGGGGCGTACCTCGAGTTCTGATGTGTCCAGGCTAGCTTTTTTGGAGTACTTGAGGAAGTCCTGCAAGGGAGATGGGGAGAGGACCGTGGTAGGAGGGCGGCAGCAGCAGTCAGCCCTTCCAATCGCTGGCATGCACTCGCACTTGAGCTCAGAGCTGGAACTCCGCCTTCGCATTGCATTCTCTCTGAACCACACAAAAAGCTTTCTAGATGGCAAGGACAGCCAAAGCCCATGGGACCTGCTCCACTCCCAGACAGGCTCGAGCCCTCTTCCTTCCACAGCCGAAGCTTCATGTAGCCTGCCTTTAGTTGTGCCCAGCACACCTGCTCCGCTCATGGCTACTGCTAAGTCAACACGGAGGGATGCAGGGACTAAAATTCAATTTTATCAAGGTTTGAAGATTAGAACATAAGGCTGACAGAGCGGAGGAAATTCACGAGCATTCCAAGGCGGAGAGCAGAGACTTCACTCTGACTGACATTTGGAGTCAGAACTGGAGGCAAACCAGAACTGAAACAACAGTGTAAGGTGTCTTATCAACTTGTCGACATTTCGGAGCTACAGGTAGTTTAGTGGTTAGAATCACTTTCCATGCAAGTATGACCACTGGAGTTCAGACGCCCCGAGCCTACGTGACTCCAGACAAGCAGCATGCCTGTCTGTAGTTCCGACATGCCTATGGCAATGAGAAGTGGGGTCTGAAGACTTCTCAAGGCCACGGGCCAGCTAGCCTTCCTTCACGAGAGACAGCCTGCCTCAGACAAGGTGGGAGGAGCGGCTGACACCTCGGTTGGCCACTGACCTCCACCACCAAACGCCCGCGCACATCATACACGCACGCCAAACGTTAAAACGCTTTGAAACGTTCAAACTTGAAAGTCACGGGGCAGCTCTTGTTCCCTGGCATGCCCCCCACTTGCAATCTTGTTCCTTCACAGAACGGCCCGATGGAGCCCCCCGTGCCCACCTTTAGCAGCAGCTGGTACTTCATGATCCTCTGCACGGGCTTGATCAACAGATCTGTGAGCTGTAGCCTGTGGCCAAGGCGCTGTTTTAAGTCCTGTGGTTTTTAAGGAGAAAGGGGGGGGGGGAGAGAGAGAGAGAGAGAGAAACACCTTTAGTGTTTGCTAAAAGGCAAACTTTTATTCCTTATAATTGCTAGAGAAGTTAACTATAATAACCCTGTTAATAAAGTTAATAAGAAAGAAAAACCAATTTGTAGTAATTCCCACCAGTGCTTTACTATTAGGCAGGATTTCCAAGGGCTACATTTTAATCTTCCCGATCAGTCTTTCATCTTTGTTTCAAGGCCTTCATCCCCCACCCCACCTCTGGGGCCTGCCCCTCAAGCCAAGGCCTTGGTATGTGGCGCAGGATGGCCTCAAACCCACTACATAGCATAGGCTGACTTTGAACTCATAATCCTGGGCATCTCCCTTTGGAGTCTGGGATTATAAAGGCCTTCTTGTGACTGTTTCCTTTATTCATACAAATGTGTTTGTCATTTCAAAAATGTTAGGCAAGAAGGTAGACCATGAGTTGGTTATTCCAAACTTGCAATGAGCCTTTAGGTTTTACAGTGACTAACACCAGCCCCCAGTGCTGGGGTATGCGTTACAGGCAAGTGCTCTACCATTGAGTTAAATCCCCAGCCACTTTCTTTTCTCATTTTACTTTTTATTTATTTTATTTTGAGGCAGCTCTTCTTGTTAAGTTGCCCAGCATGGTCTTGAACTTGCTAGATAGCCCAGCTGGCCCTTCAGCCTGCCATCTTCCTGCTTCAGCCTCCCACATGGCTGGGATTATACATGTGTGCCACCGTACCATGCTACAGCCTTTATTTCTAAGGACTCCAGTCTTCTGAATGACAAGGTAAGACTACAACCTGAATTCACACATTGCTGTGATGTATAGTTAAGAAATATAGCTTCAGACTCCTTATTTTTAGACCAATTTTCTGATGCATTAGCTTCCTGAGAAAACCAATGGTACTTTAATTTTTAGTATTTTATTACTTCGTATTAATTTTTAGTATTGATAACACAACAAGACTCAGAAATAACTTGTTTCCACGTTGGGGCTTACCTCAAAAAAGGTATCAATGTACTCCGAGACAATGTGCTCAGACTTTGGTTTATTCTGACAATACACTATGTACATGTGCAACCTTCTCTCCTGGGGAAGGAAAGGCAGACAGCTGGGTTAAGGCCACAGAGCAGTCAGCACTGGAGCACATTCCAGAATCAGGACATTCGGCGAGGCTTCCTTTTAATGGCTCTGAAAACAGAGCTTTGTCATCACCCCTCCAGGGAGCAGAGTCTTCACTTGACACAGCAGCAAGCAATGTGCGCCACAGTACACTGAGACCCCACTTCCACGTCCACGGCCCAGCACCCCCACAGGCTGCCTGCTCCAAGCAGGTCCCAGGCATGCCAAAGTGGACAGATGGCGACCCTTTAACTGAATGGCCTCAATGCATGACGTGCAGACCCGTCACAGTCCCTACAGCCTGCCAGGGGTTGCTTTAGGTCAAAGCTATTTCAAAGCAACACCATGACGTCACCTGTGTGCTGACATGTGTGCTGATGGGTGAAATTGCTGGCACCACGGCAACTACCTGTCACTGCCACAAATCTGCACAAAGAATGTCAGCTTCACTTCAGCATGTCATTGATGGAGGACTAAAAGACCCTGGTCTTATTAAAGCCCAACATGGCACAGCATCTTTTCAGCAGTCTGGCATCAGGATGGAAGTTCGTACGAACTCCTCTGCTTGTCTGAGGGAAAACACTCGTGACAGGGCAGCAGGCTAGACCGCCGTGTTGGTTACGGACCGCCACTTTCACTTGACAGACGACGGCATGAACTGTGATTATCCGCATGCAGGGATGCGGTGCGCATTTCCCTCAGAGAGGAGGAGGCTGAGTAAGTGTGTCATTTTAAGGCTAAGAGCCGGTGGTGTGTGTGGACAGTGAAAATTTCAGTATTCAAGCAATCAAGCAAATAACCCTCCCAAACAATACAAAAGCAAAACAAAACAAAACAAAAATACCCTCGAATTCTGGAAAATGTACGCCTGTCACTGTGAACTTGACAATATTTAAAAACTTTTAAAGGATGGTTGTGACATTAAAAATCTGATTTGGGCAAATTGTGCAATGAACTGTATCAACACCTGAAAAGACATTTCCAATCAGGGATCTGTCTCCTAGTTGCCCAGTACATGTTACATGACGCTGCCATGGGCAGAGAGTCTCAAGGGACAAGTCAGCGCAGATTTCATACAACAGCAATGGAGAAGCGCATGGGCAGGTGACTTGGCCCCACGTGGCACCCAACCTTCAGGAAGCACCACTTGTCAGATTTTGGTGTGCTACCGCAGACACGAGCCACACTGTTGAAAAGAGTGTGCAGACAGGCGTCCACCTGCGTGAGGACGGGCTCTTTCCATGTACTTTATCAACACCAAAAAACTCATGACAGGCTGAAGCGGAAGCAGATATGAAATCCAGCTCTTACTAAGCCAGCAAGTAAAGAGATTTGCACAAATGTAAAAAACTTTTGTCACTTCTTTGAGACCACAATGGATTTTTCTTTTGAAACGACAGTGCTACTTTACACACATACACTTAGCGCCTTCACGGAGCCCCATGGAGGTGCAGGAACATCTTTACTGCACCTGCAGATACCCTCAACATTCCTGCCTCAGGCCCGACTGGCTCTGGTGTGCTCTGAGCAACCTCTGCTGACATCGGCCACGTGATGAGCGCGGGCCGGGCTAGAGACGTTGGCTCTGACAATGTCAGAATGGAAAGTGAATAATGTTGCTGTACTCACGTGTTTAACAAAAAGGGAGCCTAGTTTTTCTGGATCTTCAAGGCACTTCTCTAATTCTCCTAAAAAAAAGCTGGAAAGAGAAGAATATGAGAACTATTTCCCACGTGGCTTCCTAATTGTAGGTTCACTCTATGAACACATGGGCAACTGGGAGAAAAATGCAGCTATTCCCCGGTATCAGATGCAGAAAACTTTGTTAGGGTGTAAAGCAAGGTGACAGGTTAGGGAGCCAAGGTGGCTGGATAAAAGCCCTCCCTCCCTTCTCTCTCATCTCAAAGGGCTTGAGGACTCATGTGCTAATGCCTCTGGACGAATACTGAGTAAGACACAAATGCTCCGAAGCCCTGGGTCGATTTTCATTTCTGAAAACCTGGTCTTTACACTGGGAATTTCACATTCATCCTATGATAATTTTCAGGGACACTTGGATGACGGATATAAAACACTGAATGTTACCTCTACCAGCTCTATGACGTTTTCTCACGTATGATCAAGATTGACTTGAGTTCACGTTAGGCTAACATTCCACACGACCACAATGCCAGCACGGCGTGGGACAGCTGCTCTTCCTTCCTTCTTGGTAGCAGCTGTCTGAATGTGGGAGTGTTCACTTCTGCAGCACCTGGGCTTTCAGTACCCCCTAGCTCTGCAAACACTGTGACAGGCAGACTCGATGCAATCTCACTGGCCGTCCTAGGAGCACCATGTCACCTGTCTACTCCCTGGCCCACTAGCCTTACAAACCAGCCTTGGATGAAGACTGATTAAAAGTACCAAATATCCCTTTTTGAGTTGGTTTCATGGTGCTCTGTTAAGTCTGAGGTCGACACAGCCGTACACGGAAGTGCTTTTAAACTGACCAACGCTTCACCTGTGAGCTCAAGTGCACTTATCAGACATTACGTGAAGCAAACCATGGTGACACCTCCTTCACGTGGACGTATTTCATACTCTAAGGACACACATCTGCCGTGGGAGCAGAGTCCCTGGCTGGGTGTCCAGATCGAATGAGGCAGCTGCCATGTGGCCTCATTAACAGAGAGCAGGGCTCTTCAGGTGATGACCGGATGCTCCAACACAGGGGCAGTCCTGTCTCTGAGACAGAAGGGCACGGCCATGGCAGACTGCACCTGGACGGGCACTGTCACGTTGGTGGCCACCATTAAGCAGCCCTCGATGATCAGATTTTCATATGAAAAGCATGGCGACCCAAAGACAGGAGCACACAGTGAGTTCCAGCAGTCCAAATGAGCGATGGCACAGCTGTCCACGCTTGCAAGCAATGTCCTGGGCCACACTTGGTTTTCTTAGGCAATCACGTCTACTTTTTCCATGGACATGGCCTCAGAGGTAGCTACACTTTTAACCAGAAATAACTTGCTGAGGCATACGCTATGCAGATGCCATTCTGAATGCTTCACAAACATTAGCTCAACCAGTCTTCATGGTGGAGGGAGGACAGTGTGAATATGAAATGCCCCCCCCCCCCAAAGCTCCTACTTGGCATGTGTGGTACCCGGCACTGCATTGGGAAGCTGTCGGAATTGTGGGAGATGGGCCTTGGCTGGAGGAAAGGCACTGGGGACAGGCCTTATGACCTCCCCGCTTCTTTTCCTTCTCTCTGCCTTATGTCCCACCTGAGGCGCCTGGTTTCCTAAGCTATGTGCTCCTGTTGACATGGTGCCCTTCTAATGACGGGCCAACGACCACAGACTTGAGGCGTGGCAGAGGAGGGAGACCGTGCGGGCCTTGAAGGAAGGGGCCCTTTGCCCCAGGATCTCCCTGACCTTTCCTGCCGGCTCAGAGCCAAGGGTTTAGACACACCTAACGATCACCATGAAGATTGCTGGCATAGACACAGTACTGTCTTTTCTGAGAGACATCTCAAACAAGACCGTTAAAATGGCTAATGAACCAGGTTTACGACTTACATGTTTCGGAGGCACTTACAGACAAGATCAGGAATCATCAGAACGTGTCTTGACCTCCTGAAGACTACCCAGTACGAACTCCTCCAACCCTGACCTACACTTTCTCTTGCATCAAGACTCCTCTCCTGTCTGTCACCGGAACAACGCACCTTAGGAACCTAATATGGTCTTATTTCTAGAGGAAAATTTCTTTATATAAAATAAGTACTCTGCAATACTTTCATTTATTCTTTTAAACTTAGATTACATCCTTTGAACAATGTAAGTTCAAAAACCACAATCTTTCTCTTGTGGGCACACGCACATGCTCACACGCATGCACACTCTTTCTCACACATACACACACTGTTAAGGCAGTTAAGCCTGGTTCTCTCTCACACACTCTCTCAAAAACTATTGTTTTCTTCATTGTTCTTTAATATTTGCTGATTTAATCTCATATGCTTATGAAATATTATTTTTTAAAATATGTTCTTTATTCACTTATTTGACAGAGAAAGGGAGAGAGAGAGAGAGAGCGAGCTATGGCACACAGAGAAGGGGCACGTCAGGGCCTCCAACCACTGCAAACAAACTTCAGACCCGTATGCCCCCTTGTGCACCTGGCTAATGTGGGTCCTAGGGAATCGAACCTGGATCCTTTGGCTTTGCAGGCAAATGCCTTAACTGATAAGCCATCCCTTCTGCCTTTAAAATATTTTTTATTAGCAAGCAGAGAGAGAGGGAGAGAGAGAGAGAATGGGCACTCCAGGGCCTCCAGCCATTGCAAATGAACTCCAGATGCGTGCGCCACCTTGCATCTGGCTTTACATGTGTACTGGAAAACTCAACCTTAGTTTTCAGGCTCCATAAGCAAATGCCTTAAAGGCTGAGCCATGAAATATTATATTTATAAGTTTCTGCAAGAGGTCTGTAGCACAGTAAGTACAGTCTTACATGTTAGGTCTAACTTTCCCTCTTAAAAAGCCTACAATTACCAGATGTGCACTTACCTTAGTAAACCTCAACTTTGCTTCATACTGACTCCCCCTGAAATCCCTTACTGCCATGTACAGGGTCCTGGCCATAGCAAGAAGGGGACCCTGGAGGAGGTGCTCAGGGGTCAGAGCAGGCAACACTGCGCTACGCCCTCCTCATGCTACCGTCTCTCAGCCTGAAACCACGAGCCAGAACCAACCTTTCATTCCAGAAGTTCTTTCGTCAGGTGTTTTGTACATAGTGAGAAAAAGCTAACTGAAACAGAGAATTTGTAGATGTGGAGCTGTTCCTAAGTCTGACATGTAGACCGTAGCCCTTGTGGCTGGTTTGCGGGAAGGAATTGGGCACGTTTGGAGATATGGGCCACAGACGCCCCGGAATGTTGAGGGCAGAGCTTCATGGATGATTCTGGTGGGATATCAGATCAGAACGCCAACAGAAGCGTGGACGGCAGAGACCGTACTCCTAAGGGTTCAGCTGGGATCAGGGCTCTCTCGGGAACAGGAACACAGAGACTATCTATTCACATGGCGCATTCTGCCAAAAGTTTGTCTACATTCTTTCCCCAGGTCACAAATGCTTAGTGACGAATTTATGCTTCATTTTGTTTTTGTGGTGCTGGGCATTGAACTCAAGGCCTTGCACAGGTGAGACACGGAGCTACATTCAAAGTAACAAATTAATAAATTTAGTGGAGAAAATTTCAAGACATCTTAGCATGGCCATTTCTTGGTGCATTTAATCAGGCTTGCTGTGAGAACTGGGTGCAAAAGCAGAGCAGAAAACAATTTAAAAAATTGTCGTTTGGCCAGAGCAAAAGCATGCATACAAAGCGGGTGTGATCATGAAGGACAACAGAGCCACAGAAAGAAGTCCTTGACATGGTCCCAGGCCCCAGGAAGATGCCTGGAGGGCATCCCAAGTGGGCAGACCCTGCATATAGCAGGCTCCAGGGCATGAAAGGGAGAATTTCTTGGAAAAAAAGGGCTGAGAACAATAGGTAATCTGCTGTGCATAAGGCCAATATTGGTCTAATTTATTAAATTACTAACGTAAGCGTGACATTATTTTTGCTTATATGTTGATGTCAATGGACAAAATTCAATCAAGTTTAATTGCTTACAAGAGTGAAGTGATGAGAAGAAACATTTTTTTTCTTTCCTTCTTTACAACTTTGGGAAAGTTTCTTAAAACCTTTGTTAGTTCCCCACCTATAAAATAGGATGTTATAGTACTTATTATATATGATAAAATAATGTATCTTTTAAAATTTTTTTTCGGTTTTTCGAGGTAGTCTCACTCTAGCCCAGGCTGACCTGGAATTCACTATTTTGTTTCACGGTGGCCTCGAACTCACTGCGATCTTCCTACCCCTGCCTCCCCATGCCTGGCCCTAAAGTATCATCTGTGTAGTCAGAAAGCGCTTGGGGCGGAAACTAGCATGCAGTAGTTCTCAATAAGCAATGTTACTACTGAAAACAAGAACAAGCACAGCAGCTGGCCTGAGGCACCCTGCTGCACAGGGCCAGCTGGGGAACTCTTCTTTCCAGGCTCAGCTACTCAGGCGCTCAGGAGCCTTGCAGCATGGTCTGAGGGGCGCAGGACGCTGCCCACGCCAGCAGCAGAGACTAGCAACACACACACGCTGTTGTCTGCCAGGCACGTGCAGAGCGGAGACCGAGTTGCTGGGCTGTGGGTGCCTTCACTGAAAGTCCGATGTAGGGCCGGCAGGGTGGGCGGGGCCATACTTCTAGCCAGGAGTCCTTCAGAGGCCAGGCCCATGTGTTAAGGGGCAAGGGCGACCCAAGGACTCCCGAGCACCAGAAACCTGGAATGTGTGCTCAGAAAAGCTGCGGCAGTGAGTGGAGCCCACGCAAGGGAGAGGCTGTGAGTGAAGGCCCAGCGCTCCGCCACACTGCTGTGCGAGGCGGGTCTGCGTGCAGGAGTGAAAGTCTGCCCCTACTGGCCTTTGCTGCTTCCATCTGATCCCCTGAGCCGAGGGCTGCGGCAGGTAATTCTTTGACTCTCTACAGGGACTCACAAGGAAACGTTGCCTTGGGTCAGAGAAGACACTTTGGACTAGGACTTTACAGCTAGGTCTGACCTGGTACAACTTTATGGACTCTTCAAGTTGGTTATGAGATTGCTCTGGGGCTCGGTGGTATGGGATAATTATGAAACGGGGTGTGAATGCTTAGTCCCCAGATGGTGGCACTATTTTAGGAGATGGATCTTTAGTCACTGGGGCAGGCCCTTTGGGATGTCCTGTCCCCACCCCCTACCTGACTCGTTTCGTTCTCTGCTTCCTATGAGCCATATGCTATTGTGCTACCTTGAAATCCTCCCACACTCATGGTGCTGAGTGTTCACGTCTGAGCCCTCTGAAGCCGTATGCCAAAGTCAGTCCTTCCTCCTTCAAGCTGTTTGTCAGGTAGTCTGGTCTCAGTGACAAAGCTGACTAACACTGAGAGGAGGCACTGGGCCATGACCCTGTGTGCTCAGCTTGGACCAGCAGGACAAACATCCTTCTTCCTCATGCCATAGAAATGCTTCCACACATCAGTATGTCCTTTGCTCAAGCTCACTCCATGAGGCTTCGAAATAAATCCCTAAGTTTCCTTTAGGACTGGCCTGATGTGATTCAATAAGGGCGGAAGCTCTGTGTGACACACTTGTCTTACGTACTCTCTGTGCCAGTCATAGATCTGATGGATGTTGCCAAACACAATCTTGTCTTTTCCCTTCATGTCATCAGGAACACCGTCTTCCTTCATCAGTGCCATGTAGCCCTGCGGAGGAAGTTTAGAGAGGCTTAGGCATGACATGCTTGAATTCAGTAGTGGAGTGAGAGCCACACAAAGGACGGAACAGTCACACACCTGTCCTGTAATCCAGTCTTAATATAAAAACCAGACCAAAGAACCCTGTAGGAATAGTGTCCTTAACCAGCTCTTCAAATACACTGTCATCATTTTCTCTCATTGAAAAATGCTTAACATTTATAGCTAAAATTCTTAGAGCTGAAGCAGTTTAAAGAAAGCTAAGTAAAACTAAAACAATCTTATCAACTAATAAATATTTATATAGTTGGTAAGAAATATTTCCTATATTTTCAGCTTATGAATAAATATATCATTTTTTAAAATTTATTAGTCTTCTTTTCAGCAAATACAGGCAGTTTGGTACCATTGTTTAGGCTCATCCATGACCTATAATATATCATTTTTTTGAGACTATTACCAGCCTGAGCTAAACAGGGGCCCTGGCTAAAAAAACCGAGACAGGTGTGGTGGTCCACATGTATAATCACAACACCTGAGGCTGAGGCAAGAGGATTGCTGCAAGTTGGAGGACATCCTGGTTATAGAATGCAAGCAGCAAATAAGAAAATCTTTAAAAAATGTGAATGTGAGTGTGTGTGCAGTGTGCATGGAAGGGTGAAGCGTGTGCCGCAGTGCGCGTGTGGCGTCTGACAAGCTCGGCGTGGAGTCCTCTCCTCCCACATGCTGGAGACCTTGCTTGTCTTGATGCTGCAGGTGAGCCAGGCTGGATGTCGGTGAGCTTCTGGATTCCCCTGGCTCTGCCTCCTGTTGCTGCCGGTGTGGTGGGATTACAGACATGTGCACACGCCACTTTGTGCCTGGTTTTCTGTGGGTGCTGGGGGATCAAACTTGGGCCAGCAGGCTAGCAAGGAGGCATCAGTAATGGCTGAGCCATTTTCCTAGACTTCCCACAAGTCTCCTGATGAATCAAATTTATGAATACAATCACACCCTTAATAGTCCAAAGAACGGTGGTTTCACCGTGGCTGCACAGGGCTGAGCCAATTCTGGTGATTGAAATGGTGACATATTTATTCCGTGCAAAGCTATAAACGAGGGAACTAGAAAGCCACAGACTAATGCTGACAGAATGCGCAGCAAGAGTGGAATTGAACCCACATCTGGGTCAGACTGGCTTTTCAATCAAGAATAATATCATTTCTGTGGTAATAGCTATTCTTGGCAAGATGGCCATATAAAATTACAAAACTGTTGGCTATAATAATTTAAAAAACTTAACTGTAATAAAGAATCATAACAAAATGTACTCTGCAAAAAATAATTCTGTGCAATTGAGTATAGGTTGCTAAGATACATGATTGAAAATCTTAAAGCTCTTAAGATGGTATCACTGTCATTTGATCTCTCTGGGTGACTGTCGGGGCTGAGTCAAGGTTATGAAATTTCTGAAGATACATACCTCGACCACATAGCCAAGGTCACGTACATAGTCACGCTCTGTCTCCACCAATTCTTGTAAAACATAGCTGGAAAGAGAGAGAAAAACTGACTCTTTGTATTCTGAATGAACAAATGTGCTTTTGCCTGAGTAGGCATCTTTTAGTGCTATCTAGTTATACATAAAATTTACACCACTGGGTCTGAGTGCCCTGATCACTTGCACACTATGTTAGTGACCATGAGCACTCTCGAGGCCAAAGACACTCAGACAACAGGCCTGCGTGTGTCAGACACTCCGCCCGAGTGCCACACGACAACAGCAAAGCAGCTCTGACACAACTTTATCATGAAGGCACAGCACGAGGGGACGCAGTTGCTTCTTAACAATGACGTCACTTGAACTTTCAATGGACAGGAACATGGGAAAATTTCTACCTCAGATGTTTAAAAGGCATTTCCCTTTATAAGGTCCAGTGACTAAGGGCACTTGGATTCCAGAGGACGATCACCTGATCAGTAAGTACAGCAATGATCTCAACTGGTGCTGAGCAAGTTTTAGTTCACTCATTCATTCAGCCAGTATCAACTAGGCATACTCCATGAAGCCGATGCCATTCAAGCCACTGAGATACACTACTGAATGAAAGAAACCCAGTTTCCACTCTTATGCAGTTCTCTCCTCGCCACAGGTCAGTTTAGGGCTTCTGTAATCATTTTCAGGACTTATAACACCATATTCTGGTTTGTTGAACTTGAGAAAAATGACTGTTAAGTTACAGCTAAAAATACTTAAGTTTGGGGACTGGTTCTAATGTCACATTGCCTTCTTGTTCTTCTTTCACAGCGACACACAAGAATGACAGAACACGCTTGTGTTGCTCTGCTCTCATTTCAAAGCACAACAGACAAGAACATCGGGAATGGCAACTATGACTCATTGCGTTCTGATGAAGCTCTGCGCACGCGTGCGCATACACGTGTGCACACACATGCGCCAGCATTACTCAACGGGAGACCCTAGCTCTCAGTTTTACTCATTTCTGAGGTGAATCCAAAGCCGGGAGGGACACGGAAAGGCAAGGCTGAGATGTCTGCTTACTGCCTTCTTTTGAGAGAGCTGGATTTCCTTTCTTCCATCTCATCGATGGGCGAGGACGACGAGAGGAGGGAGGTGTCTGAGGGGTTGAAGGAGGGGCTGCTGCTGTCGCCCTGGTCAACGAGGAGTGAGCTGGGACGGTCCTCCAGGGCCTGGAAGACATTTAGAAAGTCATTCATGCTTACTGCCCATGGCCCATGATGGCAAGTTAGGGATAAGAAATGTAAGTCAGGAAATACAAAGGACGTGATTGTAAAATGATAAAATTTGCATGCTTGTGAGGGTACAGATCAAGCTCATTCCTTAAAAAAAAAAGAACTGAGTCAGAGGGGCTAGATAAGATGACAAGTTAGAATGAAAAGGTTTACATATAAAAGTATTTTATTCTCTGTTACCAAATAATCAGAAACGACCGAAGTCTCTTATTCGTGTCCGGGCATTAGTTTCCTGACACGGCCAGTCTCAAGTTCTGCGGGTTCTTTTTGGCTACACTCTGCCAGCAGCACTGTGGGGTGCGGAGGCGTGCGGACCCGCAGTGTCTGTGTGGAGCAGAAGCAGCAACCTGTCCCGAAGGCCTGTGATCAAGGCCGGCTCTCCTGCTCTCAGCGGTACCGGGAGGCGGAGCAGGCCAGAGGGGCGCACCTCCAGGGGTGGTGGGCGAGGGGGAGGCAAGAGCCTTCTCGGGACACACTTGTCTGCCATGACATGCTTCCTTGCTGCTGGCCCTAAGCAGTAAGCCCACGGACTGGACCTCCTAAATTTACGGTGAACGGAAACGGTTTTACTCTTTTTAAATGTTGGATATCACAGACATTTTGTAACAGTAACAGAGAGCCCTGAAACATCATTCCTCCCTGAATGTCACTTCTGCTGGTGACTGCTTCCATCTATGAACTCACTGGAGAACCTCACACACTGCAGGTCTTCACAAGATCAGCGGGTTAAATACTGGTTACGTCTCCCTGGATTTCTGGGAGGCTGTTTAGCAAGCAATAACCTTCTAACTGGCATACATTCATTCTGTTTTGTCACCTGAGTCACAAAGGTCTTAGGAATTACTGTTCTATTAAAATGTTCACAGCATCTAGGTAGATATGAGTTAACTGAGAATGTGGCTACCTTATCTATGGAGAAGCAGTACATTGCAAAACGCAAGAACGTCTAATGCGCCCCATGTACTTGATAGATACTAAAAATTAAAGCCACTAATATATGATGCACCAGCTGTAACAGACTGCATTTTTCTTCATCATTAAACAGACCTTTTAGGGCACACAGCTTGCCCATGCAATGCTACTGGAGGAAGCTCATGGAGCTGTAAAAAACGCACCAACTGTGGCTTTATTTATGAAAAGCAGGGCACTAAGTTAGTTAAAAAACAGAGCTTGACCCCAAAATTGTGCTCTTACAAATAAATAGCAGTTGACCTTTACTGGAAGTACGTGTTCTGCCATGAGGATCAGGGCTGCGTCATGTTCGTGGCTGGGTGGGAGCTGACAGGAGGGCCAGGGTCTGGGGCCGGGCGGGCACCCTGCCCTGTGCCCTGTCTAGACAGCCGGAGCTCTTTAGAGTGGACTCTGTTCACTGGGACATGGAGAGAGAGAGGAGGTACAGTGCCGACATCCCGTCGTGCAGAGGAGAGCGTGGGGGCGTCACGGACTTGACCTGTGTCCACAGAGATCTGTCTTTATACCAAGACCTGAAAACAAGGGAGTCGCAGCCCAGTTCTGGCTGCCTGTCCATCCTCTGATGTGATCTGCCCCATGGTTGCCCGAGAGTGTGCTGACACCCTGAGGGAGACCCAGTCAGGTGGACGTTCTCGTCATATTTAGGATGCTGTCTCTGCACTGCCCGTTGTGTGTTACACCAACGTATGCTTGTGACAAGCCACCACCAGCACAAGACTGCTCCAGAGCTACAAAGCCACGACCTAATAGATCTTAGACGGAATTTTGTGGGTAGGTCTTTGATAGCTGTATTCCTCCCCCTTACACTGTTGAAATTTTCTAGGTAATACTAACTTCTGTAAATTTGTGTTTCTTTCTGTTTTTGAGGGTATCGAATGTCTACATCTACTTGAGCACGTTTTCCATGTGTTCTAAATCATGAACTTTTGCTCTCATCTCTATGAATTCATTCCTTCTGTTTTCCTTTGGTTTTGTTGTTCTAGTTTTAGACACTATTTCATTTTTTCCTTTATCCCTTTATATTTTTAAAGTATTTATTACTATTTATTTATTTGAGAGAGAGAGAGAGAGAGACTAGATGCAACAGGGCCTCCAGCCACTGCAAATGAACTCCAGACGCATGTGCCCTTGTGCATCTGGCTTATGTGGGTCCTGGAGAATTGAACTGGGATCCTTTGGCTTTGTAGGCAAACGCTGTAACTGCTCAACCATCTCTCCAACCCCTCCCTTTGTATTTTGATCAGTGAAGAGCAACCCAAGGTCTGGTCACCGTGACAAGGGGCCGCCGCGACCTTACTGTCAGTGCCGAGGTACCACAGCCCGACCTGTTCTCCTGGGGCCCGTGACAGGCAGTGCTCTGTGCCCGCAGGTCAGAACTCTGCTGCGACCTTATTGTCAGTGCCGAGGTACAACAGCCCGACCTGTTCTCCTGGGGCCCGTGACAGGCAGTGCTCTGTGCCCGCAGGTCAGAACTGTGCCAGGATATGGACGGACTCCATTTTGATGTCTCTCCTCAGGCAATCATTTTTCGTTTTCAGGGTGGGTTTAAAGATTTTGCACACTGAGACTTCAGCTTTAGTTTAAGGAGAGCCGGTCTTGTGGGTATCGTACCACATAGCAACAGGGCACCGTCTCCACTCCTCCCCACTCACAAATCAGCGTAGATGTGACGGGCAAGGAATTCACTGGTCCCACCCAACACAGACATATGGACGGCAAGGGCCCTGCAACAGAGTCCCAGGAGCATGACAGACTGAGGGACATTACGATGAGTCACTGAGCTCTGTCTGACTTAGAGGGTTGCTAACAGAACACTCAACAGAGAGTCATTTCCCTTGAACCATCAAAGAAGGCAGAACGGAGATTACCTGCTGAGGCAGAATGACAAGGGCACGATGAGCCTGTTAGGCACACTGACAGTACGTTCTTCCCAGGGGAAAGGCAGCGCACACTTTACACAGGCAAGGGCAGCTTGTGAGCTGGCGACAACCAGGACCCTGGGCGGGAACCACAGCTCTCAGGTGAGTGGCATGGGCTCAGGGAGGCTGAGGCACTTGCCTGGTGGAGCTCAACTCTAAACAGGAGCCTGCAAGCCCAAGCCTACCTGTCCCTAAACTTCTTTCCTCTTACTTAAGCCAACAGCTGCTTGCCTGTTGATGGAAGGAGGTACATAATAAGAAACAACATCCGGGCTGGGCGTGGTGCGCACGCCTTTAGACCCAGCACTCAGAAGACAGCGGTAGGAGGTATGAACTAGCTGTGAGTTTGAGGCCACCCCGAGACTACACAGTGAATACCAGGTCAGCCTGGGCTATAGCAAAACTGTACCTGGAAAAACAAACAACAAAAGACAAAGAGAGACAGAGACAGAGACAGAGAGGGTGGAAGGAAAAGACAGAAATAACTTCCCGAGACTAGAGAGATTTCTCAGAGGTTAACGTTCTTCTTGAAGTCTGTTGGCCTGGGTTTGATCCCCCAGTACCCTTGTAAAACCAGATGCAAAAAGTGGTGCATGCATTTGGAGTTTGTCTGCAGCTCTAAGAGGCCATGACGTCAGCTCATGTACTCTCTCCTTACAAATAAATAAGTAAATAAAAATATTAGTAAGAAATAACTTCTATTTCAACTAAGTAAAGTTTTACTTCTCAGAAGTGCAAAGGAAAATAAACCAGTGAGACTTGGGAAAGGCCATTTCCCGTCTGGAAGCTCACCCCACCCCTACCGAGGAGGCCCTGACGCTTACAATGGAGGCACCTGCAGAGCAGCGACGAGAAAGCCTGGTGCTGGCTCACAGCATTTCTGGGAAAAACTCTTCAATTGTTATATAAGAGTAATTTTAGTGACCATACGACTGATGGGTATAAACAGCTTATAAAGAATATCTAGGGCTAGATAGATGGCTTAGTGTGTGCCTGCAAAGCCAAAGGACCCAGGTTTGATGCTCTAGGACCCACGTAAGCCAGATGTACAAGGGGAAACATGCATATGGAGTTCATTTGCAATGGTTGGAGACCCTGGCATGCCCAGTCTCTCTCTCTCTCTCTCTCTCTCTCTCAAATGAATAAATAAATAAAATACATTTTTTTAAAAAAAGAATATCTAGAGGCTGGGTGTACTGGTGTACGCCTTTAATCCCAGCATTTGAGAGACAGAGGCAGGAGGATCGCCGTGAGTTTGAGGCCACCCTGAGACTACACAGTGAAATCCAGGTCAGCCTGGGCTGGAGCGAGACCCTATCTCAAAAAACACAAACAAACAAACAAAATCTAGAGGAGCTTGGTGACCCAGTTGCTGTAACTGAAACATCTTCATACGGATCACCAACCCGTCTCTTAAACAGCCATGGTTCCTACCTATGGAGGCCATGGAGGGCAACACATAAGCTTGAAATGTCTTACTGGGCTCAACCAACCAGTTTCATCAATGGCTCCTTAGGGGCAGAAGGAATGGGAATGGCAGATCTGGTACCAGTTGGCTTCTAAATGCAGGAAGATAAATGCCTCACTGGGTTTATCTAGCAATTGTGATGATGGAAATTCACCCTACTGATGCAATCGTACGTGTGGTGGTCTGAGTCAGGTGACCCCATAAACTTAGGTGTTCTGAGTGCCAGTCTCCCCGGCTGATGGCAATTGGAAATTAAAGCCTCCTGGAGGCAGTGTATTGTTGGGGGCGGGCTTATGGGTGTCAGAGCCAGTTTCCCCATGCCAGTGTTTGGCATGCTCTCCTATTGCTGTTGTCTACCTGATGTTGGTGAGGGGATGATGTCCACCCTCTGCTCATGCCATCATTTTTCCTGCCATCATGGAGCTTCCCTTAGAGACTGTAAGCCAAAATAAACCTTTTTTCCCACAAGCTACTCTTGGTCAGGTGATTTCTGCTAGAAATTCAAACCTGACTGTAACAATACACTTTTAATGAATATAGATATCTTTAGTAATGAAAAATTAAAAGGATTAGTATAGCTACAAATCTAACATATAAATTATAGTATAATAAAGTTTTAAATGTTCTGCATGCCCCAATTTCCTCATCTGTAAAATGGGCTAGCAAGAGTTCATGTTTACCTCATAGGTACTGTGGAGCGCTTAGCAGAAGAGCACCTCAGACTAAGCCTTCATATCATTAAAGCACACAAGGATGCAATATTGTCTAATTATGAAAAGGAAGGGAAAGAATTACCATGGGATACTATTTACAGTATGGAAGTTGTCAATAAAAAAAAATTAAAAAAAGAAAGGAAAGAAAAATGTATGTCCTAATGTGTATATTCCGTGTTAAAATCCTAAAAAGGAATGGGGTCATTGTGTAGCAGTGAGGAGCGTAGCCAGAGGAAGAGGTGGGCCCAGTGGTCCCTTCGGAGAAGAGATCAGCTTCTCCACGGAAAGGCTGAGGCTAGGGCTTAGAGGAATGAGGGGTGTTCATAGGGCAAGTATGACATACTAGTCTAGAAGCTTTTTTTCTGGTTTGATCACTGGTGGTTTTTCTATCTCATTCTTAAGAAAACAGAAAGAAACAGAACCGATTTCAATCTGTGGGAAGTAACACCTAGGAGCCTAACTTCAAACAGGTATTACTTGGTCTGGTGGTAGTAAATGACATAGTAATGTACACTGCTCTCCTGTAGTGCTGCCAGCCACAGGAGGCTGAACACCCACCTGTGCTCTCTGACTGGGCACATCCTCAGCTAGGGAGCTGCCCATGCTACGGGGATCACGGCCAAGCTGAGTGCAGGGAGGGTGAGCTGGCCCCAGGCCTGAGAAGAAAGGCTTGCTCATCAGTGCCTTTGGGCCAAGACAGTCTATGCAAACAGTTGCCCTAAGTGAGGACTTAGTGCCATAAAGTGTGCTTGGAGGCAGATGCTTATTTTAGCCACATAAGTCGCTGGCAGCAGAGCCCTCAAAAAGTCTGGACGCCGAGGCTCAGGGGAGCCCATGGCTGGGAGCACCGTCCCCCGCTGCTGCTGTCCGCCCCTGCTAGTGCTGCTGTGACTTACCAGGACAGGACACCTGAGAGGTGGGGCAGGGCACCTCCTGGGCCAGCCCCCACCCTCTCTGGGGCCATTTCAGTAGGGTCTCTCATGCAGTGCACGGAGGCTATGGGCCCCTGGGACTTGCTGTTGGTCTTGGGGTCATGGCCACGATTTGCATAGCAGAGCAGTCCATGCCAAGGCGAGCCTGGGAGCCCATGGCCCAGGAGAACAGCTTGCGTACATGCTCGACTTACCATCTTGCTTCTCACAAGCTCCTCGATGGCACTGACAAGTTCGGCTGCACTGGGCGTTTCGGAGCTGGTGGGGCGGACTAGTAACCGAGAGGCCTGTGGGAGAGGTTGGGAAGAAGAAAGGGGAAGGGAGGCAGTGCTTAGTAATGGAGGAGACTGCCAGTTCCCCCACGCTCCAGCTTTTAGGAAAAGTAATTCCAGACAGAAAGACCACGAGTTTGTCTTTGTTTGCATTTATTTAGAGTCATCCTTTTAAATTTACAATATTCTGACAAGAAACATTAAGACCTGTTTAGGATCCGTGTGGGAAGCAGACAATGTCTGTTTTTAATCCACAGTCATTAACATCGTAATGTCTTTCAGAGTGGAGGCTGGGGACATCCTAACTGCAACTGTAAGTGCTGGCTAGGCTCTAGGCTATGGGAGAGAAACGGGCTGGTCAGCGGAGAGTGAGAGGCTTAAGGTCCAATGGGTGAAGCCCCAAATAATGAGGAAGCAAACCAGGATACTAACAACGGCTTCCCTGTTTATGGGATTAAGGAATGAGAAAGGAGAGGAAAGGAGTGGGCGCAGTGACCAGGAGGGGCAAAGGGGGCCAAGCTCACCATTTCCTGTGCCATCCATTTCCCCAGTGCTTAGTGCAGAGGACAGAAGAGCTGAAGCCTCACAAGCTACCAGATGCCACTTATGGCGACACCGGGGAACGGGTCGGCGGGAAGGAGGCTGGGGGAGGGCACTGAGCTGAGTTTCAGTAATTAGCAAACACAGCGTTTGCAGATTACTTGCAGTGCTGCTTAGCTGGGAACTGGTGGCGGGAGGGGCATAGGTAATATGAACCTTGCTTCATATTAAGGACAGCGGAGACGCATGCGACATGTGGCTGGCTGTCCTAGCAATGTGGTTTACAGTGGACAGATACAGAGTCATACAACAGGCTCTTACGTACGTGGATTGACATGTGCACTCGACAAAACAAGTTGGTTTGGTCTAATGAAATTTGAAGTTTGAGGGGAACAAAACAAAGAAAAAATTCAAATGGAAAGGTAGGGAAACTGAGCCAAAACAGACACAGAACACAAATCAACATAATGCTGCAGTGAAAGTTTACAAAAAGAGAAAACAAAACAAAACAAAAAATTAGTTGCAAGATAATACACTGTGTGGGAACAACACTAGACTTTTGTACTGGAAGAGCTGCCTTTGGCGCTACCAGCGAGGCCACACGGCGGCCAGTAGAGGGAGTCTCTTCCCTCCTTCAATGAAGAAAAACGCTCCCACTTGACAAGTCCACAACGCCTGTCCCCACGCTACTCAGATAGCCACCCGCATTGAAGAATTCTAGTTTAACGCTTTAAAAGGGCATACCATAGGTCTGGATGTCACGGACCAGCTGGGGGACTGCTAAGCCCGTGCAGCCCATTCCTCGGCTAGTCTGTCCACACACAGCCGCAGGGCCTGTGTGCCTGCCCTCCACCTAGGGAAGTCTCAGCCTCGAACGCACAGAGCTCCAAGGACCCAAGCCCATGCTAAGTCCTGCAGGACAAAACCAGTGTGTCGGGACTACGGCCTGATGGTGCCGGGACTGTGTGTTACACGGGCCAGGTGAAGGCCGTGCAAATGTGTGTTGTTCACTAAGACTGGGGCACGCGGTGTGGCTGCCTCACTGCTGCCAGCCCCAAGCCCTGCAGGTGGCGGAGCTCGGTCGTCAAGCACAGGGTAAGCGTAAGTGACTGCCAGTACCCACAAGGGGGTCTGGGAAGAAAAAGGGGGGAAACGGAGAGAAAGTGTTGAAAACACATCTATTTTATTCAGAACGCTTAGTTACTGCCCAGGCAGAAACCCAGCAGTGGCAGTGTAGCTCAGTGTTCAACACCTGACACCTGTGAGGGTTACAGGGGCGCGTCACACAGTGAGCAAGCTACAACTGCTACGTGTCCTTTATGGCATTGTATGTCTACGGTTCTATATTTGGGGTGACAAAATAATTTAGAAACTATGTAAGAACTCAAGGGGAAAAAGAGATTTACTAGGCTTGATGCCAACATGTGGCAAGGAGACCCACTGCTCTCCTCTCAGTTCTAACATCTGGTAACACGCTGAGCCTCAAAACAGGTTTGGCATATTGGAAAAAGCAACCGGACAGCAACCCAGCACTTGACTTTCAGCAGAAAGCCACGTGTGAGCACACCTCATGGAGGGAACAAGACGGCCTATGAGCCGTTCAGAGTCGCACTCAGGCAGGTCTTCTCTCAGAGCCTCTAACCAATCCACGAAAAAGTTAAAAATTCCTTTAGAAGCAGCGATGACTGAGGCACCAATAAAGGGCACTGAGCGTATCTACTTGGGCATGTGGCATGACAGGGGCTCCTTGTCCTCCTGGGATGCGACAGGCTGACTCTGGCTGGGAAAGCCACAGGCGGCCAGGTGCCTGTCTGCTCGCTCCCTAGCCCGGCTCTCCCAGGGGCTCTGCACCTCGCGTGGGGCCCGGTCGCCCTTACCTTGTCGTCCTGCGAGTCCGGCTGAAGCAGGCTGTGCTGCTGGATGGCCATGGGCGGGGGCAGCGGCACGGCGTCGGCGCCCTCCTCCCCCTCCTCTTCGCCACAGCTCTGCATCCCCGACGAGGAGGACTTGGACAGCGTGCCACTGCTGAGGCCTTCGTTCCGGCCTCGCTGAAATCAGACCAACGATTGCTCACTGACTGTGGGGCCGTGACTATCCGGGCCCATTTTGAGATCTGGGCCCTTAGGAGTTAAGTGGAAACGCACAGCGTGGCCAGAGCTAACCACCATAGTATTTCCCCTCTGTTCCTGCTCTACCAAGAGGACACGGGTTCACAAAATAAATACATGCAGGAAGTGCCCAGTGGCCCATGCACTTCGCAAAAGCCCACAGTGAGATCGCCAGGTGTGCGGGGGGAGGGGCACAGAGAACAAAAGTCAATGAAATGTAACAAGTGTGATCCTGTCGACCCCTGTATTTTCTTTTCTGAGTGTGTGTGGAACCGGGAATTCAAGTTAAAAACCCTGAAGACGCTCAAGGATACCGAAGAAATTTTATAACTTAAAGTCTTCCTGGACAGAAGAAAAAACAACCTCCTGGGTGACCTACGTCCACTTTGGTGACATGAAGATAGCCTGGTGTGTCCTACTTGGTTGCCCAAAGCCATGGAACGGGTCTTTTCCATGTCTTTCTACGGGTCCCTGAACGGAGCAGTGTGCTAAGAAGAAACTTTAGTGGGAATAGGTGACACAGTGATCCCTGGGCAAGTCAAGTTGGTTTATCCACAGACAAGTAACAACTCTGAGCCGGGTGGACAGGCTCAGGCTTTACCCACGAGCAGGCAGGCGGGCACACCCACCTCTTCCACGGTCTCGTCCTGGGGCGTGGCGGCGCTGTCGTCCGAGTCCTTCTGCGAGCCGGCGTCGGCGCTCTTGCGGACGTCCCTGCTCTTCTTGTGCTTGTGCGCCAGCTTCTTCACGTGCCCGTCCGCCTTGCCGCTGCTCAGCCGCCGCACGGGGCTCGTGAGCCATTTGCGAAGGGTGTTGCCCGGCCGCTTGGGGCCCGGTGAGCTCTGGGCCCCGATCATGTGGGGCTGGAGGGACGCCACGGAGGCTGGTGGACTGGCATCGTTACTGGAGACAGACAGCGAGTCTGCAGGGAGAGGGCAAGAGGGCGTTTTACTAACTCCACACAAGTCCCCTGGAGTTGGAGTCAAGTCTCTGCCACCGGCCAGTAGCTTGCTTCTTCCCGGCTCAGCTGCACAGAAGCTAAGTGGGCTGCTGGGAGCTTTGTGTGCTGCCTTTACCAAGAGCTGTAAGCAGCGGAGAGCAGATCTCTCTCCTTCTGTCAGTTTAACCTACCTCAGTTTTGCCCGAGACACATGGGCCCTTCCAGACATGGCCCATTATTACTGCACAGATCTAAAATGTCACTCTTGCCTGACATACAGACACCACGTGGAATAATTTAAACACGATTTCCACCCGTTTGCTCAATGTAACTAAGAATGTAATGAAAAAAATTAAAAATAATTTTAAAACACTCATCACAAACTAATCCTATCAAAGAAATGGACTGGCTTGACTCACTACTGGTGAATAGATCTAAGTATGCGTGTAAGTATGTATCCATCCCCCTACTTCTCCTGAAAGGCCAGTGTCCAATATCAAGCCAGGAATGGGACAACGGGCACTGACGACAGGCTTCTTGGGGGTCCGCACACAGCCCCCTGGGCACAGACAACATAGGCACATAATTTCTTTGCTGGTGGATTCAGAACAGTACTCTCACATGTCTGGTGAATGCTAGCAATACTTGTTATGTGTTTTAAAAATCAATAGGGGATTCTTCAACTAGTCGAAATTTTCTACAGAAAAATCCATTCAAATAAAGCTTCTCATTTGACTTTGAAATTTAACATAGTCAAACCCTGGGCTGAGTTCTCATGAGGGAAATAATTCAGCAACAGTGGACACTGAACCAATCCATGGAGTTGGGTGAGATATTATTGTAAACTTGAAAACCAGCGGCATGAACACTATATGATCTCTTCCCAAACACCTGGTTGAGGGTCCTATCACAGTGATTTCAATGCTTTGCTTTAGGAAACAGAATGGGGACCACCACTCACTGAGCGTGTCATTTCCCTAGACTTTTGAAGTCTTAAAAAGTCTTACAACTAATCTTTGAAAACATTCTTTTAAACAACACCTGTACGTGTGTCTTTACCTCATAGCACCAGAGACCATTACGTGGCACAGCAGAAAAACAAGACTTCAGCTGGGAAGCCTGGGTTACAAGCAGCCCAACAGCAGTTGCCCGAGGGCTCTGACACTTGCCGAGACAGCTGAGGTCATCTAATTGCTGTCCCAGTCTTCCCTGGCCAAGACAAAGGCTGATGGAAGGTATAATCTTCAGTGAACAGGTGAAGCATTTTAAATAGCATCATTCTTAAAAAAAAAAAATCTTGCTGGGCGTGGTGGCGCACGCCTTTAATCCCAGCACTTGGGAGGCAGAGGTAGGTGTATCACCGTGAGTTCGAGGCCACCCTGAGACTACATAGTGGGCTAGAGTGAGACCCTACCTCGAAAAACCAATAAATAAATAAATAAATAAAATAAAATAATATTAAAGATAAAAAAATCTAGCTTTTTTCCCAGAGGCAAATTCTGATTTTAAACTAATCAATGCCCATTAAAGAATAACCCTTTTTCCTACGTATACATATATGTGCATGTATGTTTTAAATTTTATTTTTAGTGGCAGTTATTAAAACATGCTCACATCAGCTATTTTCCTAGGCACAGTCCAGAAGCAGAAGAATGAGAGCGCCCAGTCGCCTCCTTCCCAGCACCTCCTCAGGACACAGCAGTCTTGGAGCTGCCGTGCAAGCGTCAAGGGGGAGGCGGAGGCGGAGGGGGATCTACACGCCACATAACACCGTCCTCAGCTAACATCCAAACATGAAAGGGGGATCCACACACCAGATAACATGATCCTCAACTAACATTTAAAAATTTTGGGATAGGATCTTGCCATATAGCTCAGACTAACCTCAAAGTCATAATCTTTCTGCCTCTCCTCCCAAATGCATGGGATTACAAGCACACACCATCAGCACTACCTCAACTACCTTTCCCCCCCTTCTTTTTAAACCATCAATACCGCGTGGCCACAGCAGATGACAGATTTCAGAACTCAGAAGCAAGCCCTGGACAGAGATGAATCAAATCTGGTCTTTTTGTCCTGGGGACCCACCACCACGGTGTTTTCTGGATCATCTAATTCTCCTGTGCTCTGTGTAAGAAAGACAGCTGGTGTGGTGGCGCACGCCTTTAATCCCAGCACTCGGGAGGCAGAGATAGGATTGCCCTGAGTTCGAGGCCACCCTGAGACTCCATAGTGAATTCCAAGGCAGCCTGGGCCAGAGTGAGACCCTACCTCGAAAAACGAAAACAAACAAAACAAAAAAAAGACACTAACTCCGTGGAGGTTGACGAGGGAGCAGAGAGACAGGGGCCTTGTGAAAGACAGATGCTGAAGCGGCGCTGCCGGGATCCACGTGCACAGTCAGGAGGAGGAAGGATACGCGAGGGCAGTGGACACATTCGCGCTGTCACCTGACCTGTAGCCAGGGCCTCACGCCAGGTGTGGCCTACAGCAGGCACACAGTAAGTGCTGAAGAAAACACTGGGCACCAGTAGCCGGACTAACTAGCAAGCTAGTTCCGTTCGTATTTCCAGGACAGCCATTTCCCCGACACAGAAGTGGAGGGTGGGGACAAGCTCGGCAGGCTGAGCTGTGAGAGGATCGTCACAGATGACTCCTCCTGTGCCACAGCTGAGCTGGGGGCGAGGCAGGAAAATGACTCTGGTCTACAATGAAGTCAAATGCAGGTTTTATCATTCATAAGCAGAACACTCACTCATTAGAAAGGAGAACTCACCAAAGTCAGTAAATCAACCTCATAGATTTTTTTAAGCTTAAAAATGATAATTTGGGGCTGAAGAGACGGCTTAGTGGTTAAGGAGCTTGCCTGCGAAACCTGAGGACCAGGCTCAATTCCCCAGTACCCACGTAAACCACAAGGTGGCGTATGCGTCTGGCGTTCATTTGCAATGGCTAGAAGACCTGGTGTGCCCCTTCTCTATGTGCTTCTCTCTCTCTCAAATAAATATATACATATTTAGAATGCGATAATTTGACATGGAAGTAAATCAGCATACAATGAGCCTTAAGGCAATAGAGAGTGAGCCCCAGGGATCCTAAACAGATCTCTTTGTCTTAAGCAAGCTGCAGGGTCATAAAGTAAGAGGCTCTTGGAAGGAAGTGCATGTGCAGGGGGGGAAGGGACACATGGCAGCCCTGAGGCACAAAGACCTTTTACTGCTTAGCAGGTCCTGAGGGCTCTGTGCAGGCAGGCAGGCCGGCCACAGGATGCAACTGGCTTTTCAGCATTATGCGCACAGAATTTCAGCCTTAGCTGGTGGTTGAAAACACGGGTCAAAAAATAAAAAACTTAAAATTGGGGCTGGAAGATGACTCAGCTGTTAAGGGCACTTGCTTGCAAAGCCTGCAGCCACATAAAGGCAGATGCGCAATGTGGTGCATGCATGTGGAGTTCATTTGCAGTGGCAAGAGGGCACATTGGACCCATACTCTCTCAAATAAAAATATATAAATGGATTTTTAGACATCATCTAAACACCTCACCACACAGCATCCCTCATGATTCGGGTGTCTGTCTTTGGGAAGCTGGTCAGTGATGTCCTGCTCCTGCAGAAGTGAAGTGCTGGGCACGGCAGGGCCGACATCGCCTGTTCTAGAAGCAGGAAGGACCCACACCGCAAAAAGTTCGGCATGTGAGAAGAGTGAGCTTTTGTCCTTGAGCTCTGACGTATCAGGCCACTAAGTGACACTATTTCACCTCCCTAAGGTACTCCTGATGAAGAAAATGCTGGTAGGGCTAGCAGCCATTACAAACTAAGGGGCGAATTTTGTTGAATTTTTATTTTCACTTTGGAAAAAACAAAACAAAACACCCTAAGTAGTAATATAATTGGTAAATGAATCTTCGATTCTATGTTCAATTTGTCATGTTTTTTTTTAACCTTCCTCAAAAAAACAAAAACAGTATGATATGTTTTTAAATATAGAAACTTCTGCTTAAATCAATGGATCATGACAGACCATATATTTGCCTAGTGTGGTGTTGATACATAATGCATAAGTGAGAAGTTTTCGAATGATTTGTACTTTGACACAGTCAGTAACAGAAAAGTAAAATATCTGAACAACAGATTTTGCCCACTAGACCAGCTGCCCTGGTGCCAACGTTGAGTTAAAGCACAAGACGTCATGTTGTCTCTAGTGCACATCAGATGTCCGCATAGGCTCAAAGCTCAGCGCACAGTGTCTCCTTGGGGAGACCTGAGTTGCGTGTGCATGGCTCTTCACAGAAGAGGCCTGGTACCTGCCAGCAGTGAACCATCAGGAGGGGCCCAAGTGTCTGTCCCCAATGAGAGAAGTGTGGCGTCCATGTGCTCCCCTCTGCAGGCACACAATTCCCTCTGCTCAGGCTCAGAACATGCAGGGCTTGCTCGGCACTAAGCCCCAAGGACGGCGGTGAGCCTCAGCCTCGCGTGACTGCGCGGCTCAGGACTGTGCGGATGGCGCTCAGCTGCCAGGAGGCTGCGGGCGTATTGCTGGCTCAGTAAGTATACATAGCACAAACATGAATAGGTGATCAAGTCAACAGCTATAGGCCACCTTCATTTCTGTCGCCTACACCAAGCAAACCCACTGACCGTGGAAGTCCAACCTTGTGAACAATGGTGTCCTAAGTGTGGTGTATCCTGACCAGTTCTGTGATGGGACTCCGGGTGCCACCTAACTTCAGTAGAGTTCTCAGGGCTTGTAAATCATCTACTTCTCAGATGACAGCTACAGGGCCATCTGGTTGTGGCCCATCTCACTCTTGGGCGCGCTGCACGCGGCCCCTCTCAGGCTTAGTACAGGTTCATGCCACCCATGGGGGAAGTCCTGCACGGGACGGAGGGGACAGAGCGGGGGCTCAGGAATGCGCTGCCGGGGGTGGGGTGGGGTGGCAGACACGCCTGCCCTTCCTGTTCCTGTTTCCCGCTGCTTGTCTTCTGCCTTCCCGGGAGAGCGGTGCTCAGCTCAGCTCCCACCCCCCTGCCGGGCTCATCTGCGCCTTCAGCTCAGGCCTGTCCTGTTTGGGAGGCGGCGTTCCTCTGTTAGCTGGGAGAACGCAGAGACTCCGGGTCCAGAAGGATAGCTGATGAGAGGAGTCACGAAGAACATGCTTGAAGAGATTCTTACGTCTGACCAGGTGCTCCTGTGTGACAGCAGGGAGGGATGGTGGCGCCTGGCTTTCACATCTCACAGGGCTGTGATGGGACTGAAGGAAGTTGGGGACGAAGGGAAGCAGGTCTGTGCACTCCAGAGCATGCTAGTTACCATTGCCGGCTCCTGAGGCCTGCGGCTCCCTGGTGGTGCAGATCAGCACATTGCACCAGACAGGCGGACGACTCAGACAGTGGAGGGAGGCGTGTCCAGGAACTCCTTCTAAAGTGAGCTGGTGGGATCTGCTCGGGAGTCACAAGGCGTGCAGGCACAGGACGCCGTAAGCTGCTTGGAGCCCCGGGGAGTGACCCAGTGAATCTCTCCTGGTTCTGGGGGGACCCTCAGGTAGACAGCTTCTTTGCTGAGGTCAGAGGTCATACGAAGGCCATTTTCTTACAGTGAAAAGCAAACAAAACGCAGGGAAAGCAAAATGCCAACCTCTAGCCCCACAAAGGAAAGTTCACGGCACGAACACAGAGCTGCAGAGCTCAGGGAGAGGAGAAATCTCTTTCTATTCCCAGGCTATAGAGCTGGACATCTGTGATTAATAGAAGCACTTTTTTTTAATTTGAGAGAAAGGCCCACATCCTGCTGGCTGCAGACAAGGGAGGATCGTGTTTCCCGCAGCGCTCGCGCTCCCTGCTTTCGCGTGTGCAAAGCCTCAGAGGCCCCAGCCTGCTCACTGCAGCCTGCGGCACGGAGCGCGCAGCAAACTGTTCAGTGAAGGACTCCAGACCCCGAAGCTGAAAAACGATTCACCCAAATCCGCGTTTCTCTGGTTTTGGTCTCAGCAGCACACACACTCCGGGAGCAGGGCCCTGCGTGACTTTATCTAAGCACAGCAGACCCACAGCTGCAGCCTGCCTGGCACTGGCAGGGGCTCTACAAGCACTGGCTCTACAAGCACTGGCTCAGTGGCTCCCTGCAGACAACAGCACACAGGTGGCGGAGCTGGGGTCCCAACCCGTCCACTACCTGGGGGGGTATAGGTATCTTCAAGGCCTGTGGCCTTTTGCGTTGCTTTCTTGATGTGTGGCATGGACGCGATTCTCAGGCTGCTGGAGTTAGCGGGTTACATGACAGGGTGTTGTAAACACAACCTAACTCAGAAAGCATTATTCATGCTTTACATCAAAAAGTGGCTTCAAGCAGCAAGTGAGGATGTAGGAGAACACAGAGCACGCCGTCTACCTGAAAGGCAGTCACCCCGTCCCTGAGAGGGAAGAGAGGAGGGCTGGCAGCACTGCGAGGGCCCCGGCCTCGAGGGAGGCTGCTGATGCACGCTCCCCCCGGCCCCATGTGCACACGCATCTACTGTGACAGGCTTCCCTCACAGCCTGTCAACCAAGCACACCCACGGGACCAATGCTGACAGCCGCTCCACGCTTGAGAAGGCACAGCCACCATGACACGCATGAACTCAACACTGAGACTTTCCATGAACATCTGTCTCACATTGTGAGTTTTCCTGTAGTCTCCCCAGTGATTTTAGCTAGTTAGGTCTGTGTGTGTGTGTGTGTGTGTGTGCGCACGCGTGTGCTCTGAAGACGTTACCCAGGGCCTCACATGGCTAGGCAGCCCTCTCTCTCTCACGGACCTAAGTCTGCAGCTGCTAAAGACAGTTATTCCATGTGTCCACTGAGGGTGCTCAGCAAGCTGCATCGGGCAGTGATGTCACCTTGAAAACTCTCGCCTGCACAGGCATAACCCAGAGGAGACCTTCCACAGGGCCGGCTGCCACTGCTTACAGCAAGGACTTGAAACGCTTGGGTGGGAGTTACAGCACACACGCATGTGAGACAACGCCAGGCCCGTGGAGCAGTGCTTCCAAATCTTGATAGTTCTGTCCAAGTATCTGACCCAGTGAGCGGGGCTGGGTTTACTGAGGTGCTCCTGACCTGTGGTGGCTTCTCAAACCATCCTCTCGAGAGCTCAGTGCAACAGATCGAGTTTCTGTTCAGGAAGCTCTTCTACCACACCAGGGAGGGGGCATGTGGGCGTGCAACGTGGAACCAGCTCTGCACGTTACTTAGCAAGCAAACAGCAAACAGGTTGTTGGCTTACATGATTGCTGACTGAGGTGGTTCAAATACTCTCAAGCAAAATTCGAGTAAATTACTGCCATCTCTACACTCTTCACATGGGACTTTAATTCCCTGCTTTTGGAATCAAGGTGACACTTTCTGAATTTAGAAAAACAAGCCCCAGTGCTCTAAGAATTCGTTTGCAGACCACATAGAAAACAAGTGCATTTGTAAGTTCCGTCTCCAGATGGATCTTCCAGGGACATCCTGTCTTGCACCATGACTAGTTACTGCACAGTCCACTAACACAGTCGAAGAGGACAGACAGTGAAACAAAGCAGGGCCACCACTTGGGGGTTTTCATAGTGAAGATGACATTGATCTGCCTTGCTGGTGGCTGATATTATAGAAGGACACTGAAGGGTAGTTCAGTGGTGAGGGTGATTGCTTGCAAAGCCTGTAAGCCCAGGGTTCAATCTCCCAGCACCCATGTAAAACTGGATGTAAAATGACGTACACACCTGTGATCTCAATGGATCTTCAACAGTGGGAGGAAGAGCCTGGGAAATCTGAAGCTTGAAGAGCAGCTACTTTACAGTGGCAAGAGACCCTTTTTCAAAAAAAATATTTTGTTTATTTATTTATTTATTAGAGACAGGTGGGAGGGGGGAGAGGGCATGGGCGTGCCAGGGCTTCCAGCCACTGCAAACGAGCTCCAGACGCGTGCGCCCCCTTGTGCATCTGGCTTACGTGGGTCCTGGGGAATCAAACCAGGGTCCTTGGGCTTCACAGGCATGCATTTAACTGCTAAGCCATCTTTCCAACCCAAGAGACCCTTAACAATTATTTATTTACAAGCAGAGAGAGACAGAAGAGAGACAAGACAATGAACACACCATGACCTCCAGCCGCTGCAAACGAACTCAAGATGCTTTATGCAGGTACTAGGGGAATCAAACCTAGGTCCTCTGGCTTTGTAGACAAGTGCCTTAACTGCTGAGCCATCTCTCTAGTCCAAGAGACCCTGTTTTGAAGAAGGTGGAACACAGATCCTTTGAAATTATCCTCTGATTCCCACTAACGTGCTGTAGCACATGTGCCCAAGCATACAAACCCACGTTCACACACACAACTTCAAACACAGTAAACACAGGCTGGGCAGGGTGGCGCACACCTTGAGTCCCAGCGCTTGGGAGGCTCCAGTAGGACTGCTGTGAGTTAAGGGCAGCCCAGGCCTATGCAGTGGGTTCCAGGTCGGCATGGGCTAGAATGACACCCCACCTTGGAAATAAAACTACAGAAGTATTTTCATAGGTTGTTCAACTTAAAATCTATTTTCTACTTGTGAATGAATGTCTGAAAACTCCTGTCTCGCTTCTGTTTCCACTTATCTTTGCCGCGGTGGCAGCGAGTCGTAATGTTCCCAGCACCGAGGCTCCATGGGGCGGCAGTGCTGGCGTGGCCTGCGCCTGTGCGCCTGTGTTTTATGTCTCTCCCCCACACCAGTTCTCAGCTCTCACGCCTGTGACTGTCACAGCGATGTGGTGTCAGCGCAGGAAGCAGTCTTTCAAAGCCAGAAGCTGTAGGAGGCTTCGAGTGTGGGGACAAATTGACATGCTTCCCAGTTGGGCCAGCGCGGGTCCTTGCTGTAAGACGCAGACTCAGCCTGCTTTCGAAGAGGAAGTGACACTGCACACAAAGGCAAAGGATACATTTCCCAGCCGTTTTTTTTTTTTAAATAATCCCCAGATTGAACCAGAGGCCCAGCACGGCATCTCCACGGCTCATGCTGTAATGAAAAACACATGTCTCAGCTGCCTGAGAAAAAGCACATAAATGACCAGCAGACCCTCTCTCCCTGAGCACCCCTCCCACACATCACGTGCGAGGTTTATCAGCAGCTGCCCCCACTTCCCTGACCCCTGAATGCCAGAACACAAAGCAGTCACCAGGATCTATTAAAACGAACCAACTCAGTAAAACAAAACCAAAAAACCAAAAAACAACAGTCCAAAGCCGGGCCTCCTGTCCTCTGTGAAGGCTGAAAGGCAGAAGCTTGCGCAGACCCATGAGCAAGTGGCCCCTTGATACCCACCCTGAGCGGGGCGAGCCATGCAGGGTGTAACATGGCGTCCCTGCGCAGCCCCGAAGCGCTCCGCGACGGAGCTCCGTGTACTTGAGCACAGGCACACAGTACGCCCGCATCGCACAGCACGCCAGTGCACAATGCCACACTGCCAGCATCCCCGGTCCTTCCCCTCGTTCCTATACCGGGCTGCTCTCACTGGCAGCACTGCTAGTCAGGAGCCACTCCATCTGAAAGGCCTTTCTCTTTATTTTCATCAGTAAGGTCTCAGATAAAGAAACACGAAGATACCAAGTAAAAGGAAACAGGCGGCACACGCTTGCTTGGCTGGTCAGAGGCACAGGCTCTCATGTGCTGCCACGGCGCATCTAACAACCTCCGTGGAGTGGTTCGGGAGGATGGGGGAGGGCAGGTCTGACTGGGTGGACGTGAGTTCAGTGAAATCTAGGGACTGGGAGAGCAGGAATCTCCAGGACGGTGGGTCACCAGGCTGTTGGCTTCCAGGGAAGAGAGCTTGGTCACTGCTATGGCTTGTGGTTAGGGTGGTAAGAGTGCAACTATGGTGAGAGGTGGAGATAAACACCAAGCTATAATTCCTAGCTCCCCAGCACTTCCTGGGCTCCCAGTCTCCCCCATCCCTGCAAAAATAAACAAACAAACACATAAATAAGAAGACAGAGCTGAGTTAACACCCTGTACTCAATCCCCTCCTGCTGAGCGCTCAGCTCTTTCCAGCAGTGGGACAGGGAAAGACAGGCATTTTTCTGCTGACTGCTGACCTGGTGTACAGCCAAACACCATTTAAAAATCACATTGGTGAAAAACTACAGGTTGTAAAAAGTTTTCTTCTTCTTCTTTTTAACCCTGTTTTTAGGTTGTAGTTAATTTTTTAAAAAATTTATTTATTTACTTACTAGAATCAGAGAGAGAGAGAGAGAGAGAGAGAGAGAGAGAGAGAGAGAGAGAGAGAGAGAATATGAGAATTGGCACACCAGGGCCTCTAGCCATTGCAAACGAACACACGCGCCACCATGTGTATCTGGCTTATGTGGAACCTGGAGAAGCGAACCTGTGTCCTTAGGCTTCGCAGGCATGCACCTTAACTGCTAAGCCATCTCTCCAGCCCCAGATTTACTTTTTTTTTTTAAAAAAATTATGCATTCATTTTATTTAACAGAAAAAGAGGAAGAGAGAGAAAGAGAAAGGGGAGAGAGAGAGAGAGAATGGTCGCACCAGGGCCTCCAGCCACTGCAAACAAACTCCAGATGCGTGTGTTCCCTTGTGCATCTGGCTAACGAGGGTCCTGGGGAATCAAACCTGAGTCCTTTGGCTTTGCAGGCAAACGCTTTAACCACGAACCCATCCCTCCAGCCCTGGATTTATTTTATTTATTTATTTATTTATTTATTTTTTGGTTTTCTGAGGTAGGGTCTCACTCTGGTCCAGGCTGACCTGGAATTAACTCTGTCATCTCAGGGTGGCCTTGAACTCATGGCGATCCTCCTACCTCTGCCTCCCGAGTGCTGGGATTAAAGGCGTGCGCCACCACGCCCGGCCCTGGATTTATTTTTAATGCACTCTTTCTCACTCTGGACAAATACTGACTTGTTCTGGCTGCTTCTAGCCCCTGCTCCTGCATCTTGGAACAACTGGGCTGTGTGCAGTGCTCGTCATGCGTGTTGGCCCTAAGATGCCTTTGGGGGGGGGGTGAGGACGAACGGCAGTCATTTTCCATAACCAGGAACCAAGGCTGTTGTCATGGGGAAAATCCTTAAGGACTATTTTGCCAGTGATGAATGGGATGGGCCTGGGCCTCGCAGACAAAGACAGATGTTCCAGATAAGCTTGCTGGAGGACAGAAAGGCACTCAAACTCAGTAAAGCGAGACAGGAAAGACAAATCTTGCCACCTAATAGTTTCTGCCTAACAGCTCTCTGCTCACCCTCCCAACCTGGCCCCAAATGCGTTGCAATCTACGTAGTTATTAGTACTGTTCAGGGGACACTGAAGGATGAGCAGTGTCTTCCCATCAGCCTTCACTGTAAAGTTTTCTAGAAAGTTCTATAGCCAGTGAGCAGTCTGCTGCCCACACTGAGCCACATGTGGCATTCTGGGATCGCATCTCCTGCACACGGACCAAGGCACCATTCACCATAACGGAACAACAGTGGAAGCCCACTGCTGCTCTCAGAGGCCGGTGGGCTGCCTCCATGCAGGCTCTGCAGGCGAGGTAAGGCACCACGCGAGAACCCAGGGCCACCCGAGCGCCGTCATGGAGGGAGAGCGACAGCGCAGGGCTACACCGGCAGTGCCAGACTGCGCCCTGGTCCCAGTCAGCGGCCCGAAGCGAGGAGCAGTGCTGAACGCTCCTCTTGGCACAGGGCCTCCTCTCGTGTGTTGATCTGCTCTGAGTTCCCTAACTCAAATGACTATTGTCTTCACAAAATAGCTAACACTCGAATCTGTCACTTGAAGAGTGACTTCAGTGTGTTTACAGATGGGTTAGTACTTAGCAATACTGCAGAGTCAGGGTTAAGGAAGTTCTCTCTTATTAAGTCATGGTTGCTTGATTCTTAATTTCTGTCTGGGAATTTACCCCCAAGTAAATGCAGCACTGAGTGTGGGCTGGACATTTGTGGGAACGCTCCATTCTGGTATCTGGTTCTGCCTCCAGAGGTTCCAGCACTGCTCAGAAACAAATGCTTCACTCACAGGCCCAGTGGTTCCTGACACGCACTGCTTCACGTCAGTATGGAGGGGGTCAATCTGATCCAAAGGGAGTCGACATTTAGGACTTCATTTTACACAATATGCACCTATACTTCTGGTCACTGTCCTATTACTTGTTGAAAAACAAAGTCACTTAGGTTGCCTTAGTAAAGAGGAACCCAGAACGTTTTAGAAGGGTGTGTGTAGACTCTTGCCTTCAAGTGAAGCAGGGGACCCACAAAGACCCACCCATGCAAAATGGTTTAAAAGAACATTCTGCAGTTAAAACACGTGATTTATCTCAGATGGTGAAGGACGATGCATCCATCACAAATAAATTTATTATTATCCTCTTAAAATTAAGACCTGATCCAGGAGGTCAGCATGGAAGAGCTTTCACTGCCTCCAAGGTGTCTGAGTCATGTCAGGACACAAATGCAGAGCGCCCATGAGCGAGGCAGACTCACATGCTGTCGTAGGGCCACACGGCAACGCGCCTGTTTCGCACAGCATCTGGGGGAAGGCCTGGAATGCTGTGCAGTGAGCTTGCCAAATGCTCTCACTCCCCACATCCTCCACAGGGCAGGTCAGCTACAGCTTCAGTCTCGAGGGACGAGCCCTGAGTGCAGAAGAGTTATGGCCGTGCCGAGTGAGGAGGCGGACGGGGCCCTCACAACACAAAGCACATCTCCAGCCTGCTACACTCTGGAGTTTCTTCCCCAAAAGAAAGAAGCTAAAGAGCCCCAACCAATTAGGAATTCCTTTTAAATCGTATTGTAGTCATACTCTTAACAAAACTAAGGCTCAAATGCTTGGGAACAAACATGAATGGAAGTTGTCACCCACGGACCAAGGAGAAGGCAGCCTTCGTGAGGGCGCATCTGTCACTTCACCGTGCGACAGAGGCGCCGCAGCAGCGGCGTGCTGGCTTTCTTTGCAGCTCAACACGAAGGGAAGCCCTTTGAGTTTTAGCTCCTCCATCCTAGCCACAAGTCACGGTGCTTAGGGTCGGACTGGTTCATCCCTAACTTCCTATATGACACCTTGCCCCCACCTCCCCAGAAGCACGGAATGGCTCCCCCCTCCCCTCAGTTCCGGGTGATCACCAATAAAACAGGCAACAGTATGAAGGAGGGGCGGCTGTCTTTGGAGGGAGCTCAGTGGTCTGGCTATCCCCTGCTCCTAGGCAGCTCTCTAAGTCTCTGCTCCTGTCAATGCCCCATCCTGCTGGGAACACTGCGCCTGTCCATGTTCAAGCCATGAGTGACTGTGGGTGGGAAGGAGGGAAAGAAGGGGGCCCTGGAGTTACTCCAGCAAGAAACAAAGCAGTGTTGGAAACAAAAGGAATGAAAAGAACGCCTCCACGAGGAACACCAATTAAGGAAGGATCCTGTCCTTGGCTTTAATAAGTGCCCCATGATAAAGTGGCCCCATCACCACCAGGGAGGCAGGCAGGCCAGGAAGGAAGGAACCACACTGTCTGCATGGGGACTGGAACCGAGGTGACTGGGACTGGCACTGGGCTGTCTGTCTTTCTTTTTAGCTCAAGACAAAGGGGAAAACATTCAGTTTTTAGCTCCTTCATCATCACAGGCACAGCACATGCCCTTTTTTGCTGTTAAGAGTCTCCTACTTAACTTCTCGTGCCTCTTGCCCTTCCTGGAGCCAGTTCTCACAATAGCCCATCAGCTCAAGATTCAGGAGGCGGGCGGCCTTATTTACGCACTGCTGCGTATCTAAACGCTTGCTCTCTCCCTTGCTGACAGGGACAGGCCTGCTTTCCCTGCAGTATGAACTGCTAATTTTATCAAGATGTGAAACATTTTCAGCTGTGCTTTTAAGAGAAAGGAAAACAGTTTGACGGAGGTGATTCCTTATGGCCACGTCCAAGAAATGTCAATCTACATAAACGGAGCCTAGAAGATCCACCCAATGTTGTAAAGCGTTGCCTCTGCTGCCCCACACCTGGGCTCCAGTTAGAGGAAGCCTCCTGCCCTGAAATCTCTGCTCACCTCCACAGGGTCTTCTGTGAGCTGGGCTGTGGCTGCCCAGCCCCCACCCTAATGCTGGAGACAGGAAGAGGAAATGAGGGCTTCTCCTTGGACAGTCTGCGGCTTAGCAGCCCCCCCTTGGTGCAGACCTCCTGTGGCCCTGAAGGAAATTCTTCAGGATGAGAAGCTGTGGATTCATGTCTCCTAAAACTAAGTGATGGCGTCACACAGAAAGGGCACAGAGCAAAGCAGCCCTTGTCTAGAGAGGATGGTCTGGTCCAGGAAAGGCCACTCTGCCCGAAGGCGACCCCCTGGACCTTGGGGCATCTTGGGATCTTTGTGAGGTGATTTCTAATACCAACCTCAACAGATATCAGTATTTCAAAATTTTACATTCACTCTAAAATAGGCTGTAACACTTAAAACTGCCACAGTGTTTTGCTTGGCAATAAACACTCAGTATATAAAATCTTCCCTCCTTCCATTCAAGGAAACAAAGTCTTAAAAATCAACCAACTAAACAAATCCACCTTTAATGGAGGCCTGAAGAGTTCTGTAACTGGGGCAGCAGGCAGGGCGAGAAGGGGCAACTGCAGACCAGCAAGACTAACGAGGACGCACCCAAGGTCACACGGTGGGCCAGTAGGGAGAACTGTTCCCTACATAGTAACACATATTATACCTCAAACACTGGCGGATTCAGAGATACTCAGAGGGTAAAAAAGATTGGGTATAAGCCAGGCGTGGTGGCACACGCCTTTAATCCCAGCACTCGGGAGGCAGAGGTAGGAGGATCGCCGTGAGTTCTAGGCCACCCTGAGATTACCTAGTGAGTTCCAGGTCAGCCTGGGCTGGAGTGAGACCCTACCTTGAAAAACAAAAACAAAAGATTGGGTATGGAATATGGCTGCACAGTTCTTTGTGTGACTTTGTAGCTGGGCAGCGCTGCGAAGAGCCCCACAGAGCGTGCGCACACGAAAGCTGGCATGGGGGCATCACTGCTGCCCGCGTGCTGTGCACGCTGGGCTGGGCTTGGGTGCGCTCAGGACACGCTCACCTGGGCGTGTCAGCAAAGACGGCTCAATCGGTTTGTTCTTTGAAACACTTTCCTCTAATTTATAATTTTTCTTTTTTTAATCTTTATTTATTTAAGAGCAACAGGCAGAGAGAGAGAGAGAATGGGCACACCAGGGCTTCCAGCCATTGCAAACAAACTCCAGATGCATGCACCCCCTTGTGCATCTGGCTAACGTGGGTCCTGGGGAATTGAGCCTCGAACTGGGGTCCTCAGGCTTCATAGGCAAGCGCTTAACTGCTAAGCCATCTCTCCATCCCTCCTCTAATTTATAAAAACAAAAACAGCACTGGTAAGAATCCAATCCAAAAAATAAAAGGAAAAAAAATCCAAAAGTTTTTAATAGCGTTAGAGAATTTGAAAGCGGAAGTTCCCTCTGTCTGTGGATTCCTCCCGAGTTTGACTCAGGGACCATGTAGAGCACTGCAGAGGACCCCATTTGTCCCCCAAAGCAGGCATTTCAGAATAAGAACCAAGTCAATAGTTCCAGTGTCTTTCCAGTACAGATGGGCTTGCTTTGGAATTCTTGAAAAGACAGAGCGGGCCTATGTACTCTAGGCCTGCCTGGAACTTGGGCTGGAGACCCGCCCATGCCGACGCCAGTGCTGGGGTTGGCGGCGCAGCCACACTCAGGCTTGCCACTTTACCTTCTCTTCCATGTTCCAACAGCATCATGTGCTCTCCCGGCTATGGTTCTGTATGTCACTGGCCCGGTGTCATCTGCCTGGGACACAGGCGGCCACGCAGACTTCAAGCAGGGCTGGCTCCCTGTCGTGGAAGGGTGTCCCGCTCGCTGTGCAGCAGCAGGACTCCCCAAGCCCCAGCATGTGAAGCCCGGGTGCTTGCACGTGTATAAAACACTTCCGCAATCATTTTGTATACTTTGATAGGCTTTGTAAAAGTGCTTTATTTCTTGGCTACTAGCCAGAATCGCATTTTTCTACTCAAGTCTGATGCATATATATCCTCTCATAATCAATTTAATAGGTACAACTGGTACACATTAAAGCATCACTGTGTTACACAGTATTCAGGATGTTACTTTGGAATTGCCCTAGGTTTTGGAAAGGGGTCAAAGCCTACTTTCCTCTTAGTGAAGTGGGTGGTGAGCTGAGGTTTGCCTCCACTTATCTATCCTTTACTATGAAGAGAGAAACTTTTTTAAAAATACATTTTTATTTATTTATTTGACAGAAAGAAAGAGGCAGAGAGTCAGAGAGTATGGGCGTGCCAGGGCCTCCAAGTCATGCAAATGAACTCCAGATGCATGTGCCACCTTGGGCATCTGGCTTACAAGGGTCCTGGGAAATTGGACCTGGGTCCTTTGGCTTTACAGGCAAATGCCTTAACCACTGAGCCATTTCTCCAGCCCAAGTTAAACTTTTTTTTAAAAGGAAGATCTATAGGTAATTAATTTCTTTTCAAATCTCTGCTAGCTTAAAAATTTTGTGAGCTGGAGAAATGGCTCAGTGGTTAACGAACTTGCCTGCAAACCCTAAAGACATGGGTTTGATTCTCCAATGGCCACATAAAGCCAGATGCACAAAGGGATGCATGCATCTGGCCTTTGTCTGTAGGGGCCGGGGGCCCTGCAGCACTCGTTCTCTCTGTGTTTCTTCTCTCTCTCTCTGCTTGCACATAAGCAATAAAAAGTTTAAAAAATATGTGATATCAGCTTAAAGAGTATCTCTTAAAATTTCTCAATAGTTTGACAGTTATCATAACAAAAATATACTCAAGAAGCTGGGCGTGGTGGCGCATGCCTTTAATCCCAGCACTTGGGAGGCAGAGGTGGGAGGATCACCATGAGTTCAAGGCCACCCTGAGACTACAAAGTGAATTCCAGGTCAGTATGGGCCAGAGTGAGACCCGACCTCAAAATAAATAAATAAATAAATAAAATATACATATATATTACACACACACATATTCATACACAGATACACTCAGAAAAAACAAACCTAATAGTAGCATACTTTTAAAATTTATTTATTTATTTGCGGGAGAGAGAGAAAGAGGCAGACAGAGAGAGAGAGAATGGGCATGTCAGGGCCTGCAGCTGCTGCAAACTACAGACGCATGCGCCACCTTGTCTATCTGGCTTATGTGGGTAACTGGGGAATCGAACCTGGGTCCTTTGGCTTTACAGGCAAGTGCCTTAATTGCTAAGCCATCCCTCCAGCCCTAATTATAACATATTTTTTATAATATCCCTTCATAAGAATTCTGAAGGGGGATATAGCTCAGTGGTAGTGCTTTTCTAGTATGCATGAGGCTTTGGGTTCAATCCCTAGTAGCACAACAAATTTTTTTAAAATACTGTTTTTAAAAACAGAAGAAAAGAGTATTCTGAAGGAAATAAGATACTTCAAGGATTGAAAATTCCCTCTATAGAAAAAAAAATGTTGTATCTTAAGATCCATTATTCTTTTGCCCAATCCCTAACTGGAATAGTTTTGCCTAAACTTTGGGGGCAGGGAGGTGCTCTGTTGATATGCCACTGCCCTAGTAACCACGACCAAGTCTGAGGGGACAGGAACTGCGCAGAACCCAAGCCCCTAGTGGCCAAGACTGTGCCTCAGACTTCTGCCGCTACCGGCTGCTCTCTTCTGCAGCCAGTTACTAGTTGAACTTAAAGAGAGCTGAGCGGCATCCGCCTTCACAGCCACACACCTTCAGAAAGTGAGGCCACCAGCTCTCAAGACAGAGCATTACAAAATAAACTGTCAGTGACTTTAAAAATCATTTTGAGAGCTTTGTGAATGAAAAGCGTGAGGAATATTTCTGAAAATTCTGTTCACAGAAACAAATGCAACATCCACAAAGCCAATCTTTACCTTCTCAGGGTTTACGTACCAACGACTGCTTTGTTCGTCATTTTCTCTGGCCTTCCATGGACATGCACAGTGCTAAGTGGTGCTACTTCCCTGCAGATGGTAAGCCGGATCCTGCCCCTTTCCCTCTGGGATGCCTCCTCTGCAGGTAGAAGCCCTGCCCACCGCAGCTGACCCCTCTCCGGCATGCTCCCAGGGAACGGGACGAGCTGAGGTCTCTGCTCTCCACGCCTCACAGCCCGCTTTCGACCGTGAGCGTGCAAAACCGGCAGCAAGACAGTGAAGGCGAGCGAGAGAAGCGGGCTGGGACCGAGTTGGAGCGGAAACCGGCCCTGCCGACAGCTGGGTGACGGCTTGAGAAGCCCCTTGCTGGCTGCCCAGCATGACCAAAAGCCGAGGGTAACCAATGGGAAGCTGGTGGCCAGTTCGGAATTGTCACAGGACAAAGTGCTGCTAGTCCTAACTCTTCCCTTGCCTTTACTTTCTGCATTCTCCATTTCCTTCACAGAGGAGACTGTCTCCTAGACACACCTGAGATCTGACTTTGTTCCTGTCCTGAAGCTGTCCAGACACAGCCAGAGCGAGCGCACGCGACCCTGGAAACAGAGCAGCAGAGGCCCTCTGTCCTCGTCTGACTTCATCACCTGAGAAAGAACCAGGGACCCAAATCCCACCCAATACCAGGACACTGTAGTTTTCTTGAGTACTCTGAAAAACCCCAGACATTAATTCTGAAACAAACATAAAATCAACTAAAGTCATAAGAAGGCAGTTTGTAACATGAATTACACTAGTCTGTCCACATACAGTTTATGAGGAAAAAGAGATCATCAAAAGCACTGCACAGATATTAAAATGCCTCACGACATCTCGTATCTGCTCAGCTTCTCTTACATCCTAGGCCCCCGCCCCCGTGCCGGTCCTCCCCACCCGTCCCCTCTACCAGGCAGTCAACATGGAACACACTGAGCCTCAGCACAGGAAACATTTCTGTTTCAAGGTACATGTCACTTGCTTGAGCAGCCGCCCGCAAGGCAGGCAGCGGGCAGGGAAAGGCAAAGGCTGAGCCTCTAGACACCGGTACCTAGGTCGAGGATCCAGTACTTGCAGGTGCCTGGCTGCGCGCCGCCGCTGCAGTAGGCTGAGCCGACCGGGGAAAGCGAGTCCAGCGTGTTGACTGGCTTAATTCCGTTTGGCATGGCGGCAGGGAATGAGGACCCAGGACCCGGACTTGGCTTCTCCGCACAACAACCTACTCAGCAGCTGAGCCTGAGGTCCGTTCAGACAGAGTTGGGGGACACACTGGGGACAGGGATGCAGATAGGGACTGTGCAGCTGTGACAGCTCCAGCCCATGGCCAGGACGAGCGAGTGAGCACAGCTCTCCTCTCCTCCCTCTCCTCTCCTCTCCGCTTGCTCCTGAGCACCGCCTTGCACTTGGGCTCACATGTGGGAATACCCAGACAGCGGATTACATTCTACCACACTGACTCTAATTGGAGCTCAAGGAAATTCTCCAGGCACCCTGGGAACCAGATGTCTCTCCTCTCCTGCACAAGCCAGCGCCGAATTCCCTTGCCCAGTGCAATGTGAAGTGCCAGATGGCCTCCTGCGCCAGGCTCTCCCAGCTCCTACAGGGAGGTCCTCCTAGCCACAACCACAGGGCCTCCGCTGGGACTTGATAAAAAGAGGTAATGTGCTCTGAGAGCCAACTGCTTACATCACCATGCTGCAATGCCACTCCCCACTTATTAAAACACATCTTCATTCCTCTTCCAGGAAGCAGCTATACACGTGAAATAAATACCCTCATATGTGATTCGCAAAGGCATGTTTCGTAAAGCATATCTTAAAAGCCCATTCTTCTTCGGAAACTGGATATTTTCCTTAGTCTATACAAACTCTTACTGCCTTTGACAGGTTCCATATGTGCTGCCTTGTCTCACAGAGCACAATGGCTTCTGAGGAGAATTCCACGAGGCAGAAACCACAGTCAAACTTTTCCTCTTCACGGTCAATGTGCCCTGCCGTGGTCAGCGTCTCCCTTGGTATGCGGGCCCATGTGTGCTTTGGAAGCACTTGGAATATTCTCTCTATTCATGTGTGATACATCTAGCTGTTTATCAGTGTGAAGTGAATCTGTCATGAAGTAAATTTAACAGCCTCCCCGGAAGAAACGAATATGGAAGCGGAACGGGCCTCTTCCCAAGTTTCAGGTAATCAACAGCCACACAAGATACCTATGCCACATCCACAGCTACCCAAAAGGTGGCCGCAGACTTGTAATGTTACTGCAACACAAGTCTCTGTGAAATGGGCTTTCTTCCTAAGTTCTTGACATTTCAATTTCATGGCATTTATGGACTCACAATAGGCCGCACATTCTTAAATGACCAAGCACAACATGTAAGGCTGGTTTTTCCTTTAAATAGTTCTGTGACAGACCCAAATGGCACACTTACACCAGGACCAAGTGAGAAGCAGAATCCTGAACAGAGGATTTCTTATTTTATTTATTTACTTTTCATGAGAGACAGGGTGGTGGTGGGGAACTGGCACACCAGGGCCTCAAGCCACCGTAATCAAACTCCAGATGGCATTCCACCTTGTGTGCATGGGTTATGGGGAGTTAAACCTAGGTCCTTAGGCTTCGTAAGTGAGCGCCTTAGCCACTAAGCCATCTCTTCAGCCCCCCTTTTTTATTTCATTTATTTTTATGATAGAGAGAGACAGTGAGCGAACGAGAGAGAGAGAGAGAGAGAGAGAGAGAGAGAGAGGGAAAGAGAGAGAGCGTGAGCACAGCACTTTTTATACAAGGAAAGTAAATTTTATTGCCAAATGAATAACCTCCTTTGTTGTTAAAATAAACACTAAACATTATGACGTACAGAAAATCAAGTTAATTGACATTCTAGTGTTTCATTTACCACAACCTTTGTGAAATCGTTTACTTTTCCTTTTTCTAAAAATACTAACTGCCAAGGAAGGCCATTTATTAAAATTTAGAAAAGGCACTGAAGTAAATGAATGACCTTGTACGTAGCAGCTCTCCTCTTCTAAGAGCTTAGAGGTGAGTGTGGTCCCTGAGCCTAAGGGTGGGCAGGAAGCTCCGCGCCACTAAGCTGTCCAAGCTCAAGCTCACATCCACCACTGGGAGGGAAGCAGGGCTCTTGTCCCGTCTCCTTGCTGTCCCTGGGTGTGTGGGCTTGAGTGCTCACTGCGCCACCGAGCTTCCCACGCCCAGGGAAGGCAGCACTGTCTGGGTCAGGAAGGGCCGCCAGTGAGTTTGGTAGACAGGAGACGTCTGGAAGTTGGTAAATGAAGGGGGCATGGGAAACTAACTGAGAGAAGAGAATGAGACTTTCACTTCAGGGCTCATTTCTCCCTCGCTCAGGTGGAAAGGCTACAATTGTTCTGAGAGCGGGGACAGATTCTGCTCAGGACCTGGGCATTAGTGTGCTCAGCACGAGTGGACCCAGGAGTAGTGCCCCCATGACATCAGGGGATGACCCGGGGTTGCTGCCCTCAACAGGCAGTGGGAAAGAAGGTGTGTGGGCACTGTAGATGGTGGTGGGAAGGGGGAGGGAAGAGAGCAGAGAGGGGAATGTGGTGACTTCAGTGACTGGGAGCGAGTTTCACAGGGGCCTGTGGCATGATCAGAAAGGACCCTGGAAGCCACAGAGAGGCTGAGAGGACAGAGGTAAAGCTGTGAGTCCACCTGGGAGAACATTACTCGGTCAGCAGTGCAGGCACCAGGCTGGAGTCCACATGAGCAGCCCGAGTGGGAAGGTGGGCCACCAGGACAGATGGAGCTGAGCTTTACCAACAAACATGAGAAGACACATGAGACTTGGGACAGAAAAGTGGATATGTAATGTGATAATTAAAAGTAGAGCTTGTGAAGGAACAAGAAAAACTTTTTGGTATTTTTCATGGTTTTGACATTTTAATTGTATGGATAAGCATGTAACTTACAATGTCACAAAGAAAATAGAAGAGCAACTATCTTAGATAGTGCTTTAAGGACATAATGTTTGTTTTTGAGAACCAAATGCAAGGGATGCTGGGAAGAAACCAGCAAGGGATATCAGCACAGCGGGCGGCTGACTGCTGTCCATCAGGCAGGGCTCTGCAGCTTCGTGACAGTGTGGCTGTCCCCGGTGCAATTCGGTGCCTTGTGCTCTCAGCACAGCATCCAGTAAACTACCGGGCACAGGCAGCCATTGTGTTGCATCCTTTGCTCAGCTGCAGGTCACTCAGCGTTCTGAACACGCTGGAGGTGGGCTGAGCTAAGAGGCAGTGTTCCGTAGGCTAGGTACTCAGCTAGGAGTACTTCCAACTGACACGCGTTTGCTGGGATGTAAAATTAGTTCTTTTGTGCATGTGTTGTGTGTTCATGGGCAGGGTACAGGCACGTGCACGTCACGGTGCACACGGGCAGGGCAGGGAAGGGAGAAGACAAGTCTTAGGCGTGTTCCAGCCTTCCGTCGTCTCCTTGAAGACAGGGGCTTCCACTGGTCACTGCTGCTTTGGGCAGCCCAGCTACCCCTGCCAGCTTTCAGTGGGTTCTCCTGCCTCCTCCCTGCAGCATGCAGGACTGGCTGGGATTACAAATGCCCACCATGGCACCAGGTGTCGCACACGGGCACTGAGCTTTGAAACCTGGACTCCTGCTGTGCGGCAAGGGACCTGACCTTGTCACTCTCGTTCTTTACTGCTGACGTTACCATCACGTGGGTGGCATGTGCATTGTTAAGATTTATATTTATTTATTTATTAATGACAGAGAGAGGGGTGAGAGGGAGAGAGAGAATGGGTGTGCCAGGGCCTCCAGCCTCTACAAATGAACCCCAAGACGCATGTGCCACCTTGTGCTTCTGGCTAACGTGGGACCTGGAGAATCAAACCTGGGCCCTTAGGCTTTGCAGGCCCCATGCATTATTAAAAGTGAGTTGGATTCATTACTCTTGGAACCCTGGTCATATTCACATACCTGAAAAAAAAAATCCAAAAGCACTGAGAGAGCAATTGGATTAAACTGTTTCTCTCCAAATTCATATGAAAATGTCCTGACTCCAATGCCTCAGAATATGACCACATTTGTAGGTAATAGGTAAAATGAATCATGACAAGCTGGGTTTGGTGGCTCATGCTTATAATCCTGCACTTGGGAGGCTGAGAGAAGTTCAAGGCAAGACTGGGGTCTGCATAATGAGCCTTGGGTCAGCTTGGGCTACAAGGTGAGGCCTTGTTCACCAACCCCACCACCCGGAGGGAAAAAAAATCAAAAACGGTGTTGTTCAGTTGGTTTCTAACCCAATGGGACTTGAGTCCTAAGAGAAAGTGGGTATGCGTTAGGACGCAGCACGCAAAGAGAAGGTGGTGTGAGGACAGGAGCTGAGAGACTGCCCTCACAGACCAGTCCCGTCAAGACCGTAATCTTTAACTTTTCTGTGACAAAACAAATTTCTGTACTTTAAATCGGCCAGCACGTGGTACTTTTTAGGGACCCTAGCAAACTACTAAGGAAGGCGAGGGGCGGGTGTGCATCTGCAGTCAATGTGCAGTGCGAACACGGTAACGAGGTGACCAAAACTCCCAGTTCCCTGAAGCCCAAGGGGGGGGACAGCACTAAGCCCGGGAGCTTTGCTGGCCTGTCCCGAGCACCCGCGGCACACCGAGGACCAAGAGCGTGATTTCCCTCAGGACCCTGACGCTGGCCGGCACGATGGCGCGAGGTCCGTGGAGAGGAGCCTCAGTTAAGAACACGTTCAAGTGGGAGAAGAAAAGAGCACCATGGCTGAACCAGCAGGCATACTGGATGAAAGAGGCTGTGACTGAAGGAGGAGGTCAGAAGGGATTCCTCGTTGGAGAGCTGCAGGTGGAGGTTTCAGTACCGCGTCAGTGCACAGGAGGAGGGACAAGAGGAAATGTTAGTCTGCCATATTATGTGTAGAGAGGGCCTAAAACACCCTTCTGCAGCATAGGGACAGTTTTTTCCTTACAGAAGTCGTTCAGTTGGTAAATTTTGAAGAAGGAAAACAAAAATACATTAGGCTAACAATACCTGAGTAACTATTACAGGCACAGCTGCTGACAGATAACCCAAACGTTGAGAAACGGAGCACATGCGTAGTTAACACGCATCCTTACAGGGCATCCATCCATCGCCAACAGAACACCAGAGACTTGACTGCGTAACTTTCAGTCAGTGATGAAGATCAACATGGCGCAGGACACACGAGGCCCCTCCTGTGGCCCTGGCACAATTATTTCTGTACTGTAGTTCTTGCCAAAACACACAAGATACATTTGCTTATGAGAAAACATCAGGTTGGGTATCCTATAACACAAAGGGCCAGTGAGACTTGGGAGTATTACCATGGTTTGAATATGTAATGTTTCCTCTATAGACTTCATGTGTTTGAAGACTCACCCCCAGCTAGTGTTGGTGCTTGGGATTTTTGTGGAACCTTTAGGAGGCGGTTCTGGAATCACGTGTCACTGAAGGTGGACCTTGCTATGGTCCAGCCCAGCTCTGTGCACTTTAGCTTTTCTACTTTCCTCCCTCGTGCTGTGAAGCTGTGATGCCGGCTCTCTATTCCTAAATGCCCTCCCTGCCAGGAGCAACTTCCCCTTCACACTGAAAGCCAGAAATAACCTTTCCTTCAATAAGCTGCGTCTGGTTAGATGTTTCATCCAGCAATAAGAAAGTAATTGCTGAAGTATCGAAACTGTGGAAGAGGCAAAAAGGGTAAGGAAATGCCACAGGTTGGATTCAAACTAAACCAGAAAAGGGTCACGAAGCAACAGTTTTGGTGAGCCCTACCCTGACAGCAGCTCAGTGTCCTGCTCTGACCACTGTGTGCTTATGGGAGACGCTACTACCAGGGGGGGTGAGGCAGCACCCAGGAGCTCTGGGGCCACTAGGGGAGCAGGTCAGTACAAAGGAAGCAGTACACCACTGGAAGAGAGATGGGATCCAGGAACTCTGCCATTAGAGGAGCGAGACCCAGCACCCAGGAACTCTGTACACCAACAGGGGAGTGAGATTCCGTGCACAGGAACTCTGTATACCACTGAGGGACCAAGATAAGTACATAGAAACTGTGAAATGTTTGGAACTTTTCTGTAAATCCCAGATTATTTCAAAACAAAAAGTTTTGGGCTGGAGAGGTAGGTTAGTGGTTAAGGCACTTGCCTAAAAAGTCCAAGGACCCAGGTTTGATTCCCCATGACCCATGTAAGCCAGATGCACAAGGTGAGACATGCCACCTGGAGTTTATTTGCAGAGGCTGGAGGCCCTGGCACCCCCAGTCTCTCTTTCTCGTAATAAAAAAGTTTCAAACATTCAAAGCTGCTGCAGATGTCACTGTGATTAGCTGATGAGGCTGGAGCATGAAAAGGCTACCAGGAAAGGTAGTGGGCAAAGTCACTGACCTTGAGGGGATATCAGTAACACATTTCTGGCTTCCCTCACCCCACCTCTTGGAAAGAGCACACAGTCCTGCAGTTGAGGGCGCTGCGGCTTGGGAATGCCGCGCACCTCCTGCAGCGGCGACTCTGGCTGCCGCCTGGTCCAGCCGCGACTTCTCCCTCGTGTGCCCTGCACTTCCGCTCTGCACAATGTGCCACAGTGCCGGCCTCGAGCACAGCTGTGGCCCGCCCCGGAGGCTCTCAGGTTCATGCACAAAGATACTCCTGTTTTGAGGAAGTTTTCTCTGATTTCTTTACCCCACAGATAATACCTCTTGCTCTGGAGGGACCGGAATGACGAAACCCCTGCTTCTGAGGGCTTCATTCAGCACACGAGTTCCTGCTGCTTTTGCGCAGCCGTCAACCCACAAAAGCACCTTTATGGAGGCATTCAAACTTCATCTGGGAGCCAAAAATCTGATAGTAAATACAGCAATGAAAAGGAGCCTATCTGTTCACAAATGATGTGAGTTTTCCTTTCTTTAACAAACGACTCAAACATTCCCTTTCCACATTTGACTTGGTTACTCTGACATTCTCTGTTTGCATGAACATTGTGCATTATTTGCAGAATTGCAAGATGAGAGATAACCTCACTAACTGTGCTATCTAAACAGCAACAAAAACTATAGTGACAAAAAATTACAGTAAGCTATCCCAATTCTGTTAAATTTCAGAGAGATTTAGGCCACACATTGGCGGGGGCCTGGTCTGGGCATGACTGCAGAACACTTCTCAGTGCCAGCCTTTCAGGGAAAGGAAGGGAGACTAAGCAGCTAAGTCTGGTCTGGGGACAGGGACAGATAAGTGCCGTGGAGCACAAACCTTTAACTGTTGCAAAAGGTTGCAAATTAATAAAGAAAATGGAGTTTTCACTTGTGATGGGGCCTTTCCTTCCACACTCACAAGTGCACTATACAGCTGCGCGGCTAGCTAGAGGCACAGAAAGGGGGAAAGGCCTGGAAGAGGACTTCTGGAGTGATCACGTCATAATTCCAATACATGCGGAGGTCTTGGGGTCATGGACCCACACGGCAGCTTTGGCAAGGGGCTCATGGACCAAGGCTACCAGCCTCGGGCAGCGGAGGCTGTCTGCAGACGCTAGCCAGCTCCCCAAAGGCAGCACAGCTGGGCCACGGGGCGGTGGGCACGCGGTCGGACCCTGGGCTCCGAGTCTGCCGATCACCCTGGAACACGTGCTTGCTTAGCTGCCTCTGCTCTCGTTTACAACGGGGCGACCACAGGGTGCCAGCACGCACGTGCACACACAGCGCACGGCCACGCATGCGCGCAAGGGTGAAAGAGAGCAGTGTCGTGCCTGGCACGTGCCGCTCCTGGCCACTTCCAGCGCCCCAGCAGCCCTCTGCCACAGGCGTAACTGTGCCCACCTAAGTGCTCACGTTCCAGTGGTCAGCCCCAGCGCCTCAGAGGGAGACTCTGTTTGGAAAGATGGTCTGTAGAGATGATCAAAATAAGTCTCTTAGGATGGGTCCAAGTCCATAATCTGACAGGGGTCCTCCTAAGAGGAAATTTAAACCCAGAAATGGCAAGGGGCCACATTAAGACAAAGCCTGAGACTTCGGTTCCGTTATCCAGCTTGGCCTTCTGTGATGGCCGCTGAGCAGAAAAACACAGCCCGCCCTCACCTGACAATGATGTGCTGTGTGTCATTCAGGCTGACATGGCCTATTTCTGAACCACCAGCAAACTTACCCACATCTAAAAACAGAACCTCAATGTTTGCTGTAGTAAATTCCAAGTTGGCCGGGCTTGTGTTGAAGCACAGGGGACGAGGAGCAGTCACACACAGGTCAGTGTGCTGACAACTCAAAACGGCAGAGTTGCAGTGCAGGCGGGGGAAGGGGCCTGCTCACCGTCCTCTCGAGGTTTCAAAGGCCAGCCCTTCAAATAATAAAACTCCCTCCCACCCTGACCTGCTCTTGGCTAGAACGTTTTGGGGACATCCTTACTTGAATAGTCAAGGCATGTGGAGTGAGCAAGCTGCCCAAAGTGTCCCAGGCACTGTTGGTCAGACCACAGTGTGAAAGTTCAGCCTCAGGAAGACCGCTGACGACGCCCAGACTGCGCCACTGGAAGCCACTGAGAGTGCAAGCGAGGGGCGGGGCTCAAGTGCCGGCCTCCCCGCAGGCCTCCGCGTCTCTCAGAGGTACTCCAAAGTCTTGCAATGAAGGAAGATTACATAAAAATTAAATTTAAAGTTATTCAAAATCCACCGTGAAATGTTAGTTATCAATGAGAATCTCGCTGCGTCCTTGGAAGTGCAGGTACTACAGAGACTCAGGGCTGCAAAGAGCGCAGGCAGCAGCTCTGTGTCGCGAGTGTTTGCTGTGCGCCCCGGCAGCTCAGGAGCCACAGCAACCTTGTCACATTGTTGCAGTTTGCATTAAGGCAAAACTGTGGCCTCACAAAAGCTACTGTACGTTTTTTTTTCAAGGTAGGGTCTCACTCGAGGCCAGGCTGACCTGGAATCCACTCTGTAGTCTCAGGGTGGCTTCAAGCTCACAGTGATACTCCTCCCTCGGCCTTCCAAGTGCTGGGATTAAAGGCATGTGCCACCATGCCTGGCTTTGGAGAGATATTCTTAACATGATATTTTAATGCACACTCTTATAGGAAAACGTCTAACAGAAGATCCTTTTACTGATGATCACAGACTCATGAGTAAATTCATATGAATGATTTTAAAGAGCCATCTATTTGATGGGGACATTTTTCTCCTAAGTGGGTAAAACAAAATTGCAGATGCATGTACGTACACACAAACGCACACGCACACACACACACACAGCACTGCACAGCATGTTCTGTTAGGATTCTCACTAGTCAATTCTGACTCAGGTGATGTGCTTCTAAAGTTCACTTTCCTCTGTCAACTCTATTCCTTTCATTGCACCTTGCAGGTTTGCCTCCCCACAGCCATGTGACTCACTGGTCACGCTATCCACACAGAGCGGTAGTCACAGTCAACTGAGCTTCCCCTGTGTCACGGCACTTAAGCTAGGCCCTGTGTACTACCTATCCACAAAGAAGATCCATGCAGCTCTGTGTATGGATTCCAAGTCCGGGGCAAAAAGAGAAAGTGGGGGTGGGACGGAAGAGAAGACACACTGGGAACATATGGTAAAAACACAAGGAAAAATACTTGGCAAGTGGTAATGAGAGACAGAACTGCTCAGCTTCTACCTCTTTGCGTTTTATTTCTGAAAGGTAAAGTATCTAAAAACAAGTGATACATCTTATAATTTAGTTTTTCTTCTCTTCTTTCAAAGGAAAATCTGACAGTTTGAGGTCACTGTGTGTGTGTTTCTGAGAACAGACCCCACAGCACGCACTGGGCTTGCCCGGGACACGGGAGTCACGGTGCGCCATGCCTGCTGCCTCACGAGGCACTGGCGTCTGGCGGACGGTCTCCTTCCCCGTGAGCGTCAACGCCGTTGTCGGCACCTGCGGCCACGTCCACCGAGGTTCTGCTCGTGGGGAAGATGCTCTCCAGCCCCAGAGAGACCTCAGCAGCAGCTCAGTGCACACCTCCTGAACAGAGACCAGCGGTTCAGCCACATGGGCACACTTACTTCTCATAGCAGAGCCCTCAGAGCCACAGTGGAGCCAGGGCCATAGCCCCCGTTTCCTTCCACCTACAGCAGTCAGCTTCTCAAAATACTTAATGAGAGAGCCGCACTGAACTTGTATCTCTTCCAAACATATCATCTCTGTGATTTTTCATAGTTTCTGCAAATGCAAGAGTGAATAAATTGAAGCAGGAATCCCTAATTTGTCTAGTTTGGCATCTACAAAATGTCAAAAATGAGGTATCACTTCAAACCCTCTATCATTTAGAAAGTGAGAGGTGTGAGTGGACCTCGGGATCCCGTACCTGCCACCGAGCCCTACAGGTCCAGTTCATACTCCCTGTAACACCTGCCTGTGATTCTGTTTGCTTTACCTGACTCAGAGCTACCTCCATACTTTTTCTTTTAAAGGACAGTTTCACTATGTAGCCCAGGCTGGCCTCAAACTTGTGATTCTACCTCTCATCTCCTGAGGGTAGGGATAACACGTGTGCACCACTGCGCCTGGAAAGTGTAGGAAGCTCGTTTCTCATCCATTGTTTATGCCTTTGCAATATGTATGCACATTTATGTGTATGTGTGTGTGTATATGTGTATATATATAATTTTGTGATGATCTAATATGAGTAACTGTCAACACCTGCCCAGGGATCGTTCCTCTTTTAATACTTTAATGCAAAGTGGGAACGTGACAATGCCACAAACATGAAGCACTTCGCCAGATGACAGCCCTTGCGTGGCTCTGTAATGACATGTTCTACAGAAAGTGCCTCATAATCGCAGGTCTAGGCCGATTCCTCAGGCTCGGATCCACAGTGCTCGGGAGAAGACAACGGTTTTAATGTTGGTTCAACTCCCTGTCCTTCAGCTTTTCTTCCCACAGGGTCTGGATTAGCACTGCTCAAGCAGTAAAACTGCTCTTTTCCAAGTGAAGTGAAACATGGATGCAGATTTCCCACTGTGTGTACTTTGAAGAGTACGGGGGCAGGGAAGAGTTTGAAGCGCCCGTGCATTAGCGTACCCGCGGTTGCTTTCTCATCGCAGCGGCACTCGGCATGACACAAAGGCATAAACACACCAGTGTCACAGTGTGTTCCGTGACACTTGTGAATATCACTGAAGACTTTTTAATACCTTACACTCTTTGAATCCTTATTAGGTCATTTAAAAGTCATGACAAGTTTCAGACTCATCTGAGCTAGGAAGCGTTTTGGGCCAAACCTTTTTACGATCTAGGAAAGACACTTGAGGTGCACAAACATGTACCACATCATCTGAAATTCTGGTGGGAAGTGCTAAGGCCTCAGCCTTGAAGCTCCAGGTTTTGTCACAGGGACCTGAGGAGGCAGAGAGGCACCTTGCTTGGCCTCTGCAAAGCTGCCACTTAGAGGGATGGGGGCAGTGCTTGGTTCTGACGGACACATGTGTCATTCTTATTTGAGTGGTGACTGTTCCCAGGACACAGCAGCTTGGAAAGGTTGGTCGGTGGCAGGAGCCAGCCTTAGGTCAGAGCAGGGCCTGGGCCTGATGTCCATGACTCAGCCTGGATTGACCATGTGAGCGACTCAGTGATCCTGATGCTGAGGTCCCTGATGTTGAACACCTACCTCCACTCAGACCTGTCAGAGAAGAGCAGAGGAAGGGCCAGGGAGCTTGAAGAGGGGTGCATATTCCTCTTTAAGGACGGGGTAACAGGGTGGCCTCTTGCCAACTGCATTGAGGGTGAGGAACGGCGGCTGTCCTGAGCTCTGAGGGAGTGGCTGGCAGGGTTGGTGTTTGCCCGTGTGCCCTCTGCCCGGGGTCAATGGCAGTGCAGAAAGCCTTGGTGGCCATCCTGAGCATGGTTACCTTCTAGGTCTCCTTCTTTCATCTGCCCACCCCAGGCAGGGAAGGTGTTGTCCCCTGGTCTCACCTACACAGCATGGGGGGACATGGAGTGCAGGAGAGACCTGGCCTTACCAGTGGAGAAGATGTTGGGGAACAAGGCAGAGGAGGCTGCCGTGACCTCACAGGCCAACACTCTAGACAAGAAGGATGTGGAAAGGGGCGAGGCAAGGAAAACAGTCTTGTGGGGAGGACCAGGTGTCAGACATGGTGTAATTTAGGCCTTAATGAAAACACGCCCTTATTTCATGTTGACATCTTGGCAATGCCAGTAGTTACCTGCAGAGCTCACACCCCAGACATCAGGTCTGAGTTTGTCCATTCACTTTAAGAAATTTCAAGTGATACTGGGGAGTAGCAACAATGTGCTTCTTTCTTTGAATTTTGAGTAGTGGGCCTAGTAAATCAATCTATGCAGAGTGTAACTTTAAAGTCAAAGCAGGAGAGCACAGGCCTCGCCAGGCAGAATTAAGAAGGAAGGGCCTCGTCTGCCTTGCTTTGGAAGCAGGCACCATGGGCCGACAGCCTGAGCGCACTGCTGTCTCTCAGAGCTGGCTATGTGAGGAGGCCCAGCTCGCCTGCTCCACGGCTAGCCCACAGTTCCTCTATCGCTGTTGAAGCTTAGCTTGGTCTCTAACATTCTTGCTGAATTGGATTAAAGGACTTCCAGTGAATCCTATACAGTTCCCTGCAGTTCTTCTCAGGCCGCCCTGATGTGTTGCAACGCTTACTGACGGCATCAAGCTTATTCTGCCCTGCCCTCACCTTCACAGTCACCGGATGAAGTACTTTTCTTTCCTTTAGTATTTGCTGCTCCAGACGCGTGAATGAGCAGGAAGCCCTCTCTTACTGGGTGCCCCATGCCATGGGGACAGAGTGTGTGTATCCAAATGAGTATGACCACACATATGTGTACGTGTGTGCATGTGCACATGTTCGTGTGAGATGTAAGGACTTGTAAGGTGTGTTAGAAAACTGGGTTTTATTCTGTGCTTAATGGAAAGTTAATGAAGAAATTTCACAAGAGTCACATTATAGGATTTGTGTAAAAGGTGCAATGAGAGAGGCCAGGCAGTGAGGTTTGGATGTCAGGTGGCAAGGGTACTGGTTGAGGTGGAGGACAGAGAATTTATTTGAAAGATACTATGGAGACAACATTAACAAGATAGAGAAGGCATTCTCAAAAAGTTAAAGTTGGGATTATCAGAGGTTTCATTCCATTTCTGTGGCTATAATAGAATTTCCTAAGTGGTAATTGATAACGAACACAAGCTAAGGATGAGGACACCCCAGCATCTGTGGGGGCCTTGTCTTCTGTGTTCACGGGGTGGAAGTGCGGGCACTGATCCCGCTCAATGAAGGAACCTGGAGGCTCCTTGAGGTCCCCTGCCCCCACATTATGATCAAAACACTGGGGATTAGATGTCACCCAGGATCTGTGGAAGGACCCAAGATCCAGCCTTATGCGACCCAGCGATTCCACTTTTGGGTGTACGCCCCAAAGAGCTGAGGCAGAGTTGCGAGGAGCTTCTCTGCATGCCGTGTCAATGGCAGCAGTATACACACTAGTCCAAAGGTGGAAGCAACCCACGTGTCTGGTGAGTGATGAGTGGACATGTCGGGCATATACGCACAGGCACACGGCGGCACACACACACATACAAACCCCGAAGACGGTACAGTAAGTGATCGACGCCAGCCGTACGAGCACTGGATGCCTCACAGGAGGCAGCTACTTTAGATTTGAAAATGTTGGCAAGGCAGTCACCAGAGGTGAAATATAAAGGTGACTGGAGGGTGGGTGGACATGACCACCTCAGGAGAGCTTGAATGGAGGCAAGCCCTGGGTTCAGTCGCACAACAGCTCTCATGGGGACATGAAAAGTGCAGGCGGTGTCTGGACTGGCCCCGCAGGAAGTGGGCACTCCTCACATTCCTACCTGCTTCCTGAATCAAGGATAAGCACAAGCTCTACAGGCTGAGCCAGTGCAGGGAGAAGTCTCCTGGATGTACTGCAGACTACAGGTGACAAGCCAGCACCTATTTCCAGTCAGCCGAGGCTTGTTCCCAAGGGAGCAAGGCGCTGGGCTCTCAGAGCGGGCTGCTCCTCAGACCTTACGGAGCCTTTCAAAGGTGGGCGCCTCGGCCCCGGCCAGTCCACACTCCGAGTCGCGGCACATGGCACAAAGCAGACGCGACACAGTGGGCCAGCCCCAGGACGAGCGCACACTTCACTGCACCCCTGCCTGCCGAGCTGGTGACCAAGATGTTGTGAGGAAGAAGAACGGCAGCCAGAGTAGGACCCAAGCAACCCTCAACGACCCGCCCCAGGCAATCTGTGCACAGAGGATGCCTGAGATGCAAGAATTCAAAAATAGGATGCCTTCACAGTGGGGAGCCTTTCTCTATAGAATGATGTCTACAGGAGAGACAGGAGTTTCAACCCCTTCTGGAAAAGCAAATTTTGTGTTTAAATTTCTTATTCACTTAAAATAAACTGTATCTTTAGCCTCTCCCCAAATCAACGCAGGGAGATATGAAGAGTCCCCTAAAGGACACTTCCAGGCATGTCAAGCATGACCCACAGACTTCCAGGTCAAGCCCAGCTTCAGAGCCACCAGGGAACCCACGCGCCACTAACAGCAAGAGCATGAGCACCTCACTGTGACCCTCGGAACAAATTACTGTTCGCTGGCAAAGGCCGTCGTATTAATGGGCGTGTTAAGACATTTTAACAGATTCATGGAAAACAAAGTTGTTTGGACAGAGAGCTCCTTCCTTCCACGTGGAAGGGCAGAGCCGTAAGACTCCGTGACAGCAGAGGGTCTTGGGGGATTATAGCATGTGACGACAGTGTTGTCGCATTCAGGAGTCCTGGAGTAAGAGGAATGCAGGGCAGCTTATCTGATAGTGCCAAGGGAGTCTGGCTCAGATAGGGGAATGATGCAAACTGTGTTTTGTGAGAAAAGGGTTTGTGATGCCTCACTTGCCCCTCCTCGTTGTATCCTCAAAGCCCAGAATGTTCTCACAACGAGATAGGGCTCACAGTCAGAGATACTAGGTGAGTGGACGCATGGGGACTGTAGGTGTCAACATCCTAGCACGCCAGCGTTTTTCCAATCACAGCTGGGCCCTGTCTCCACAGCAGGAGGGGTGGGACGTGGGCTGAGCAGATGCAAACCAAGTTCTGCTTCCCCGGGCTCTCGGAGAGGCACAGGAGTGACTTTTCAGGTGCCGGAACACCACAGAATGTATTCTGGCAGAAAATCAGAAGGGCAGAGCCATTTACAAACACACAAAATCCCTATTTGTCAGAAGTTTTTAGGACTAAGTGGGATGCAGTAAGTGCAGAGTTCTTTCCCCTAAGCTAACCTGCAATTGTGAACTCCAGGAAGCGAGGCGCACACCATGGGAAAAGGCATATGCAAAAGAAATATTTCAGAACAAGTGCTACAGCATGTTCAAGTTCACCCAGGGCTCCTCTGGAGGAGAGGGAAAAGCTGACTTTTATCTCCAATGGAAGTTCAGGACCCCCTGGTTGTGGACTCGAGGCAGCATGGCTTAGCACAGCTGTCTATCTGGACTCAAAGTTCGACATTACCAGAGAACACATGTGGCTCTAGACAGGAAGACAAAGTCACTAGAAATGAAATCTGACAGCCTGGCTGCTGGCAAAACTCTGAAAATTCGGTTTCTTCAGGTCCCTAGAGAAACAGCAGTCTCCTTCATCCTGCTCCTCACTGTGGTGGCAAAACATTCCTATGGAGGGCCCGGGATGCATAGGGGGAGAGCGCAGCTTGACCTAACATGAATGAGGTGAGCTGCTGGGAACGGGGGCCGTGAAGCCTCATTCATTGAGCTGAAGGGAACGACAACCATGGCAGCCAGCGGCCAGGACCAGAGTGTGTCACAGTGACTGTGAGCAAGGTGAGGAGGGTGAGAAAAGGAAGCCACTGGAATGTTCTTAACAGAAAGCATCAGCATAGCAACAACCACGTCCTCCGTATGGCACAGTCCTCCACATCTGGAAGAACTGTGGAGGAGTGTGGTGTGAACACGAGTGTGTCAGAGCACAGCTACATCCTATGTATGGCACGGTTCTCCACATCTGGAAGAACTGTGGAGGACTGTGGTGTGAACACGAGTGTGTCAGAGCACGGCTACGTCCTCCGTATGGCACGGTTCTCCACATCAGGAAGAACTGTGGAGGACTGTGGTGTGAACACGAGTGTGTCAGAGCACAGCTACGTCCTCCGTATGGCACGGTTCTCCACATCTGGAAGAACTGTGGAGGAGTGTGGTGTGAACACGAGTGTGTCAGAGCACAGCTATGTCCTATGTATGGCACGGTCCTCCACATCTGGAAGAACTGTGGAGGAGTGTGGTGTGTACACGAGTGTGTCAGAGCACAGCTACGTCCTCCGTATGGCACGGTTCTCCACATCTGGAAGAACTGTGGAGGAGTGTGGTGTGAACACGAGTGTGTCAGAGCACGGCTACGTCCTATGTATGGCACGGTTCTCCACATCAGGAAGAACTGTGGAGGACTGTGGTGTGAACACGAGTGTGTCAGAGCACGGCTACGTCCTATGTATGGCAAGGTTCTCCACATCTGGAAGAACTGTGGAGGAGTGTGGTGTGAACACGAGTGTGTCAGAGCACAGCTACATCCTATGTATGGCACGGTTCTCCACATCTGGAAGAACTGTGGAGGAGTGTGGTGTGTACACGAGTGTGTCAGAGCACAGCTACGTCCTCCGTATGGCACGGATCTCCACATCTGGAAGAACTGTGGAGGAGTGTGGTGTGAACACGAGTGTGTCAGAGCACGGCTACGTCCTCCGTATGGCACGGTTCTCCACATCTGGAAGAACTGTGGAGGACTGTGGTGTGAACACGAGTGTGTCAGAGCACAGCTACATCCTATGTATGGCAAGGTTCTCCACATCAGGAAGAACTGTGGAGGACTGTGGTGTGAACATGAGTGTGTCAGAGCACGGCTACGTCCTCCGTATGGCACGGTTCTCCACATCTGGAAGAACTGTGGAGGAGTGTGGTGTGAACACGAGTGTGTCAGAGCACGGCTACGTCCTCCGTATGGCACGGTTCTCCACATCTGGAAGAACTGTGGAGGAGTGTGGTGTGAACACGATTGTGTCAGAGCACGGCTACGTCCTCCGTATGGCACGGTTCTCCACATCTGGAAGAACTGTGGAGGAGTGTGGTGTGAACACGAGTGTGTCAGAGCACAGCTACGTCCTCCGTATGGCACGGTTCTCCACATCAGGAAGAACTGTGGAGGACTGTGGTGTGAACATGAGTGTGTCAGAGCACGGCTACGTCCTCCGTATGGCACGGTTCTCCACATCTGGAAGAACTGTGGAGGAGTGTGGTGTGTACACGAGTGTGTCAGAGCACAGCTACGTCCTCCGTATGGCACGGATCTCCACATCTGGAAGAACTGTGGAGGAGTGTGGTGTGAACACGAGTGTGTCAGAGCACAGCTACGTCCTCCGTATGGCAAGGTTCTCCACATCTGGAAGAACTGTGGAGGACTGTGGTGTGAACACGAGTGTGTCAGAGCACGGCTACGTCCTCTGTATGGCACGGTTCTCCACATCTGGAAGAACTGTGGAGGAGTGTGGTGTGAACACGAGTGTGTCAGAGCACGGCTACGTCCTCCGTATGGCACGGATCTCCACATCAGGAAGAACTGTGGAGGAGTCTGGTGTGAACACGAGTGTGTCAGAGCACAGCTACGTCCTCCGTATGGCAAGGTTCTCCACATCTGGAAGAACTGTGGAGGAGTGTGGTGTGAACACGAGTGTGTCAGAGCACGGCTATGTCCTCCGTATGGCACGTTTCTCCACATCTGGAAGAACTGTGGAGGAGTGTGGTGTGAACACGAGTGTGTCAGAGCACGGCTACGTCCTCCGTATGGCACGGTTCTCCACATCTGGAAGAACTGTGGAGGAGTGTGGTGTGAACACGAGTGTGTCAGAGCACAGCTACGTCCTATGTATGGTACGGTTCTCCACATATGGAAGAACTGTGGCTCGTGGGAAAGTCACACGCGTCAGCTGGCTGCTCACTGAGACCTATGACTGCTGTTGAGTCCAGTGACATCACACCAGCTGCAGATGAAAACCAACTTTCTAGTAGCCATGCATTAGAAAGAAAAAAGACATGATAATTTTAGCTATATTTTTGCTTACAAACTGTATGAACCATTATCATGTAGCATATAATGACTATAAAATTACAACATGACATTTTGCACAAGAATCCAGTGTGCTTTACATCTACAGCAAGCACACTGATCAGGACAAGCCGCTTCTCAAGAGTCTGTCTATCTGACGAATGCTGCAGTAGGCAGTTGCAGCATGAAGTCTCTCATGTTCTCTAAGAAATCTACCACTGATCCATCTCAAGGCCTGTGGACAGCCGTCCTACTCCAACTACTTTAACCTAAAATAATTGCCTGAGAATGCTCATTGTTGCTTTTTCAAATGCCCTGTCATTTCAGGCTTACAGCACATCTTCCAAAAGCCACCTCTATGGCCAGGGACAGAGCCTGGCACCACCGCCTCACCCATCTCTCAAGGACAGCTCCATTCCTTGTCTGTGCAGGTAGCCAGGAGATTGGGGTATCCTGAGACCCTTTGGTTTCCATGGCTACGCACAATGGAGGTGCGCTCAAGCCTGCACTGTTTCCTGGAAGCAGCCCGGCCCACGCCCCTTACCTGTTACCTTCCCTGCCTATTTTCGGCATGCCTGGAAGAGAGCAGTGTCTTCTCGCTTTGCCACTTAGGCAGGACCCGGCCCTGCAGCACCACCTCAGGCTGACGCCCCACTCTACCACCTCTGCAGTGAGGAGCCCCGGTCGCGACAGGCCGCAGCACCAACATGCTGAAGCGCGGCAGGCCAGGAGGATCCCCCACAACACCGGCAGCAGAGCGCCCTCTGCGCCACTGTCCCGCGGTCCTTGGCCGCTTCCTACCTTTGTGGTTGAAGATGCCCTCCATCTCCATGCTGCTTCGCGAGTGGGCAATGCACAGGGAGCCGC